>NW_028123308.1:0-306000 GCF_965194805.1 Balaenoptera borealis
TCAAACCTCTGTCATGTTGCCAGTCCACAGGTTTCTGCCATCAAACCTCAGTCAACTTCCCAGGCCACAGATTTCCAGAATCAAACCTCAGTCATATTCCCAGGACACATGGTTCCAAAATAAAACCTCAGTCATGTTTGCAGGACCCATGATTCCACAATCAAACCACAGTCATGTTCCCAGGACAAAGGTGTCCAGAATCAAACCTCAGTCATGTTCTCAGGGAAGAGGGTTCCAGTAACAAACCTCAGTCATGTTGCCAAGCCACAGGTTTCCACAATCAAACCTCAGACATGTTCCCAGGTCACAGGGTTCCAGATTCAAACCGTTCTCATGTTCCCAGGCCACAGGTTTCAAGAATCCACTGATGTCATGTTCCCAGGCCACAGGATTCCAGAATAAAACCTCAGTCATGTTCCCAGTCCACAGGGTTCCAGAACCAAGCCTCAGTCAGGTTCCCAGGGCCCAGTATTCCACAATCTAAACAGATGTCATGTTCCCAGGCCACAGCATTCCAGAATCACGCCTCAGTCTTGTTCCTGGCCACAGGGTTCCGGAATCAAAACAATGTCAAGTTCCCAGGCCATGGGTTTCAAATATCAGGTCGCAGTCATGTTTCCAGGGCACAGGGTTCTACAATCAAACCTCAGTCATGTTGCCAGTCCACAGATTTCTGCCATTAAACCTCAGTCAAGTTCCCAGGCCACAAATTTCCAGAATCAAACCTCAGTCATATTCCCAGGCCACAGTTTTCCAGAATCACGCCTCAGTCATGTTCCCAGGCCACAGGGTTCCAGAATCAAACCAATGTCAAATTCCTAGGCCATGGGTTTCCAGTACCAGGCCACAGTCATGTTTCCAGGGCACAGGGTTCTACAATCAAACCTCAGTCATGTTGCCAGTCCACAGGTTTCTGCCATCAAACCTCAGTCAAGTTCCCAGGCCACAGATTTCCAGAATCAAACCTCAGTCATATTCCCAGGACACATGGTTCCAGAATCAAACCTCAGTCATGTTTGCAGGACCCATGGTTCCACAATCAAACCACAGTCATGTTCCCAGGACAAAGGTGTCCAGAATCAAACCTCAGTCATATTCCCAGGGAACAGGGTTCCAGTAACAAACCTCATTCATGTTGCCAAGCCACAGGTTTCCAACATCAAACCTCAGTCATGTTCCCAGGCCACAGTGTTCCAAAATCCAACCGTTCTCATGTTCCCAGGCCACAGGGTTGAAGAATCCACTGATGTCATGTTCCCAGGCCACAGGATTCCAGAATAAATCCTCACTCATGTTCCCAGTCCACAGGGTTCCAGAACCAAGCCTCACTCAGGTTCCCAGGGCCCAGTATTCCACAATCTAAACAGATGTCATGTTCCCAGGCCACAGGATTCCAGAATCACGCCTCAGTCTTGTTCCTGGCCACAGGGTTCCAGAATCAAACCAATGTCAAGTTCCCAGGCCATGGGTTTCAAGTATCAGGTCGCAGTCATGTTTCCAGGGCACAGGGTTCTACAATCAAACCTCAGTAATGTTGCCAGTCCACAGATTTCTGCCATCAAACCTCAGTAAAGTCCCCGACCACAGTTTTCCAGAATCAAACCTCAGTCATGTTCCCAGGTCACAGGGTTCCAGAAACAAACCAATGTCAAATTCGTAGGCCATGGGTTTCCAGTACCAGACCACAGTCATGTTCCCAGGCCACAGGGATCCAGAATCAAACCTCAGTCATGTTGCCAGGCCAGAGGGTACCACCATCAAACCTCAGTCATATTCCCAGACCACAGGTTTCCACAATCAAAGCGATTTAATGTTCCCAGGCAACAGGGTACCAGAATCCAAACTGATGTCATGTTCCCAGGCCACAGGATTCCACGATCTAACATCAGTCATATTCCCAGGCCACATGGTTCCAGACTCAAACCTCAGTCTTGTTCCCAGTCCACAGGATTCTAGAACCAAGCCTTCAGTCCGGTTCCCAGGGCACAGTATGCCACAATCTAAACAGATGTCATGTTCCCAGGCCACAGGTTTCCAGAATCACGCCTCAATCATGGTCCCAGGCCACAGGGTTTCAGAATCAAACCAATGTCAATTTCCCAGGCCATGGGTTTCCAGTACCAGGCCACAGTCATATTTCCAGGCCACAGGGTTCTACAATCAAACCTCAGTCAACTTCCCAGGCCACAGATTTCCAGAATCAAACCTCAGTCATATTCCCAAGACACATGGTTCCAGAATAAAACCTCAGTCATGTTTGCAGGACCCATGGTTCCACAATCAAACCACAGTCATGTTCCCAGGACAAAGGTGTCCAGAATCAAACCTCAGTCATGTTCCCAGGGAAGAGGGTTCCAGTAACAAACCTCATTCATGTTGCCAAGCCACAGGTTTCCACAATCAAACCTCAGACTTGTTCCCAGGCCACAGGATTCCAGAATCACGCCTCAGTCTTGTTCCTGGCCACAGGGTTCCGGAATCAAAACAATGTCAAGTTCCCAGGCCATGGGTTTCAAATATCAGGTCGCAGTCATGTTTCCAGGGCACAGGGTTCTACAATCAAACCTCAGTCATGTTGCCAGTCCACAGATTTCTGCCATCAAACCTCAGTCAAGTTCCCAGGCCACAGATTTCCAGAATCAAACCTCAGTCATATTCCCAGGCCACAGTTTTCCAGAATCACGCCTCAGTCATGTTCCCAGGCCACAGGGTTGCAGAATCAAACCAATGTCAATTTCCCAGGCCATGGGTTTCCAGTACCAGGCCACAGTCATATTTCCAGGCCACAGGGTTCTACAATCAAACCTCTGTCATGTTGCCAGTCCACAGGTTTCTGCCATCAAACCTCAGTCAACTTCCCAGGCCACAGATTTCCAGAATCAAACCTCAGTCATATTCCCAGGACACATGGTTCCAAAATAAAACCTCAGTCATGTTTGCAGGACCCATGATTCCACAATCAAACCACAGTCATGTTCCCAGGACAAAGGTGTCCAGAATCAAACCTCAGTCATGTTCCCAGGGAAGAGGGTTCCAGTAACAAACCTCAGTCATGTTGCCAAGCCACAGGTTTCCACAATCAAACCTCAGACTTGTTCCCAGGTCACAGGGTTCCAGAATCAAACCGTTCTCATGTTCCCAGGCCACAGGTTTCAAGAATCCACTGATGTCATGTTCCCAGGCCACAGGATTCCAGAATAAATCCTCAGTCATGTTCCCAGTCCACAGGGTTCCAGAACCAAGCCTCAGTCAGGTTCCCAGGGCCCAGTATTCCACAATCTAAACAGATGTCATGTTCCCAGGACACAGGATTCCAGAATCACGCCTCAGTCTTGTTCCTGGCCACAGGGTTCCGGAATCAAACCAATGTCAAGTTCCCAGGCCATGGGTTTCAAATATCAGGTCGCAGTCATGTTTCCAGGGCACAGGGTTCTACAATCAAACCTCAGTCATGTTGCCAGTCCACAGATTTCTGCCATCAAACCTCAGTCAAGTTCCCAGGCCACAGATTTCCAGAATCAAACCTCAGTCATATTCCCAGGCCACAGTTTTCCAGAATCACGCCTCAGTCATGTTCCCAGGCCACAGGGTTCCAGAATCAAACCAATGTCAAATTCCTAGGCCATGGGTTTCCAGTACCAGCCCACAGTCATGTTTCCAGGGCACAGGGTTCTACAATCAAACCTCAGTCATGTTGCCAGTCCACAGGTTTCTGCCATCAAACCTCAGTCAAGTTTCCAGGCCACAGATTTCCAGAATCAAACCTCAGTCATATTCCCAGGACACATGGTTCCAGAATAAAATCTCAGTCTTGTTCCCACTCCACAGGATTCCAGAACCAAGCCTTCAGTCCAGTTCCCAGGGCACAGTATGCCACAATCTAAACAGATGTCATGTTCCCAGGCCACAGGTTTCCAGAATCACGCCTCAATCATGTTCCCAGGCCACAGGGTTGCAGAATCAAACCAATGTCAATTTCCCAGGCCATGGGTTTCCAGTACCAGGCCACAGTCATATTTCCAGGCCACAGGGTTCTACAATCAAACCTCTGTCATGATGCCAGTCCACAGGTTTCTGCCATCAAACCTCAGTCAACTTCCCAGGCCACAGATTTCCAGAATCAAACCTCAGTCATATTCCCAGGACACATGGTTCCAGAATCAAACCTCAGTCATGTTTGCAGGACCCATGGTTCCACAATCAAACCACAGTCATGTTCCCAGGACAAAGGTGTCCAGAATCAAACCTCAGTCATGTTCCCAGGGAAGAGGGTTCCAGTAACAAACCTCATTCATGTTGCCAAGCCACAGGTTTCCAACATCAAACCTCAGACATGTTCCCAGGCCACAGTGTTCCAAAATCCAACCGTTCTCATGTTCCCAGGCCACAGGGTTGAAGAATCCACTGATGTCATGTTCCCAGGCCACAGGATTCCAGAATAAATCCTCAGTCATGTTCCCAGTCCACAGGGTTCCAGAACCAAGCCTCACTCAGGTTCCCAGGGCCCAGTATTCCACAATCTAAACAGATGTCATGTTCCCAGGCCACAGGATTCCAGAATCACGCCTCAGTCTTGTTCCTGGCCACAGGGTTCCAGAATCAAACCAATGTCAAGTTCCCAGGCCATGGGTTTCAAGTATCAGGTCGCAGTCATGTTTCCAGGGCACAGGGTTCTACAATCAAACCTCAGTAATGTTGCCAGTCCACAGATTTCTGCCATCAAACCTCAGTCAAGTCCCCGACCACAGTTTTCCAGAATCAAACCTCAGTCATGTTCCCAGGTCACAGGGTTCCAGAAACAAACCAATGTCAAATTCGTAGGCCATGGGTTTCCAGTACCAGACCACAGTCATGTTTCCAGGGCACAGGGTTCTACAATCAAACCTCAGTCATGTTGCCAGTCCCCAGGTTTCTGCCATCAAACCTCTGTCAAGTTCCCAGGCCACAGATTTCCAGAATCAAACCTCAGTCATATTCCCAGGACACATGGTTCCAGAATCAAACCTCAGTCATGTTTGCAGGACCCATGATTCCACAATCAAAACACAGTCATTGTCCCAGCACAAAGGTGTCCAGAATCAAACCTCAGTCATGTTCCCAGGGAACAGGGTTCCAGAAACAAACCTCAGTCATGTTGCCAAGCCACAGGTTTCCACCATCAAACCTCAGACATGTTCCCAGGTCACAGGGTTCCAGAATTAAACCGTTCCCATGTTCCCAGGCCACAGGGTTCAAGAATCCACTGATGTCATGTTCCCAGGCCACAGGGTTCCAGAAACAATCCTCAGTCATGTTCCCAGGCCACAGGGGTCCAGAATCAAACCAATGTCAAATTCCTAGGCCATGGGTTTCCAGTACCAGGCCACAGTCATGTTTCCAGGGCACAGGGTTCTACAATCAAACCTCAGTCATGTTCCCAGTCCACAGATTTCTGCCATCAACCCTCAGTCAAGTACCCGGCCACAGTTTTCCAAAATCAAACCTCAGTCATGTTCCCAGGCCACAGGGTTCCAGAATCAAACCAATGTCAAATTCTTAGGTCATGGGTTTCCAGTACCAGGCCACAGTCATGTTTCCAGGGCACAGGGTTCTACAATCAAACCTCAGTCATGTTCCCAGTCCACAGGGTTCCAGAACCAAGCCTCAGTCAGATTCCCAGGGCACATTATTCCACAATCTAAACAGATGTCATGTTCCCAGGCCACAGGATTCCAGAATCACGCCTCAGTCATGTTCCCAGGCCACAGGGATCCAGAATCAAACCTCAGTCATGTTGCCAGGCCAGAGGGTACCACCATCAAACCTCAGTCATATTCCCAGACCACAGGTCTCCACAATCAAACCGATTTCATGTTCCCAGGCAACAGGGTACCAGAATCCAAACCGATGTCATGTTCCCAGGCCACAGGATTCCACGATCTAACATCAGTCATATTCCCAGGCCACATGGTTCCAGAATCAAACCTCAGTCTTGTTCCCAGTCCACAGGATTCCAGAACCAAGCCTTCAGTCCGGTTCCCAGGGCACAGTATGCCACAATCTAAACAGATGTCATGTTCCCAGGCCACAGGTTTCCAGAATCAGGCCTCAATCATGTTCCCAGGCCACAGGGTTGCAGAATCAAACCAATGTCAATTTCCCAGGCCATGGGTTTCCAGTACCAGGCCACAGTCATATTTCCAGGCCACAGGGTTCTACAATCAAACCTCTGTCATGTTGCCAGTCCACAGGTTTCTGCCATCAAACCTCAGTCAACTTCCCAGGCCACAGATTTCCAGAATCAAACCTCAGTCATATTCCCAGGACACATGGTTCCAAAATAAAACCTCAGTCATGTTTGCAGGACCCATGATTCCACAATCAAACCACAGTCATGTTCCCAGGACAAAGGTGTCCAGAATCAAACCTCAGTCATGTTCCCAGGGAAGAGGGTTCCAGTAACAAACCTCAGTCATGTTGCCAAGCCACAGGTTTCCACAATCAAACCTCAGACATGTTCCCAGGTCACAGGGTTCCAGATTCAAACCGTTCTCATGTTCCCAGGCCACAGGTTTCAAGAATCCACTTATGTCATGTTCCCAGGCCACAGGATTCCAGAATCAAACCTCAGTCATGTTCCCAGTCCACAGGGTTCCAGAACCAAGCCTCAGTCAGGATCCCAGGGCCCAGTATTCCACAATCTAAACAGATGTCATGTTCCCAGGCCACAGGATTCCAGAATCACGCCTCAGTCTTGTTCCTGGCCACAGGGTTCCGGAATCCAACCAATGTCAAGTTCCCAGGCCATGGGTTTCAAATATCAGGTCGCAGTCATGTTTCCAGGGCACAGGGTTCTACAATCAAACCTCAGTCATGTTGCCAGTCCACAGATTTCTGCCATTAAACCTCAGTCAAGTTCCCAGGCCACAGATTTCCAGAATCAAACCTCAGTCATATTCCCAGGCCACAGTTTTCCAGAATCACGCCTCAGTCATGTTCCCAGGCCACAGGGTTCCAGAATCAAACCAATGTCAAATTCCTAGGCCATGGGTTTCCAGTACCAGGCCACAGTCATGTTTCCAGGGCACAGGGTTCTACAATCAAACCTCAGTCATGTTGCCAGTCCACAGGTTTCTGCCATCAAACCTCAGTCAAGTTCCCAGGCCACAGATTTCCAGAATCAAACCTCAGTCATATTCCCAGGACACATGGTTCCAGAATCAAACCTCAGTCATGTTTGCAGGACCCATGGTTCCACAATCAAACCACAGTCATGTTCCCAGGACAAAGGTGTCCAGAATCAAACCTCAGTCATATTCCCAGGGAACAGGGTTCCAGTAACAAACCTCATTCATGTTGCCAAGCCACAGGTTTCCAACATCAAACCTCAGTCATGTTCCCAGGCCACAGTGTTCCAAAATCCAACCGTTCTCATGTTCCCAGGCCACAGGGTTGAAGAATCCACTGATGTCATGTTCCCAGGCCACAGGATTCCAGAATAAATCCTCACTCATGTTCCCAGTCCACAGGGTTCCAGAACCAAGCCTCACTCAGGTTCCCAGGGCCCAGTATTCCACAATCTAAACAGATGTCATGTTCCCAGGCCACAGGATTCCAGAATCACGCCTCAGTCTTGTTCCTGGCCACAGGGTTCCAGAATCAAACCAATGTCAAGTTCCCAGGCCATGGGTTTCAAGTATCAGGTCGCAGTCATGTTTCCAGGGCACAGGGTTCTACAATCAAACCTCAGTAATGTTGCCAGTCCACAGATTTCTGCCATCAAACCTCAGTCAAGTCCCCGACCACAGTTTTCCAGAATCAAACCTCAGTCATGTTCCCAGGTCACAGGGTTCCAGAAACAAACCAATGTCAAATTCGTAGGCCATGGGTTTCCAGTACCAGACCACAGTCATGTTTCCAGGGCACAGGGTTCTACAATCAAACCTCAGTCATGTTGCCAGTCCCCAGGTTTCTGCCATCAAACCTCTGTCAAGTTCCCAGGCCACAGATTTCCAGAATCAAACCTCAGTCATATTCCCAGGACACATGGTTCCAGAATCAAACCTAAGTCATGTTTGCAGGACCCATGATTCCACAATCAAAACACAGTCATGTTCCCAGCACAAAGGTTTCCAGAATCAAACCTCAGTCATGTTCCCAGGGAACAGGGTTCCAGAAACAAACCTCCGTCATGTTGCCAAGCCACAGGTTTCCACCATCAAACCTCAGACATGTTCCCAGGTCACAGTTTCCAGAATTAACCCGTTCTCATGTTCCCAGGCCACAGGGTGCCAGAATCCACTGATGTCATGTTCCCAGGCCACAGGGTTCCAGAAACAATCCTCAGTTATGTTCGAAGCCTACAGGGTTCCAGAATCAAACCTCCGTCATGTTCCCAGGCCAGAGGGTTCCAGAAACAAACCAATGTCAAATTCCTAGGCCATGGGTTTCCAGTACCAGGCCACAGTCATGTTTCCAGGCCACAGGGTTCAACAATCAAACCTCTGTCATGTTGCCAGTCCACAGGTTTCTGCCATCAAACTTCAGTCAATTTCCCAGGCCACAGATTTCCAGAATCAAACCTCAGTCATATTCCCAGGACACATGGTTCCAGAAAAAAAACCTCAGTCATATTTGCAGGACCCACGGTTCCACAATCAAACCACAGTCATGTTCCCAGGGAACAGGGTTCCAGTAACAAACCTCAGTCATTTTGCCAAGCCACAGTTTTCCACCATCAAAACTCAGACATATTCCCATGCCACAGGGTTCCAGAATCAAGCCTCAGTCATGTTCCCAGGCCACAGGGATCCAGAATCAAACCTCAGTCATGTTGCCAGGCCAGAGGGTACCACCATCAAACCTCAGTCATATTCCCAGACCACAGGTTTCCACAATCAAAGGGATTTCATGTTATCAGGCAACAGGGTACCAGAATCCAAACCGATGTCATGTTCCCAGGCCACAGGATTCCACGATCTAATATCAGTCATATTCCCAGGCCACATGGTTCCAGACTCAAACCTCAGTCTTGTTCCCAGTCCACAGGATTCCAGAACCAAGCCTTCAGTCCGGTTCCCAGGGCACAGTATGCCACAATCTAAACAGATGTCATGTTCCCAGGCCACAGGTTTCCAGAATCACGCCTCAATCATGTTCCCAGGCCACAGGGTTTCAGAATCAAACCAATGTCAATTTCCCAGGCCATGGGTTTCCAGTACCAGGCCACAGTCATATTTCCAGGCCACAGGGTTCTACAATCAAACCTAAGTCAACTTCCCAGGCCACAGATTTCCAGAATCAAACCTCAGTCATATTCCCAGGACACATGGTTCCAGAATCAAACCTCAGTCATGTTTGCAGGACCCATGGTTCCACAAGCAAACCACAGTCATGTTCCCAGGACAAAGGTGTCTAGAATCAAACCTCAGTCATGTTCCCAGGGAAGAGGGCTCCAGTAACAAACCTCAGTCATGTTGCCAAGCCACAGGTTTCCACCATCAAACCTCAGACATGTTCCCAGGCCACAGGGTTCCAGAATCAAACCGTTCTCATGTTCCCAGGCCACAGGTTTCAAGAATCCACTGATGTCATGTTCCCAGGCCACAGGATTCCAGAATAAAACCTCAGTCATGTTCCCAGTCCACAGGGTTCCAGAACCAAGCCTCAGTCAGGTTCCCAGGGCCCAGTATTCCACAATCTAAACAGATGTCATGTTCCCAGGCCACAGGATTCCAGAATCACGCCTCAGTCTTGTTCCTGGCCACAGGGTTCCAGAATCAAACCAATGTCAAGTTCCCAGGCCATGGGTTTCAAGTATCAGGTCGCAGTCATGTTTCCAGGGCACAGGGTTCTACAATCAAACCTCAGTAATGTTGCCAGTCCACAGATTTCTGCCATCAAACCTCAGTCAAGTCCCCGACCACAGTTTTCCAGAATCAAACCTCAGTCATGTTCCCAGGTCACAGGGTTCCAGAAACAAACCAATGTCAAATTCGTAGGCCATGGGTTTCCAGTACCAGACCACAGTCATGTTTCCAGGGCACAGGGTTCTACAATCAAACCTCAGTCATGTTGCCAGTCCCCAGGTTTCTGCCATCAAACCTCTGTCAAGTTCCCAGGCCACAGATTTCCAGAATCAAACCTCAGTCATATTCCCAGGACACATGGTTCCAGAATCAAACCTAAGTCATGTTTGCAGGACCCATGATTCCACAATCAAAACACAGTCATGTTCCCAGCACAAAGGTTTCCAGAATCAAACCTCAGTCATGTTCCCAGGGAACAGGGTTCCAGAAACAAACCTCCGTCATGTTGCCAAGCCACAGGTTTCCACCATCAAACCTCAGACATGTTCCCAGGTCACAGTTTCCAGAATTAACCCGTTCTCATGTTCCCAGGCCACAGGGTGCCAGAATCCACTGATGTCATGTTCCCAGGCCACAGGGTTCCAGAAACAATCCTCAGTTATGTTCGAAGCCTACAGGGTTCCAGAATCAAACCTCCGTCATGTTCCCAGGCCAGAGGGTTCCAGAAACAAACCAATGTCAAATTCCTAGGCCATGGGTTTCCAGTACCAGGCCACAGTCATGTTTCCAGGCCACAGGGTTCAACAATCAAACCTCTGTCATGTTGCCAGTCCACAGGTTTCTGCCATCAAACTTCAGTCAATTTCCCAGGCCACAGATTTCCAGAATCAAACCTCAGTCATATTCCCAGGACACATGGTTCCAGAAAAAAAACCTCAGTCATGTTTGCAGGACCCACGTTTCCACAATCAAACCACAGTCATGTTCCCAGGACAAAGGTGTCCAGAATTAATCCTCAGTCATGTTCCCAGGGAACAGGGTTCCAGTAACAAACCTCAGTCATTTTGCCAAGCCACAGTTTTCCACCATCAAAACTCAGACATATTCCCATGCCACAGGGTTCCAGAATCAAGCCTCAGTCATGTTCCCAGGCCACAGGGATCCAGAATCAAACCTCAGTCATGTTGCCAGGCCAGAGGGTACCACCATCAAACCTCAGTCATATTCCCAGACCACAGGTTTCCACAATCAAACCGATTTCATGTTCCCAGGCAACAGGGTACCAGAATCCAAACCGATGTCATGTTCCCAGGCCACAGGATTCCACGATCTAACATTAGTCATATTCCCAGGCCACATGGTTCCAGACTCAAACCTCAGTCTTGTTCCCAGTCCACAGGATTCCAGAACCAAGCCTTCAGTCCGGTTCCCAGGGCACAGTATGCCACAATCTAAACAGATGTCATGTTCCCAGGCCACAGGTTTCCAGAATCACGCCTCAATCATGGTCCCAGGCCACAGGGTTTCAGAATCAAACCAATGTCAATTTCCCAGGCCATGGGTTTCCAGTACCAGGCCACAGTCATATTTCCAGGCCACAGGGTTCTACAATCAAACCTCAGTCAACTTCTCAGGCCACAGATTTCCAGAATCAAACCTCAGTCATATTCCCAAGACACATGGTTCCAGAATAAAACCTCAGTCATGTTTGCAGGACCCATGGTTCCACAATCAAACCACAGTCATGTTCCCAGGACAAAGGTGTCCAGAATCAAACCTCAGTCATGTTCCCAGGGAAGAGGGTTCCAGTAACAAACCTCATTCATGTTGCCAAGGCACAGGTTTCCACAATCAAACCTCAGACTTGTTCCCAGGCCACAGGATTCCAGAATCACGCCTCAGTCTTGTTCCTGGCCACAGGGTTCCGGAATCAAAACAATGTCAAGTTCCCAGGCCATGGGTTTCAAATATCAGCTCGCAGTCATGTTTCCAGGGCACAGGGTTCTACAATCAAACCTCAGTCATGTTGCCAGTCCACAGATTTCTGCCATCAAACCTCAGTCAAGTTCCCAGGCCACAGATTTCCAGAATCAAACCTCAGTCATATTCCCAGGCCACAGTTTTCCAGAATCACGCCTCAGTCATGTTCCCAGGCCACAGGGTTGCAGAATCAAACCAATGTCAATTTCCCAGGCCATGGGTTTCCAGTACCAGGCCACAGTCATATTTCCAGGCCACAGGGTTCTACAATCAAACCTCTGTCATGTTGCCAGTCCACAGGTTTCTGCCATCAAACCTCAGTCAACTTCCCAGGCGACAGTTTTCCAGAATCAAACCTCAGTCATATTCCCAGGACACATGGTTCCAAAATAAAACCTCAGTCATGTTTGCAGGACCCATGGTTCCACAATCAAACCACAGTCATGTTCCCAGGACAAAGGTGTCCAGAATCAAACCTCAGTCATGTTCCCAGGGAAGAGGGTTCCAGTAACAAACCTCAGTCATGTTGCCAAGCCACAGGTTTCCACAATCAAACCTCAGACTTGTTCCCAGGTCACAGGGTTCCAGAATCAAACCGTTCTCATGTTCCCAGGCCACAGGTTTCAAGAATCCACTGATGTCATGTTCCCAGGCCACAGGATTCCAGAATAAATCCTCAGTCATGTTCCCAGTCCACAGGGTTCCAGAACCAAGCCTCAGTCAGGTTCCCAGGGCCCAGTATTCCACAATCTAAACAGATGTCATGTTCCCAGGACACAGGATTCCAGAATCACGCCTCAGTCTTGTTCCTGGCCACAGGGTTCCAGAATCAAACCAATGTCAAGTTCCCAGGCCATGGGTTTCAAGTATCAGGTCGCAGTCATGTTTCCAGGGCACAGGGTTCTACAATCAAACCTCAGTCATGTTGCCAGTCCACAGATTTCTGCCATCAAACCTCAGTCAAGTCCCCGACCACAGTTTTCCAGAATCAAACCTCAGTCATGTTCCCAGGTCACAGGGTTCCAGAAACAAACCAATGTCAAATTCGTAGGCCATGGGTTTCCAGTACCAGACCACAGTCATGTTTCCAGGGCACAGGGTTCTACAATCAAACCTCAGTCATGTTGCCAGTCCCCAGGTTTCTGCCATCAAACCTCTGTCAAGTTCCCAGGCCACAGATTTCCAGAATCAAACCTCAGTCATATTCCCAGGACACATGGTTCCAGAATCAAACCTCAGTCATGTTTGCAGGACCCATGATTCCACAATCAAAACACAGTCATTGTCCCAGCACAAAGGTGTCCAGAATCAAACCTCAGTCATGTTCCCAGGGAACAGGGTTCCAGAAACAAACCTCAGTCATGTTGCCAAGCCACAGGTTTCCACCATCAAACCTCAGACATGTTCCCAGGTCACAGGGTTCCAGAATTAAACCGTTCCCATGTTCCCAGGCCACAGGGTTCAAGAATCCACTGATGTCATGTTCCCAGGCCACAGGGTTCCAGAAACAATCCTCAGTCATGTTCCCAGGCCACAGGGGTCCAGAATCAAACCAATGTCAAATTCCTAGGCCATGGGTTTCCAGTACCAGGCCACAGTCATGTTTCCAGGGCACAGGGTTCTACAATCAAACCTCAGTCATGTTCCCAGTCCACAGATTTCTGCCATCAACCCTCAGTCAAGTACCCGGCCACAGTTTTCCAAAATCAAACCTCAGTCATGTTCCCAGGCCACAGGGTTCCAGAATCAAACCAATGTCAAATTCTTAGGTCATGGGTTTCCAGTACCAGGCCACAGTCATATTTCCAGGGCACAGGGTTCTACAATCAAACCTCAGTCATATTCCCAGTCCACAGGGTTCCAGAACCAAGCCTCAGTCAGATTCCCAGGGCACATTATTCCACAATCTAAACAGATGTCATGTTCCCAGGCCACAGGATTCCAGAATCACGCCTCAGTCATGTTCCCAGGCCACAGGGATCCAGAATCAAACCTCAGTCATGTTGCCAGGCCAGAGGGTACCACCATCAAACCTCAGTCATATTCCCAGACCACAGGTCTCCACAATCAAACCGATTTCATGTTCCCAGGCAACAGGGTACCAGAATCCAAACCGATGTCATGTTCCCAGGCCACAGGATTCCACGATCTAACATCAGTCATATTCCCAGGCCACATGGTTCCAGAATCAAACCTCAGTCTTGTTCCCAGTCCACAGGATTCCAGAACCAAGCCTTCAGTCCGGTTCCCAGGGCACAGTATGCCACAATCTAAACAGATGTCATGTTCCCAGGCCACAGGTTTCCAGAATCAGGCCTCAATCATGTTCCCAGGCCACAGGGTTGCAGAATCAAACCAATGTCAATTTCCCAGGCCATGGGTTTCCAGTACCAGGCCACAGTCATATTTCCAGGCCACAGGGTTCTACAATCAAACCTCTGTCATGTTGCCAGTCCACAGGTTTCTGCCATCAAACCTCAGTCAACTTCCCAGGCCACAGATTTCCAGAATCAAACCTCAGTCATATTCCCAGGACACATGGTTCCAAAATAAAACCTCAGTCATGTTTGCAGGACCCATGATTCCACAATCAAACCACAGTCATGTTCCCAGGACAAAGGTGTCCAGAATCAAACCTCAGTCATGTTCCCAGGGAAGAGGGTTCCAGTAACAAACCTCAGTCATGTTGCCAAGCCACAGGTTTCCACAATCAAACCTCAGACATGTTCCCAGGTCACAGGGTTCCAGATTCAAACCGTTCTCATGTTCCCAGGCCACAGGTTTCAAGAATCCACTTATGTCATGTTCCCAGGCCACAGGATTCCAGAATCAAACCTCAGTCATGTTCCCAGTCCACAGGGTTCCAGAACCAAGCCTCAGTCAGGATCCCAGGGCCCAGTATTCCACAATCTAAACAGATGTCATGTTCCCAGGCCACAGGATTCCAGAATCACGCCTCAGTCTTGTTCCTGGCCACAGGGTTCCGGAATCCAACCAATGTCAAGTTCCCAGGCCATGGGTTTCAAATATCAGGTCGCAGTCATGTTTCCAGGGCACAGGGTTCTACAATCAAACCTCAGTCATGTTGCCAGTCCACAGATTTCTGCCATTAAACCTCAGTCAAGTTCCCAGGCCACAGATTTCCAGAATCAAACCTCAGTCATATTCCCAGGCCACAGTTTTCCAGAATCACGCCTCAGTCATGTTCCCAGGCCACAGGGTTCCAGAATCAAACCAATGTCAAATTCCTAGGCCATGGGTTTCCAGTACCAGGCCACAGTCATGTTTCCAGGGCACAGGGTTCTACAATCAAACCTCAGTCATGTTGCCAGTCCACAGGTTTCTGCCATCAAACCTCAGTCAAGTTCCCAGGCCACAGATTTCCAGAATCAAACCTCAGTCATATTCCCAGGACACATGGTTCCAGAATCAAACCTCAGTCATGTTTGCAGGACCCATGGTTCCACAATCAAACCACAGTCATGTTCCCAGGACAAAGGTGTCCAGAATCAAACCTCAGTCATATTCCCAGGGAACAGGGTTCCAGTAACAAACCTCATTCATGTTGCCAAGCCACAGGTTTCCAACATCAAACCTCAGTCATGTTCCCAGGCCACAGTGTTCCAAAATCCAACCGTTCTCATGTTCCCAGGCCACAGGGTTGAAGAATCCACTGATGTCATGTTCCCAGGCCACAGGATTCCAGAATAAATCCTCACTCATGTTCCCAGTCCACAGGGTTCCAGAACCAAGCCTCACTCAGGTTCCCAGGGCCCAGTATTCCACAATCTAAACAGATGTCATGTTCCCAGGCCACAGGATTCCAGAATCACGCCTCAGTCTTGTTCCTGGCCACAGGGTTCCAGAATCAAACCAATGTCAAGTTCCCAGGCCATGGGTTTCAAGTATCAGGTCGCAGTCATGTTTCCAGGGCACAGGGTTCTACAATCAAACCTCAGTAATGTTGCCAGTCCACAGATTTCTGCCATCAAACCTCAGTCAAGTCCCCGACCACAGTTTTCCAGAATCAAACCTCAGTCATGTTCCCAGGTCACAGGGTTCCAGAAACAAACCAATGTCAAATTCGTAGGCCATGGGTTTCCAGTACCAGACCACAGTCATGTTTCCAGGGCACAGGGTTCTACAATCAAACCTCAGTCATGTTGCCAGTCCCCAGGTTTCTGCCATCAAACCTCTGTCAAGTTCCCAGGCCACAGATTTCCAGAATCAAACCTCAGTCATATTCCCAGGACACATGGTTCCAGAATCAAACCTAAGTCATGTTTGCAGGACCCATGATTCCACAATCAAAACACAGTCATGTTCCCAGCACAAAGGTTTCCAGAATCAAACCTCAGTCATGTTCCCAGGGAACAGGGTTCCAGAAACAAACCTCCGTCATGTTGCCAAGCCACAGGTTTCCACCATCAAACCTCAGACATGTTCCCAGGTCACAGGGTTCCAGAATTAAACCGTTCTCATGTTCCCAGGCCACAGGGTGCCAGAATCCACTGATGTCATGTTCCCAGGCCACAGGGTTCCAGAAACAATCCTCAGTTATGTTCGAAGCCTACAGGGTTCCAGAATCAAACCTCCGTCATGTTCCCAGGCCAGAGGGTTCCAGAAACAAACCAATGTCAAATTCCTAGGCCATGGGTTTCCAGTACCAGGTCACAGTCATGTTTCCAGGCCACAGGGTTCAACAATCAAACCTCTGTCATTTTGACAGTCCACAGGTTTCTGCCATCAAACTTCAGTCAATTTCCCAGGCCACAGATTTCCAGAATCAAACCTCAGTCATATTCCCAGGACACATGGTTCCAGAAAAAAAACCTCAGTCATGTTTGCAGGACCCACGTTTCCACAATCAAACCACAGTCATGTTCCCAGGACAAAGGTGTCCAGAATTAATCCTCAGTCATGTTCCCAGGGAACAGGGTTCCAGTAACAAACCTCAGTCATTTTGCCAAGCCACAGTTTTCCACCATCAAAACTCAGACATATTCCCATGCCACAGGGTTCCAGAATCAAGCCTCAGTCATGTTCCCAGGCCACAGGGATCCAGAATCAAACCTCAGTCATGTTGCCAGGCCAGAGGGTACCACCATCAAACCTCAGTCATATTCCCAGACCACAGGTTTCCACAATCAAACCGATTTCATGTTCCCAGGCAACAGGGTACCAGAATCCAAACCGATGTCATGTTCCCAGGCCACAGGATTCCACGATCTAACATTAGTCATATTCCCAGGCCACATGGTTCCAGACTCAAACCTCAGTCTTGTTCCCAGTCCACAGGATTCCAGAACCAAGCCTTCAGTCCGGTTCCCAGGGCACAGTATGCCACAATCTAAACAGATGTCATGTTCCCAGGCCACAGGTTTCCAGAATCACGCCTCAATCATGGTCCCAGGCCACAGGGTTTCAGAATCAAACCAATGTCAATTTCCCAGGCCATGGGTTTCCAGTACCAGGCCACAGTCATATTTCCAGGCCACAGGGTTCTACAATCAAACCTCAGTCAACTTCTCAGGCCACAGATTTCCAGAATCAAAACTCAGTCATATTCCCAAGACACATGGTTCCAGAATAAAACCTCAGTCATGTTTGCAGGACCCATGGTTCCACAATCAAACCACAGTCATGTTCCCAGGACAAAGGTGTCCAGAATCAAACCTCAGTCATGTTCCCAGGGAAGAGGGTTCCAGTAACAAACCTCATTCATGTTGCCAAGGCACAGGTTTCCACAATCAAACCTCAGACTTGTTCCCAGGCCACAGGATTCCAGAATCACGCCTCAGTCTTGTTCCTGGCCACAGGGTTCCGGAATCAAAACAATGTCAAGTTCCCAGGCCATGGGTTTCAAATATCAGCTCGCAGTCATGTTTCCAGGGCACAGGGTTCTACAATCAAACCTCAGTCATGTTGCCAGTCCACAGATTTCTGCCATCAAACCTCAGTCAAGTTCCCAGGCCACAGATTTCCAGAATCAAACCTCAGTCATATTCCCAGGCCACAGTTTTCCAGAATCACGCCTCAGTCATGTTCCCAGGCCACAGGGTTGCAGAATCAAACCAATGTCAATTTCCCAGGCCATGGGTTTCCAGTACCAGGCCACAGTCATATTTCCAGGCCACAGGGTTCTACAATCAAACCTCTGTCATGTTGCCAGTCCACAGGTTTCTGCCATCAAACCTCAGTCAACTTCCCAGGCGACAGTTTTCCAGAATCAAACCTCAGTCATATTCCCAGGACACATGGTTCCAAAATAAAACCTCAGTCATGTTTGCAGGACCCATGGTTCCACAATCAAACCACAGTCATGTTCCCAGGACAAAGGTGTCCAGAATCAAACCTCAGTCATGTTCCCAGGGAAGAGGGTTCCAGTAACAAACCTCAGTCATGTTGCCAAGCCACAGGTTTCCACAATCAAACCTCAGACTTGTTCCCAGGTCACAGGGTTCCAGAATCAAACCGTTCTCATGTTCCCAGGCCACAGGTTTCAAGAATCCACTGATGTCATGTTCCCAGGCCACAGGATTCCAGAATAAATCCTCAGTCATGTTCCCAGTCCACAGGGTTCCAGAACCAAGCCTCAGTCAGGTTCCCAGGGCCCAGTATTCCACAATCTAAACAGATGTCATGTTCCCAGGCCACAGGATTCCAGAATCACGCCTCAGTCTTGTTCCTGGCCACAGGGTTCCGGAATCAAACCAATGTCAAGTTCCCAGGCCATGGGTTTCAAATATCAGGTCGCAGTCATGTTTCCAGGGCACAGGGTTCTACAATCAAACCTCAGTCATGTTGCCAGTCCACAGATTTCTGCCATCAAACCTCAGTCAAGTTCCCAGGCCACAGATTTCCAGAATCAAACCTCAGTCATATTCCCAGGCCACAGTTTTCCAGAATCACGCCTCAGTCATGTTCCCAGGCCACAGGGTTCCAGAATCAAACCAATGTCAAATTCCTAGGCCATGGGTTTCCAGTACCAGCCCACAGTCATGTTTCCAGGGCACAGGGTTCTACAATCAAACCTCAGTCATGTTGCCAGTCCACAGGTTTCTGCCATCAAACCTCAGTCAAGTTTCCAGGCCACAGATTTCCAGAATCAAACCTCAGTCATATTCCCAGGACACATGGTTCCAGAATAAAATCTCAGTCTTGTTCCCACTCCACAGGATTCCAGAACCAAGCCTTCAGTCCGGTTCCCAGGGCACAGTATGCCACAATCTAAACAGATGTCATGTTCCCAGGCCACAGGTTTCCAGAATCACGCCTCAATCATGTTCCCAGGCCACAGGGTTTCAGAATCAAACCAATGTCAATTTCCCAGGCCATGGGTTTCCAGTACCAGGCCACAGTCATATTTCCAGGCCACAGGGTTCTACAATCAAACCTCTGTCATGTTGCCAGTCCACAGGTTTCTGCCATCAAACCTCAGTCAACTTCCCAGGCCACAGATTTCCAGAATCAAACCTCAGTCATATTCCCAGGACACATGGTTCCAGAATCAAACCTCAGTCATGTTTGCAGGACCCATGGTTCCACAATCAAACCACAGTCATGTTCCCAGGACAAAGGTGTCCAGAATCAAACCTCAGTCATGTTCCCAGGGAAGAGGGTTCCAGTAACAAACCTCATTCATGTTGCCAAGCCACAGGTTTCCAACATCAAACCTCAGACATGTTCCCAGGCCACAGTGTTCCAAAATCCAACCGTTCTCATGTTCCCAGGCCACAGGGTTGAAGAATCCACTGATGTCATGTTCCCAGGCCACAGGATTCCAGAATAAATCCTCAGTCATGTTCCCAGTCCACAGGGTTCCAGAACCAAGCCTCAGTCAGGATCCCAGGGCCCAGTATTCCACAATCTAAACAGATGTCATGTTCCCAGGCCACAGGATTCCAGAATCACGCCTCAGTCTTGTTCCTGGCCACAGGGTTCCAGAATCAAACCAATGTCAAGTTCCCAGGCCATGGGTTTCAAGTATCAGGTCGCAGTCATGTTTCCAGGGCACAGGGTTCTACAATCAAACCTCAGTAATGTTGCCAGTCCACAGATTTCTGCCATCAAACCTCAGTCAAGTCCCCGACCACAGATTTCCAGAATCAAACCTCAGTCATATTCCCAGGACACATGGTTCCAGAATAAAACCTCAGTCATGTTTGCAGGACCCATGGTTCCACAATCAAACCACAGTCATGTTCCCAGGACAAAGGTGTCCAGAATCAAACCTCAGTCATGTTCCCAGTGAAGAGGGTTCCAGTAACAAACCTCAGTCATGTTGCCAAGCCACAGGTTTCCACCATCAAACCTCAGACATGTTCCCAGGCCACTGGGTTCCAGAATCCAACAAATGTCAAATTCCTAGGCCATGGGTTGCCAGTACCAGGCCACAGTCATGTTTCCAGGGCACAGGGTTCTACAATCAAACCTCAGTCATGTTGCCAGTCCACAGGTTTCTGCCATCAAACCTCAGTCAAGTTCCCAGGCCACAGATTTCCAGAATCAAACCTCAGTCATATTCCCAGGACACATGGTTCCAGAATCAAACCTCAGTCATGTTTGCAGGACCCATGGTTCCACAATCAAACCACAGTCATGTTCCCAGGACAAAGGTGTCCAGAATCAAACCTCAGTCATATTCCCAGGGAACAGGGTTCCAGTAACAAACCTCATTCATGTTGCCAAGCCACAGGTTTCCACCATCAAACCTCAGACATGTTCCCAGGCCACAGTGTTCCAAAATCCAACCGTTCTCATGTTCCCAGGCCACAGGGTTGAAGAATCCACTGATGTCATGTTCCCAGGCCACAGGATTCCAGAATAAATCCTCACTCATGTTCCCAGTCCACAGGGTTCCAGAACCAAGCCTCACTCAGGTTCCCAGGGCCCAGTATTCCACAATCTAAACAGATGTCATGTTCCCAGGCCACAGGATTCCAGAATCACGCCTCAGTCTTGTTCCTGGCCACAGGGTTCCAGAATCAAACCAATGTCAAGTTCCCAGGCCATGGGTTTCAAGTATCAGGTCGCAGTCATGTTTCCAGGGCACAGGGTTCTACAATCAAACCTCAGTAATGTTTCCAGTCCACAGATTTCTGCCATCAAACCTCAGTCAAGTCCCCGACCACAGTTTTCCAGAATCAAACCTCAGTCATGTTCTCAGGTCACAGGGTTCCAGAAACAAACCAATGTCAAATTCGTAGGCCATGGGTTTCCAGTACCAGACCACAGTCATGTTTCCAGGGCACAGGGTTCTACAATCAAACCTCAGTCATGTTGCCAGTCCCCAGGTTTCTGCCATCAAACCTCTGTCAAGTTCCCAGGCCACAGATTTCCAGAATCAAACCTCAGTCATATTCTCAGGACAAATGGTTCCAGAATCAAACCTAAGTCATGTTTGCAGGACCCATGATTCCACAATCAAAACACAGTCATGTTCCCAGCACAAAGGTTTCCAGAATCAAACCTCAGTCATGTTCCCAGGGAACAGGGTTCCAGAAACAAACCTCCGTCATGTTGCCAAGCCACAGGTTTCCACCATCAAACCTCAGACATGTTCCCAGGTCACAGGGTTCCAGAATTAACCCGTTCTCATGTTCCCAGGCCACAGGGTTCAAGAATCCACTGATGTCATGTTCCCAGGCCACAGGGTTCCAGAAACAATCCTCAGTTATGTTCGAAGCCTACAGGGTTCCAGAATCAAACCTCCGTCATGTTCCCAGGCCAGAGGGTTCCAGAAACAAACCAATGTCAAATTCCTAGGCCATGGGTTTCCAGTACCAGGCCACAGTCATGCTTCCAGGCCACAGGGTTCAACAATCAAACCTCTGTCATGTTGCCAGTCCACAGGTTTCTGCCATCAAACTTCAGTCAATTTCCCAGGCCACAGATTTCCAGAATCAAACCTCAGTCATATTCCCAGGACACATGGTTCCAGAAAAAAAACCTCAGTCATGTTTGCAGGACCCACGGTTCCACAATCAAACCACAGTCATGTTCCCAGGGAACAGGGTTCCAGTAACAAACCTCAGTCATTTTGCCAAGCCACAGTTTTCCACCATCAAAACTCAGACATATTCCCATGCCACAGGGTTCCAGAATCAAGCCTCAGTCATGTTCCCAGGCCACAGGGATCCAGAATCAAACCTCAGTCATGTTGCCAGGCCAGAGGGTACCACCATCAAACCTCAGTCATATTCCCAGACCACAGGTTTCCACAATAAAACCGATTTCATATTCCCAGGCAACAGGGTACCAGAATCCAAACCGATGTCATGTTCCCAGGCCACAGGATTCCACGATCTAACATCAGTCATATTCCCAGGCCACATGGTTCCAGAATCAAACCTCAGTCTTGTTCCCAGTCCACAGGATTCCAGAACCAAGCCTTCAGTCCGGTTCCCAGGGCACAGTATGCAACAATCTAAACAGATGTCATGTTCCCAGGCCACAGGTTTCCAGAATCACGCCTCAATCATGTTCCCAGGCCACAGGGTTTCAGAATCAAACCAATGTCAATTTCCCAGGCCATGGGTTTCCAGTACCAGGCCACAGTCATATTTCCAGGCCACAGGGTTCTACAATCAAACCTCAGTCAACTTCCCAGGCCACAGATTTCCAGAATCAAACCTCAGTCATATTCCCAGGACACATGGTTCCAGAATCAAACCTCAGTCATGTTTGCAGGACCCATGGTTCCACAAGCAAACCACAGTCATGTTCCCAGGACAAAGGTGTCCAGAATCAAACCTCAGTCATGTTCCCAGGGAAGAGGGCTCCAGTAACAAACCTCAGTCATGTTGCCAAGCCACAGGTTTCCACCATCAAACCTCAGACATGTTCCCAGGCCACAGGGTTCCAGAATCAAACCGTTCTCATGTTCCCAGGCCACAGGTTTCAAGAATCCACTGATGTCATGTTCCCAGGCCACAGGATTCCAGAATAAAACCTCAGTCATGTTCCCAGTCCACAGGGTTCCAGAACCAAGCCTCACTCAGGTTCCCAGGGCCCAGTATTCCACAATCTAAACAGATGTCATGTTCCCAGGCCACAGGATTCCAGAATCACGCCTCAGTCTTGTTCCTGGCCACAGGGTTCCGGAATCAAAACAATGTCAAGTTCCCAGGCCATGGGTTTCAAATATCAGGTCGCAGTCATGTTTCCAGGGCACAGGGTTCTACAATCAAACCTCAGTCATGTTGCCAGTGCACAGATTTCTGCCATTAAACCTCAGTCAAGTTCCCAGGCCACAGATTTCCAGAATCAAACCTCAGTCATATTCCCAGGCCACAGTTTTCCAGAATCACGCCTCAGTCATGTTCCCAGGCCACAGGGTTGCAGAATCAAACCAATGTCAATTTCCCAGGCCATGGGTTTCCAGTACCAGGCCACAGTCATATTTCCAGGCCACAGGTTTCTACAATCAAACCTCTGTCATGTTGCCAGTCCACAGGTTTCTGCCATCAAACCTCAGTCAAGTTCCCAGGCCACAGATTTCCAGAATCAAACCTCAGTCATATTCCCAGGACACATGGTTCCAGAATCAAACCTCAGTCATGTTTGCAGGACCCATGGTTCCACAATCAAACCACAGTCATGTTCCCAGGACAAAGGTGTCCAGAATCAAACCTCAGTCATGTTCCCAGGGAAGAGGGTTCCAGTAACAAACCTCAGTCATGTTGCCAAGCCACAGGTTTCCACAATCA
This sequence comes from Balaenoptera borealis, assembly GCF_965194805.1. NCBI lineage: Eukaryota > Metazoa > Chordata > Mammalia > Artiodactyla > Balaenopteridae > Balaenoptera > Balaenoptera borealis. The sequence continues at coordinate 23,480 of NW_028123308.1, forward strand.
AACCTCAGACTTGTTCCCAGGTCACAGGGTTCCAGAATCAAACCGTTCTCAAGTTCCCAGGCCACAGGTTTCAAGAATCCACTGATATCATGTTCCCAGGCCACAGGATTCCAGAATAAAACCTCAGTCATGTTCCCAGTCCACAGGGTTCCAGAACCAAGCCTGAGTCAGGTTCCCAGGGCCCAGTATTCCACAATCTAAACAGATGTAATGTTCCCAGGCCACAGGATTCCAGAATCACGCCTCAGTCTTGTTCCTGGCCACAGGGTTCCGGAATCAAACCAATGTCAAGTTCCCAGGCCATGGGTTTCAAATATCAGGTCGCAGTCATGTTTCCAGGGCACAGGGTTCTACAATCAAACCTCAGTCATGTTGCCAGTCCACAGGTTTCTGCCATCAAACCTCAGTCAAGTTCCCAGGCCACAGATTTCCAGAATCAAACCTCAGTCATATTCCCAGGACACATGGTTCCAGAATCAAACCTCAGTCATGTTTGCAGGACCCATGGTTCCACAATCAAACCACAGTCATGTTCCCAGGACAAAGGTGTCCAGAATCAAACCTCAGTCATATTCCCAGGGAACAGGGTTCCAGTAACAAACCTCATTCATGTTGCCAAGCCACAGGTTTCCAACATCAAACCTCAGTCATGTTCCCAGGCCACAGTGTTCCAAAATCCAACCGTTCTCATGTTCCCAGGCCACAGGGTTGAAGAATCCACTGATGTCATGTTCCCAGGCCACAGGATTCCAGAATAAATCCTCACTCATGTTCCCAGTCCACAGGGTTCCAGAACCAAGCCTCACTCAGGTTCCCAGGGCCCAGTATTCCACAATCTAAACAGATGTCATGTTCCCAGGCCACAGGATTCCTGAATCACGCCTCAGTCTTGTTCCTGGCCACAGGGTTCCAGAATCAAACCAATGTCAAGTTCCCAGGCCATGGGTTTCAAGTATCAGGTCGCAGTCATGTTTCCAGGGCACAGGGTTCTACAATCAAACCTCAGTAATGTTTCCAGTCCACAGATTTCTGCCATCACACCTCAGTCAAGTCCCCGACCACAGTTTTCCAGAATCAAACCTCAGTCATGTTCCCAGGTCACAGGGTTCCAGAAACAAACCAATGTCAAATTCGTAGGCCATGGGTTTCCAGTACCAGACCACAGTCATGTTTCCAGGGCACAGGGTTCTACAATCAAACCTCAGTCATGTTGCCAGTCCCCAGGTTTCTGCCATCAAACCTCTGTCAAGTTCCCAGGCCACAGATTTCCAGAATCAAACCTCAGTCATATTCCCAGGACACATGGTTCCAGAATCAAACCTAAGTCATGTTTGCAGGACCCATGATTCCACAATCAAAACACAGTCATGTTCCCAGCACAAAGGTTTCCAGAATCAAACCTCAGTCATGTTCCCAGGGAACAGGGTTCCAGAAACAAACCTCAGTCATGTTGCCAAGCCACAGGTTTCCACCATCAAACCTCAGACATATTCCCAGGTCACAGGGTTCCAGAATTAAACCGTTCTCATATTCCCAGGCCACAGGGTGCCAGAATCCACTGATGTCATGTTCCCAGGCCACAGGGTTCCAGAAACAATCCTCAGTTATGTTCGAAGCCTACAGGGTTCCAGAATCAAACCTCCGTCATGTTCCCAGGCCAGAGGGTTCCAGAAACAAACCAATGTCAAATTCCTAGGCCATGGGTTTCCAGTACCAGGCCACAGTCATGCTTTCAGGCCACAGGGTTCAACAATCAAACCTCTGTCATGTTGCCAGTCCACAGGTTTCTGCCATCAAACTTCAGTCAATTTCCCAGGCCACAGATTTCCAGAATCAAACCTCAGTCATATTCCCAGGACACATGGTTCCAGAAAAAAAAACCTCAGTCATGTTTGCAGGACCCACGGTTCCACAATCAAACCACAGTCATGTTCCCAGGACAAAGGTGTCCAGAATTAATCCTCAGTCATGTTCCCTGGGAACAGGGTTCCAGTAACAAACCTCAGTCATTTTGCCAAGCCACAGTTTTCCACCATCAAAACTCAGACATATTCCCATTCCACAGGGTTCCAGAATCAAGCCTCAGTCATGTTCCCAGGCCACAGGGATCCAGAATCAAACCTCAGTCATGTTGCCAGGCCAGAGGGTACCACCATCAAACCTCAGTCATATTCCCAGACCACAGGTTTCCACAATCAAACCGATTTCATGTTCCCAGGCAACAGGGTACCAGAATCCAAACCGATGTCATGTTCCCAGGCCACAGGATTCCACGATCTAACATCAGTCATATTCCCAGGCCACATGGTTCCAGACTCAAACCTCAGTCTTGTTCCCAGTCCACAGGATTCCAGAACCAAGCCTTCAGTCCGGTTCCCAGGGCACAGTATGCCACAATCTAAACAGATGTCATGTTCCCAGGCCACAGGTTTCCAGAATCACGCCTCAATCATGGTCCCAGGCCACAGGGTTTCAGAATCAAACCAATGTCAATTTCCCAGGCCATGGGTTTCCAGTACCAGGCCACAGTCATATTTCCAGGCCACAGGGTTCTACAATCAAACCTCAGTCAACTTCTCAGGCCACAGATTTCCAGAATCAAACCTCAGTCATATTCCCAAGACACATGGTTCCAGAATAAAACCTCAGTCATGTTTGCAGGACCCATGGTTCCACAATCAAACCACAGTCATGTTCCCAGGACAAAGGTGTCCAGAATCAAACCTCAGTCATGTTCCCAGGGAAGAGGGTTCCAGTAACAAACCTCATTCATGTTGCCAAGCCACAGGTTTCCACAATCAAAACTCAGACTTGTTCCCAGGCCACAGGATTCCAGAATCACGCCTCAGTCTTGTTCCTGGCCACAGGGTTCCGGAATCAAAACAATGTCAAGTTCCCAGGCCATGGGTTTCAAATATCAGCTCGCAGTCATGTTTCCAGGGCACAGGGTTCTACAATCAAACCTCAGTCATGTTGCCAGTCCCCAGATTTCTGCCATCAAACCTCAGTCAAGTTCCCAGGTCACAGATTTCCAGAATCAAACCTCAGTCATATTCCCAGGCCACAGTTTTCCAGAATCACGCCTCAGTCATGTTCCCAGGCCACAGGGTTGCAGAATCAAACCAATGTCAATTTCCCAGGCCATGGGTTTCCAGTACCAGGCCACAGTCATATTTCCAGGCCACAGGGTTCTACAATCAAACCTCTGTCATGTTGCCAGTCCACAGGTTTCTGCCATCAAACCTCAGTCAACTTCCCAGGCGACAGTTTTCCAGAATCAAACCTCAGTCATATTCCCAGGACACATGGTTCCAAAATAAAACCTCAGTCATGTTTGCAGGACCCATGGTTCCACAATCAAACCACAGTCATGTTCCCAGGACAAAGGTGTCCAGAATCAAACCTCAGTCATGTTCCCAGGGAAGAGGGTTCCAGTAACAAACCTAAGTCATGTTGCCAAGCCACAGGTTTCCACAATCAAACCTCAGAATTGTTCCCAGGTCACAGGGTTCCAGAATCAAACCGTTCTCATGTTCCCAGGCCACAGGTTTCAAGAATCCACTGATGTCATGTTCCCAGGCCACAGGATTCCAGAATAAATCCTCAGTCATGTTCCCAGTCCACAGGGTTCCAGAACCAAGCCTCAGTCAGGTTCCCAGGGCCCAGTATTCCACAATCTAAACAGATGTCATGTTCCCAGGACACAGGATTCCAGAATCACGCCTCAGTCTTGTTCCTGGCCACAGGGTTCCGGAATCAAACCAATGTCAAGTTCCCAGGCCATGGGTTTCAAATATCAGGTCGCAGTCATGTTTCCAGGGCACAGGGTTCTACAATCAAACCTCAGTCATGTTGCCAGTCCACAGATTTCTGCCATCAAACCTCAGTCAAGTTCCCAGGCCACAGATTTCCAGAATCAAACCTCAGTCATATTCCCAGGCCACAGTTTTCCAGAATCACGCCTCAGTCATGTTCCCAGGCCACAGGGTTCCAGAATCAAACCAATGTCAAATTCCTAGGCCATGGGTTTCCAGTACCAGGCCACAGTCATGTTTCCAGGGCACAGGGTTCTACAATCAAACCTCAGTCATGTTGCCAGTCCACAGGTTTCTGCCATCAAACCTCAGTCAAGTTTCCAGGCCACAGATTTCCAGAATCAAACCTCAGTCATATTCCCAGGACACATGGTTCCAGAATAAAATCTCAGTCTTGTTCCCACTCCACAGGATTCCAGAACCAAGCCTTCAGTCCGGTTCCCAGGGCACAGTATGCCACAATCTAAACAGATGTCATGTTCCCAGGCCACAGGTTTCCAGAATCACGCCTCAATCATGTTCCCAGGCCACAGGGTTTCAGAATCAAACCAATGTCAATTTCCCAGGCCATGGGTTTCCAGTACCAGGCCACAGTCATATTTCCAGGCCACAGGGTTCTACAATCAAACCTCTGTCATGTTGCCAGTCCACAGGTTTCTGCCATCAAACCTCAGTCAACTTCCCAGGCCACAGATTTCCAGAATCAAACCTCAGTCATATTCCCAGGACACATGGTTCCAGAATCAAACCTCAGTCATGTTTGCAGGACCCATGGTTCCACAATCAAACCACAGTCATGTTCCCAGGACAAAGGTGTCCAGAATCAAACCTCAGTCATGTTCCCAGGGAAGAGGGTTCCAGTAACAAACCTCATTCATGTTGCCAAGCCACAGGTTTCCAACATCAAACCTCAGACATGTTCCCAGGCCACAGTGTTCCAAAATCCAACCGTTCTCATGTTCCCAGGCCACAGGGTTGAAGAATCCACTGATGTCATGTTCCCAGGCCACAGGATTCCAGAATAAATCCTCAGTCATGTTCCCAGTCCACAGGGTTCCAGAACCAAGCCTCAGTCAGGTTCCCAGGGCCCAGTATTCCACAATCTAAACAGATGTCATGTTCCCAGGCCACAGGATTCCAGAATCACGCCTCAGTCTTGTTCCTGGCCACAGGGTTCCAGAATCAAACCAATGTCAAGTTCCCAGGCCATGGGTTTCAAGTATCAGGTCGCAGTCATGTTTCCAGGGCACAGGGTTCTACAATCAAACCTCAGTAATGTTTCCAGTCCACAGATTTCTGCCATCAAACCTCAGTCAAGTCCCCGACCACAGTTTTCCAGAATCAAACCTCAGTCATGTTCCCAGGTCACAGGGTTACAGAAACAAACCAATGTCAAATTCGTAGGCCATGGGTTTCCAGTACCAGACCACAGTCATGTTTCCAGGGCACAGGGTTCTACAATCAAACCTCAGTCATGTTGCCAGTCCCCAGGTTTCTGCCATCAAACCTCTGTCAAGTTCCCAGGCCACAGATTTCCAGAATCAAACCTCAGTCATATTCCCAGGACACATGGTTCCAGAATCAAACCTCAGTCATGTTTGCAGGACCCATGATTCCACAATCAAAACACAGTCATTGTCCCAGCACAAAGGTGTCCAGAATCAAACCTCAGTCATGTTCCCAGGGAACAGGGTTCCAGAAACAAACCTCAGTCATGTTGCCAAGCCACAGGTTTCCACCATCAAACCTCAGACATGTTCCCAGGTCACAGGGTTCCAGAATTAAACCGTTCTCATGTTCCCAGGCCACAGGGTTCCAGAATCCACTGATGTCATGTTCCCAGGCCACAGGGTTCCAGAAACAATCCTCAGTTATGTTCGCAGGCTACAGGGTTCCAGAATCAATCCTCAGTCATGTTCCCAGTCCACAGGGCTCCAGAACCAAGCCTCACTCAGGTTCCCAGGGCCCAGTATTCCACAATCAAAACAGATGTCATGTTCCCAGGCCACAGGATTCCAGAATCATGCCTCAGTCTTGTTCCTGGCCACAGGGTTCCGGAATCAAAACAATGTCAAGTTCCCAGGCCATGGTTTTCAAATATCAGGTCGCAGTCATGTTTCCAGGGCACAGGGTTCTACAATCAAACCTCAGTCATGTTGCCAGTCCACAGATTTCTGCCATTAAACCTCAGTCAAGTTCCCAGGCCACAGATTTCCAGAATCAAACCTCAGTCATATTCCCAGGCCACAGTTTTCCAGAATCACGCCTCAGTCATGTTCCCAGGCCACAGGGTTCCAGAATCAAACCAATGTCAAATTCCTAGGCCATGGGTTTCCAGTACCAGGCCACAGTCATGTTTCCAGGGCACAGGGTTCTACAATCAAACCTCAGTCATGTTGCCAGTCCACAGGTTTCTGCCATCAAACCTCAGTCAAGTTCCCAGGCCACAGATTTCCAGAATCAAACCTCAGTCATATTCCCAGGCCACAGTTTTCCAGAATCACGCCTCAGTCATGTTCCCAGGCCACAGGGTTCCAGAATCAAACCAATGTCAAATTCCTAGGCCATGGGTTTCCAGTACCAGGCCACAGTCATGTTTCCAGGGCACAGGGTTCTACAATCAAACCTCAGTCATGTTGCCAGTCCACAGGTTTCTGCCATCAAACCTCAGTCAACTTCCCAGGCCACAGATTTCCAGAATCAAACCTCAGTCATATTCCCAGGACACATGGTTCCAGAATCAAACCTCAGTCATGTTTGCAGGACCCATGGTTCCACAATCAAACCACAGTCATGTTCCCAGGACAAAGGTGTCCAGAATCAAACCTCAGTCATATTCCCAGGGAACAGGGTTCCAGTAACAAACCTCATTCATGTTGCCAAGCCACAGGTTTCCAACATCAAACCTCAGTCATGTTCCCAGGCCACAGTGTTCCAAAATCCAACCGTTCTCATGTTCCCAGGCCACAGGGTTGAAGAATCCACTGATGTCATGTTCCCAGGCCACAGGATTCCAGAATAAATCCTCACTCATGTTCCCAGTCCACAGGGTTCCAGAACCAAGCCTCACTCAGGTTCCCAGGGCCCAGTATTCCACAATCTAAACAGATGTCATGTTCCCAGGCCACAGGATTCCAGAATCACGGCTCAGTCTTGTTCCTGGCCACAGGGTTCCAGAATCAAACCAATGTCAAGTTCCCAGGCCATGGGTTTCAAGTATCAGGTCGCAGTCATGTTTCCAGGGCACAGGGTTCTACAATCAAACCTCAGTAATGTTTCCAGTCCACAGATTTCTGCCATCAAACGTCAGTCAAGTCCCCGACCACAGTTTTCCAGAATCAAACCTCAGTCATGTTCCCAGGTCACAGGGTTCCAGAAACAAACCAATGTCAAATTCGTAGGCCATGGGTTTCCAGTACCAGACCACAGTCATGTTTCCAGGGCACAGGGTTCTACAATCAAACCTCAGTCATGTTGCCAGTCCCCAGGTTTCTGCCATCAAACCTCTGTCAAGTTCCCAGGCCACAGATTTCCAGAATCAAACCTCAGTCATATTCCCAGGACACATGGTTCCAGAATCAAACCTAAGTCATGTTTGCAGGACCCATGATTCCACAATCAAAACACAGTCATGTTCCCAGCACAAAGGTTTCCAGAATCAAACCTCAGTCATGTTCCCAGGGAACAGGGTTCCAGAAACAAACCTCCGTCATGTTGCCAAGCCACAGGTTTCCACCATCAAACCTCAGACATGTTCCCAGGTCACAGTTTCCAGAATTAACCCGTTCTCATGTTCCCAGGCCACAGGGTGCCAGAATCCACTGATGTCATGTTCCCAGGCCACAGGGTTCCAGAAACAATCCTCAGTTATGTTCGAAGCCTACAGGGTTCCAGAATCAAACCTCCGTCATGTTCCCAGGCCAGAGGGTTCCAGAAACAAACCAATGTCAAATTCCTAGGCCATGGGTTTCCAGTACCAGGCCACAGTCATGTTTCCAGGCCACAGGGTTCAACAATCAAACCTCTGTCATGTTGCCAGTCCACAGGTTTCTGCCATCAAACTTCAGTCAATTTCCCAGGCCACAGATTTCCAGAATCAAACCTCAGTCATATTCCCAGGACACATGGTTCCAGAAAAAAAACCTCAGTCATGTTTGCAGGACCCACGGTTCCACAATCAAACCACAGTCATGTTCCCAGGGAACAGGGTTCCAGTAACAAACCTCAGTCATTTTGCCAAGCCACAGTTTTCCACCATCAAAACTCAGACATATTCCCATGCCACAGGGTTCCAGAATCAAGCCTCAGTCATGTTCCCAGGCCACAGGGATCCAGAATCAAACCTCAGTCATGTTGCCAGGCCAGAGGGTACCACCATCAAACCTCAGTCATATTCCCAGACCACAGGTTTCCACAATCAAAGCGATTTCATGTTCCCAGGCAACAGGGTACCAGAATCCAAACCGATGTCATGTTCCCAGGCCACAGGATTCCACGATCTAATATCAGTCATATTCCCAGGCCACATGGTTCCAGAATCAAACCTCAGTCTTGTTCCCAGTCCACAGGATTCCAGAACCAAGCCTTCAGTCCGGTTCCCAGGGCACAGTATGCCACAATCTAAACAGATGTCATGTTCCCAGGCCACAGGTTTCCAGAATCACGCCTCAATCATGTTCCCAGGCCACAGGGTTTCAGAATCAAACCAATGTCAATTTCCCAGGCCATGGGTTTCCAGTACCAGGCCACAGTCATATTTCCAGGCCACAGGGTTCTACAATCAAACCTAAGTCAACTTCCCAGGCCACAGATTTCCAGAATCAAACCTCAGTCATATTCCCAGGACACATGGTTCCAGAATCAAACCTCAGTCATGTTTGCAGGACCCATGGTTCCACAAGCAAACCACAGTCATGTTCCCAGGACAAAGGTGTCTAGAATCAAACCTCAGTCATGTTCCCAGGGAAGAGGGCTCCAGTAACAAACCTCAGTCATGTTGCCAAGCCACAGGTTTCCACCATCAAACCTCAGACATGTTCCCAGGCCACAGGGTTCCAGAATCAAACCGTTCTCATGTTCCCAGGCCACAGGTTTCAAGAATCCACTGATGTCATGTTCCCAGGCCACAGGATTCCAGAATAAAACCTCAGTCATGTTCCCAGTCCACAGGGTTCCAGAACCAAGCCTCAGTCAGGTTCCCAGGGCCCAGTATTCCACAATCTAAACAGATGTCATGTTCCCAGGCCACAGGATTCCAGAATCACGCCTCAGTCTTGTTCCTGGCCACAGGGTTCCAGAATCAAACCAATGTCAAGTTCCCAGGCCATGGGTTTCAAGTATCAGGTCGCAGTCATGTTTCCAGGGCACAGGGTTCTACAATCAAACCTCAATAATGTTTCCAGTCCACAGATTTCTGCCATCACACCTCAGTCAAGTCCCCGACCACAGTTTTCCAGAATCAAACCTCAGTCATGTTCCCAGATCACAGGGTTCGAGAAACAAACCAATGTCAAATTCGTAGGCCATGGGTTTCCAGTACCAGACCACAGTCATGTTTCCAGGGCACAGGGTTCTACAATCAAACCTCAGTCATGTTGCCAGTCCCCAGGTTTCTGCCATCAAACCTCTGTCAAGTTCCCAGGCCACAGATTTCCAGAATCAAACCTCAGTCATATTCCCAGGACACATGGTTCCAGAATCAAACCTAAGTCATGTTTGCAGGACCCATGATTCCACAATCAAAACACAGTCATGTTCCCAGCACAAAGGTTTCCAGAATCAAACCTCAGTCATGTTCCCAGGGAACAGGGTTCCAGAAACAAACCTAAGTCATGTTGCCAAGCCACAGGTTTCCACCATCAAACCTCAGACATGTTCCCAGGTCACAGGGTTCCAGAATTAACCCGTTCTCATGTTCCCAGGCCACAGGGTGCCAGAATCCACTGATGTCATGTTCCCAGGCCACAGGGTTCCAGAAACAATCCTCAGTTATGTTCGAAGCCTACAGGGTTCCAGAATCAAACCTCCGTCATGTTCCCAGGCCAGAGGGTTCCAGAAACAAACCAATGTCAAATTCCTAGGCCATGGGTTTCCAGTACCAGGCCACAGTCATGTTTCCAGGCCACAGGGTTCAACAATCAAACCTCTGTCATTTTGACAGTCCACAGGTTTCTGCCATCAAACTTCAGTCAATTTCCCAGGCCACAGATTTCCAGAATCAAACCTCAGTCATATTCCCAGGACACATGGTTCCAGAAAAAAAACCTCAGTCATGTTTGCAGGACCCACGTTTCCACAATCAAACCACAGTCATGTTCCCAGGACAAAGGTGTCCAGAATTAATCCTCAGTCATGTTCCCAGGGAACAGGGTTCCAGTAACAAACCTCAGTCATTTTGCCAAGCCACAGTTTTCCACCATCAAAACTCAGACATATTCCCATGCCACAGGGTTCCAGAATCAAGCCTCAGTCATGTTCCCAGGCCACAGGGATCCAGAATCAAACCTCAGTCATGTTGCCAGGCCAGAGGGTACCACCATCAAACCTCAGTCATATTCCCAGACCACAGGTTTCCACAATCAAACCGATTTCATGTTCCCAGGCAACAGGGTACCAGAATCCAAACCGATGTCATGTTCCCAGGCCACAGGATTCCACGATCTAACATTAGTCATATTCCCAGGCCACATGGTTCCAGACTCAAACCTCAGTCTTGTTCCCAGTCCACAGGATTCCAGAACCAAGCCTTCAGTCCGGTTCCCAGGGCACAGTATGCCACAATCTAAACAGATGTCATGTTCCCAGGCCACAGGTTTCCAGAATCACGCCTCAATCATGGTCCCAGGCCACAGGGTTTCAGAATCAAACCAATGTCAATTTCCCAGGCCATGGGTTTCCAGTACCAGGCCACAGTCATATTTCCAGGCCACAGGGTTCTACAATCAAACCTCAGTCAACTTCTCAGGCCACAGATTTCCAGAATCAAACCTCAGTCATATTCCCAAGACACATGGTTCCAGAATAAAACCTCAGTCATGTTTGCAGGACCCATGGTTCCACAATCAAACCACAGTCATGTTCCCAGGACAAAGGTGTCCAGAATCAAACCTCAGTCATGTTCCCAGGGAAGAGGGTTCCAGTAACAAACCTCATTCATGTTGCCAAGGCACAGGTTTCCACAATCAAACCTCAGACTTGTTCCCAGGCCACAGGATTCCAGAATCACGCCTCAGTCTTGTTCCTGGCAACAGGGTTCCGGAATCAAAACAATGTCAAGTTCCCAGGCCATGGGTTTCAAATATCAGCTCGCAGTCATGTTTCCAGGGCACAGGGTTCTACAATCAAACCTCAGTCATGTTGCCAGTCCACAGATTTCTGCCATCAAACCTCAGTCAAGTTCCCAGGCCACAGATTTCCAGAATCAAACCTCAGTCATATTCCCAGGCCACAGTTTTCCAGAATCACGCCTCAGTCATGTTCCCAGGCCACAGGGTTGCAGAATCAAACCAATGTCAATTTCCCAGGCCATGGGTTTCCAGTACCAGGCCACAGTCATATTTCCAGGCCACAGGGTTCTACAATCAAACCTCTGTCATGTTGCCAGTCCACAGGTTTCTGCCATCAAACCTCAGTCAACTTCCCAGGCGACAGTTTTCCAGAATCAAACCTCAGTCATATTCCCAGGACACATGGTTCCAAAATAAAACCTCAGTCATGTTTGCAGGACCCATGGTTCCACAATCAAACCACAGTCATGTTCCCAGGACAAAGGTGTCCAGAATCAAACCTCAGTCATGTTCCCAGGGAAGAGGGTTCCAGTAACAAACCTCAGTCATGTTGCCAAGCCACAGGTTTCCACAATCAAACCTCAGACTTGTTCCCAGGTCACAGGGTTCCAGAATCAAACCGTTCTCATGTTCCCAGGCCACAGGTTTCAAGAATCCACTGATGTCATGTTCCCAGGCCACAGGATTCCAGAATAAATCCTCAGTCATGTTCCCAGTCCACAGGGTTCCAGAACCAAGCCTCAGTCAGGTTCCCAGGGCCCAGTATTCCAAAATCTAAACAGATGTCATGTTCCCAGGACACAGGATTCCAGAATCACGCCTCAGTCTTGTTCCTGGCCACAGGGTTCCGGAATCAAACCAATGTCAAGTTCCCAGGCCATGGGTTTCAAATATCAGGTCGCAGTCATGTTTCCAGGGCACAGGGTTCTACAATCAAACCTCAGTCATGTTGCCAGTCCACAGATTTCTGCCATCAAACCTCAGTCAAGTTCCCAGGCCACAGATTTCCAGAATCAAACCTCAGTCATATTCCCAGGCCACAGTTTTCCAGAATCACGCCTCAGTCATGTTCCCAGGCCACAGGGTTCCAGAATCAAACCAATGTCAAATTCCTAGGCCATGGGTTTCCAGTACCAGCCCACAGTCATGTTTCCAGGGCACAGGGTTCTACAATCAAACCTCAGTCATGTTGCCAGTCCACAGGTTTCTGCCATCAAACCTCAGTCAAGTTTCCAGGCCACAGATTTCCAGAATCAAACCTCAGTCATATTCCCAGGACACATGGTTCCAGAATAAAATCTCAGTCTTGTTCCCACTCCACAGGATTCCAGAACCAAGCCTTCAGTCCGGTTCCCAGGGCACAGTATGCCACAATCTAAACAGATGTCATGTTCCCAGGCCACAGGTTTCCAGAATCACGCCTCAATCATGTTCCCAGGCCACAGGGTTTCAGAATCAAACCAATGTCAATTTCCCAGGCCATGGGTTTCCAGTACCAGGCCACAGTCATATTTCCAGGCCACAGGGTTCTACAATCAAACCTCTGTCATGTTGCCAGTCCACAGGTTTCTGCCATCAAACCTCAGTCAACTTCCCAGGCCACCGATTTCCAGAATCGAACCTCAGTCATATTCCCAGGACACATGGTTCCAGAATCAAACCTCAGTCATGTTTGCAGGACCCATGGTTCCACAATCAAACCACAGTCATGTTCCCAGGACAAAGGTGTCCAGAATCAAACCTCAGTCATGTTCCCAGGGAAGAGGGTTCCAGTAACAAACCTCATTCATGTTGCCAAGCCACAGGTTTCCACCATCAAACCTCAGACATGTTCCCAGGCCACAGTGTTCCAAAATCCAACCGTTCTCATGTTCCCAGGCCACAGGGTTGAAGAATCCACTGATGTCATGTTCCCAGGCCACAGGATTCCAGAATAAATCCTCAGTCATGTTCCCAGTCCACAGGGTTCCAGAACCAAGCCTCAGTCAGGTTCCCAGGGCCCAGTATTCCACAATCTAAACAGATGTCATGTTCCCAGGCCACAGGATTCCAGAATCACGCCTCAGTCTTGTTCCTGGCCACAGGGTTCCAGAATCAAACCAATGTCAAGTTCCCAGGCCATGGGTTTCAAGTATCAGGTCGCAGTCATGTTTCCAGGGCACAGGGTTCTACAATCAAACCTCAGTAATGTTGCCAGTCCACAGGTTTCTGCCATCAAACCTCAGTCAAGTCCCCGACCACAGATTTCCAGAATCAAACCTCAGTCATATTCCCAGGACACATGGTTCCAGAATAAAACCTCAGTCATGTTTGCAGGACCCATGGTTCCACAATCAAACCACAGTCATGTTCCCAGGACAAAGGTGTCCAGAATCAAACCTCAGTCATGTTCCCAGTGAAGAGGGTTCCAGTAACAAACCTCAGTCATGTTGCCAAGCCACAGGTTTCCACCATCAAACCTCAGACATGTTCCCAGGCCACTGGGTTCCAGAATCCAACAAATGTCAAATTCCTAGGCCATGGGTTGCCAGTACCAGGCCACAGTCATGTTTCCAGGGCACAGGGTTCTACAATCAAACCTCAGTCATGTTGCCAGTCCACAGGTTTCTGCCATCAAACCTCAGTCAAGTTCCCAGGCCACAGATTTCCAGAATCAAACCTCAGTCATATTCCCAGGACACATGGTTCCAGAATCAAACCTCAGTCATGTTTGCAGGACCCATGGTTCCACAATCAAACCACAGTCATGTTCCCAGGACAAAGGTGTCCAGAATCAAACCTCAGTCATATTCCCAGGGAACAGGGTTCCAGTAACAAACCTCATTCATGTTGCCAAGCCACAGGTTTCCAACATCAAACCTCAGTCATGTTCCCAGGCCACAGTGTTCCAAAATCCAACCGTTCTCATGTTCCCAGGCCACAGGGTTGAAGAATCCACTGATGTCATGTTCCCAGGCCACAGGATTCCAGAATAAATCCTCACTCATGTTCCCAGTCCACAGGGTTCCAGAACCAAGCCTCACTCAGGTTCCCAGGGCCCAGTATTCCACAATCTAAACAGATGTCATGTTCCCAGGCCACAGGATTCCAGAATCACGCCTCAGTCTTGTTCCTGGCCACAGGGTTCCAGAATCAAACCAATGTCAAGTTCCCAGGCCATGGGTTTCAAGTATCAGGTCGCAGTCATGTTTCCAGGGCACAGGGTTCTACAATCAAACCTCAGTAATGTTGCCAGTCCACAGATTTCTGCCATCAAACCTCAGTCAAGTCCCCGACCACAGTTTTCCAGAATCAAACCTCAGTCATGTTCCCAGGTCACAGGGTTCCAGAAACAAACCAATGTCAAATTCGTAGGCCATGGGTTTCCAGTACCAGACCACAGTCATGTTTCCAGGGCACAGGGTTCTACAATCAAACCTCAGTCATGTTGCCAGTCCCCAGGTTTCTGCCATCAAACCTCTGTCAAGTTCCCAGGCCACAGATTTCCAGAATCAAACCTCAGTCATATTCCCAGGACACATGGTTCCAGAATCAAACCTAAGTCATGTTTGCAGGACCCATGATTCCACAATCAAAACACAGTCATGTTCCCAGCACAAAGGTTTCCAGAATCAAACCTCAGTCATGTTCCCAGGGAACAGGGTTCCAGAAACAAACCTCCGTCATGTTGCCAAGCCACAGGTTTCCACCATCAAACCTCAGACATGTTCCCAGGTCACAGGGTTCCAGAATTAACCCGTTCTCATGTTCCCAGGCCACAGGGTGCCAGAATCCACTGATGTCATGTTCCCAGGCCACAGGGTTCCAGAAACAATCCTCAGTTATGTTCGAAGCCTACAGGGTTCCAGAATCAAACCTCCGTCATGTTCCCAGGCCAGAGGGTTCCAGAAACAAACCAATGTCAAATTCCTAGGCCATGGGTTTCCAGTACCAGGCCACAGTCATGCTTCCAGGCCACAGGGTTCAACAATCAAACCTCTGTCATGTTGCCAGTCCACAGGTTTCTGCCATCAAACTTCAGTCAATTTCCCAGGCCACAGATTTCCAGAATCAAACCTCAGTCATATTCCCAGGACACATGGTTCCAGAAAAAAAACCTCAGTCATGTTTGCAGGACCCACGGTTCCACAATCAAACCACAGTCATGTTCCCAGGGAACAGGGTTCCAGTAACAAACCTCAGTCATTTTGCCAAGCCACAGTTTTCCACCATCAAAACTCAGACATATTCCCATGCCACAGGGTTCCAGAATCAAGCCTCAGTCATGTTCCCAGGCCACAGGGATCCAGAATCAAACCTCAGTCATGTTGCCAGGCCAGAGGGTACCACCATCAAACCTCAGTCATATTCCCAGACCACAGGTTTCCACAATAAAACCGATTTCATATTCCCAGGCAACAGGGTACCAGAATCCAAACCGATGTCATGTTCCCAGGCCACAGGATTCCACGATCTAACATCAGTCATATTCCCAGGCCACATGGTTCCAGAATCAAACCTCAGTCTTGTTCCCAGTCCACAGGATTCCAGAACCAAGCCTTCAGTCCGGTTCCCAGGGCACAGTATGCAACAATCTAAACAGATGTCATGTTCCCAGGCCACAGGTTTCCAGAATCACGCCTCAATCATGTTCCCAGGCCACAGGGTTTCAGAATCAAACCAATGTCAATTTCCCAGGCCATGGGTTTCCAGTACCAGGCCACAGTCATATTTCCAGGCCACAGGGTTCTACAATCAAACCTCAGTCAACTTCCCAGGCCACAGATTTCCAGAATCAAACCTCAGTCATATTCCCAGGACACATGGTTCCAGAATCAAACCTCAGTCATGTTTGCAGGACCCATGGTTCCACAAGCAAACCACAGTCATGTTCCCAGGACAAAGGTGTCCAGAATCAAACCTCAGTCATGTTCCCAGGGAAGAGGGCTCCAGTAACAAACCTCAGTCATGTTGCCAAGCCACAGGTTTCCACCATCAAACCTCAGACATGTTCCCAGGCCACAGGGTTCCAGAATCAAACCGTTCTCATGTTCCCAGGCCACAGGTTTCAAGAATCCACTGATGTCATGTTCCCAGGCCACAGGATTCCAGAATAAAACCTCAGTCATGTTCCCAGTCCACAGGGTTCCAGAACCAAGCCTCACTCAGGTTCCCAGGGCCCAGTATTCCACAATCTAAACAGATGTCATGTTCCCAGGCCACAGGATTCCAGAATCCCGCCTCAGTCTTGTTCCTGGCCACAGGGTTCCGGAATCAAAACAATGTCAAGTTCCCAGGCCATGGGTTTCAAATATCAGGTCGCAGTCATGTTTCCAGGGCACAGGGTTCTACAATCAAACCTCAGTCATGTTGCCAGTGCACAGATTTCTGCCATTAAACCTCAGTCAAGTTCCCAGGCCACAGATTTCCAGAATCAAACCTCAGTCATATTCCCAGGCCACAGTTTTCCAGAATCACGCCTCAGTCATGTTCCCAGGCCACAGGGTTGCAGAATCAAACCAATGTCAATTTCCCAGGCCATGGGTTTCCAGTACCAGGCCACAGTCATATTTCCAGGCCACAGGTTTCTACAATCAAACCTCTGTCATGTTGCCAGTCCACAGGTTTCTGCCATCAAACCTCAGTCAAGTTCCCAGGCCACAGATTTCTAGAATCAAACCTCAGTCATATTCCCAGGACACATGGTTCCAGAATCAAACCTCAGTCATGTTTGCAGGACCCATGGTTCCACAATCAAACCACAGTCATGTTCCCAGGACAAAGGTGTCCAGAATCAAACCTCAGTCATGTTCCCAGGGAAGAGGGTTCCAGTAACAAACCTCAGTCATGTTGCCAAGCCACAGGTTTCCACAATCAAACCTCAGACTTGTTCCCAGGTCACAGGGTTCCAGAATCAAACCGTTCTCAAGTTCCCAGGCCACAGGTTTCAAGAATCCACTGATATCATGTTCCCAGGCCACAGGATTCCAGAATAAAACCTCAGTCATGTTCCCAGTCCACAGGGTTCCAGAACCAAGCCTCAGTCAGGTTCCCAGGGCCCAGTATTCCACAATCTAAACAGATGTAATGTTCCCAGGCCACAGGATTCCAGAATCACGCCTCAGTCTTGTTCCTGGCCACAGGGTTCCGGAATCAAACCAATGTCAAGTTCCCAGGCCATGGGTTTCAAATATCAGGTCGCAGTCATGTTTCCAGGGCACAGGGTTCTACAATCAAACCTCAGTCATGTTGCCAGTCCACAGGTTTCTGCCATCAAACCTCAGTCAAGTTCCCAGGCCACAGATTTCCAGAATCAAACCTCAGTCATATTCCCAGGACACATGGTTCCAGAATCAAACCTCAGTCATGTTTGCAGGACCCATGGTTCCACAATCAAACCACAGTCATGTTCCCAGGACAAAGGTGTCCAGAATCAAACCTCAGTCATATTCCCAGGGAACAGGGTTCCAGTAACAAACCTCATTCATGTTGCCAAGCCACAGGTTTCCAACATCAAACCTCAGTCATGTTCCCAGGCCACAGTGTTCCAAAATCCAACCGTTCTCATGTTCCCAGGCCACAGGGTTGAAGAATCCACTGATGTCATGTTCCCAGGCCACAGGATTCCAGAATAAATCCTCACTCATGTTCCCAGTCCACAGGGTTCCAGAACCAAGCCTCACTCAGGTTCCCAGGGCCCAGTATTCCACAATCTAAACAGATGTCATGTTCCCAGGCCACAGGATTCCAGAATCACTCCTCAGTCTTGTTCCTGGCCACAGGGTTCCAGAATCAAACCAATGTCAAGTTCCCAGGCCATGGGTTTCAAGTATCAGGTCGCAGTCATGTTTCCAGGGCACAGGGTTCTACAATCAAACCTCAGTAATGTTTCCAGTCCACAGATTTCTGCCATCACACCTCAGTCAAGTCCCCGACCACAGTTTTCCAGAATCAAACCTCAGTCATGTTCCCAGGTCACAGGGTTCCAGAAACAAACCAATGTCAAATTCGTAGGCCATGGGTTTCCAGTACCAGACCACAGTCATGTTTCCAGGGCACAGGGTTCTACAATCAAACCTCAGTCATGTTGCCAGTCCCCAGGTTTCTGCCATCAAACCTCTGTCAAGTTCCCAGGCCACAGATTTCCAGAATCAAACCTCAGTCATATTCCCAGGACACATGGTTCCAGAATCAAACCTAAGTCATGTTTGCAGGACCCATGATTCCACAATCAAAACACAGTCATGTTCCCAGCACAAAGGTTTCCAGAATCAAACCTCAGTCATGTTCCCAGGGAACAGGGTTCCAGAAACAAACCTCAGTCATGTTGCCAAGCCACAGGTTTCCACCATCAAACCTCAGACATATTCCCAGGTCACAGGGTTCCAGAATTAAACCGTTCTCATATTCCCAGGCCACAGGGTGCCAGAATCCACTGATGTCATGTTCCCAGGCCACAGGGTTCCAGAAACAATCCTCAGTTATGTTCGAAGCCTACAGGGTTCCAGAATCAAACCTCCGTCATGTTCCCAGGCCACAGGGTTCCAGAAACAAACCAATGTCAAATTCCTAGGCCATGGGTTTCCAGTACCAGGCCACAGTCATGCTTCCAGGCCACAGGGTTCAACAATCAAACCTCTGTCATGTTGCCAGTCCACAGGTTTCTGCCATCAAACTTCAGTCAATTTCCCAGGCCACAGATTTCCAGAATCAAACCTCAGTCATATTCCCAGGACACATGGTTCCAGAAAAAAAACCTCAGTCATGTTTGCAGGACCCACGGTTCCACAATCAAACCACAGTCATGTTCCCAGGACAAAGGTGTCCAGAATTAATCCTCAGTCATGAAACCAGGGAACAGGGTTCCAGTAACAAACCTCAGTCATTTTGCCAAGCCACAGTTTTCCACCATCAAAACTCAGACATATTCCCATTCCACAGGGTTCCAGAATCAAGCCTCAGTCATGTTCCCAGGCCACAGGGATCCAGAATCAAACCTCAGTCATGTTGCCAGGCCAGAGGGTACCACCATCAAACCTCAGTCATATTCCCAGACCACAGGTTTCCACAATCAAACCGATTTCATGTTCCCAGGCAACAGGGTACCAGAATCCAAACCGATGTCATGTTCCCAGGCCACAGGATTCCACGATCTAACATCAGTCATATTCCCAGGCCACATGGTTCCAGACTCAAACCTCAGTCTTGTTCCCAGTCCACAGGATTCCAGAACCAAGCCTTCAGTCCGGTTCCCAGGGCACAGTATGCCACAATCTAAACAGATGTCATGTTCCCAGGCCACAGGTTTCCAGAATCACGCCTCAATCATGGTCCCAGGCCACAGGGTTTCAGAATCAAACCAATGTCAATTTCCCAGGCCATGGGTTTCCAGTACCAGGCCACAGTCATATTTCCAGGCCACAGGGTTCTACAATCAAACCTCAGTCAACTTCTCAGGCCACAGATTTCCAGAATCAAACCTCAGTCATATTCCCAAGACACATGGTTCCAGAATAAAACCTCAGTCATGTTTGCAGGACCCATGGTTCCACAATCAAACCACAGTCATGTTCCCAGGACAAAGGTGTCCAGAATCAAACCTCAGTCATGTTCCCAGGGAAGAGGGTTCCAGTAACAAACCTCATTCATGTTGCCAAGCCACAGGTTTCCACAATCAAACCTCAGACTTGTTCCCAGGCCACAGGATTCCAGAATCACGCCTCAGTCTTGTTCCTGGCCACAGGGTTCCGGAATCAAAACAATGTCAAGTTCCCAGGCCATGGGTTTCAAATATCAGCTCGCAGTCATGTTTCCAGGGCACAGGGTTCTACAATCAAACCTCAGTCATGTTGCCAGTCCCCAGATTTCTGCCATCAAACCTCAGTCAAGTTCCCAGGCCACAGATTTCCAGAATCAAACCTCAGTCATATTCCCAGGCCACAGTTTTCCAGAATCACGCCTCAGTCATGTTCCCAGGCCACAGGGTTGCAGAATCAAACCAATGTCACTTTCCCAGGCCATGGGTTTCCAGTACCAGGCCACAGTCATATTTCCAGGCCACAGGGTTCTACAATCAAACCTCTGTCATGTTGCCAGTCCACAGGTTTCTGCCATCAAACCTCAGTCAACTTCCCAGGCGACAGTTTTCCAGAATCAAACCTCAGTCATATTCCCAGGACACATGGTTCCAAAATAAAACCTCAGTCATGTTTGCAGGACCCATGGTTCCACAATCAAACCACAGTCATGTTCCCAGGACAAAGGTGTCCAGAATCAAACCTCAGTCATGTTCCCAGGGAAGAGGGTTCCAGTAACAAACCTAAGTCATGTTGCCAAGCCACAGGTTTCCACAATCAAACCTCAGACTTGTTCCCAGGTCACAGGGTTCCAGAATCAAACCGTTCTCATGTTCCCAGGCCACAGGTTTCAAGAATCCACTGATGTCATGTTCCCAGGCCACAGGATTCCAGAATAAATCCTCAGTCATGTTCCCAGTCCACAGGGTTCCAGAACCAAGCCTCAGTCAGGTTCCCAGGGCCCAGTATTCCACAATCTAAACAGATGTCATGTTCCCAGGACACAGGATTCCAGAATCACGCCTCAGTCTTGTTCCTGGCCACAGGGTTCCGGAATCAAACCAATGTCAAGTTCCCAGGCCATGGGTTTCAAATATCAGGTCGCAGTCATGTTTCCAGGGCACAGGGTTCTACAATCAAACCTCAGTCATGTTGCCAGTCCACAGATTTCTGCCATCAAACCTCAGTCAAGTTCCCAGGCCACAGATTTCCAGAATCAAACCTCAGTCATATTCCCAGGCCACAGTTTTCCAGAATCACGCCTCAGTCATGTTCCCAGGCCACAGGGTTCCAGAATCAAACCAATGTCAAATTCCTAGGCCATGGGTTTCCAGTACCAGGCCACAGTCATGTTTCCAGGGCACAGGGTTCTACAATCAAACCTCAGTCATGTTGCCAGTCCACAGGTTTCTGCCATCAAACCTCAGTCAAGTTTCCAGGCCACAGATTTCCAGAATCAAACCTCAGTCATATTCCCAGGACACATGGTTCCAGAATAAAATCTCAGTCTTGTTCCCACTCCACAGGATTCCAGAACCAAGCCTTCAGTCCGGTTCCCAGGGCACAGTATGCCACAATCTAAACAGATGTCATGTTCCCAGGCCACAGGTTTCCAGAATCACGCCTCAATCATGTTCCCAGGCCACAGGGTTTCAGAATCAAACCAATGTCAATTTCCCAGGCCATGGGTTTCCAGTACCAGGCCACAGTCATATTTCCAGGCCACAGGGTTCTACAATCAAACCTCTGTCATGTTGCCAGTCCACAGGTTTCTGCCATCAAACCTCAGTCAACTTCCCAGGCCACAGATTTCCAGAATCAAACCTCAGTCATATTCCCAGGACACATGGTTCCAGAATCAAACCTCAGTCATGTTTGCAGGACCCATGGTTCCACAATCAAACCACAGTCATGTTCCCAGGACAAAGGTGTCCAGAATCAAACCTCAGTCATGTTCCCAGGGAAGAGGGTTCCAGTAACAAACCTCATTCATGTTGCCAAGCCACAGGTTTCCAACATCAAACCTCAGACATGTTCCCAGGCCACAGTGTTCCAAAATCCAACCGTTCTCATGTTCCCAGGCCACAGGGTTGAAGAATCCACTGATGTCATGTTCCCAGGCCACAGGATTCCAGAATAAATCCTCAGTCATGTTCCCAGTCCACAGGGTTCCAGAACCAAGCCTCAGTCAGGTTCCCAGGGCCCAGTATTCCACAATCTAAACAGATGTCATGTTCCCAGGCCACAGGATTCCAGAATCACGCCTCAGTCTTGTTCCTGGCCACAGGGTTCCAGAATCAAACCAATGTCAAGTTCCCAGGCCATGGGTTTCAAGTATCAGGTCGCAGTCATGTTTCCAGGGCACAGGGTTCTACAATCAAACCTCAGTAATGTTTCCAGTCCACAGATTTCTGCCATCAAACCTCAGTCAAGTCCCCGACCACAGTTTTCCAGAATCAAACCTCAGTCATGTTCCCAGGTCACAGGGTTACAGAAACAAACCAATGTCAAATTCGTAGGCCATGGGTTTCCAGTACCAGACCACAGTCATGTTTCCAGGGCACAGGGTTCTACAATCAAAACTCAGTCATGTTGCCAGTCCCCAGGTTTCTGCCATCAAACCTCTGTCAAGTTCCCAGGCCACAGATTTCCAGAATCAAACCTCAGTCATATTCCCAGGACACATGGTTCCAGAATCAAACCTCAGTCATGTTTGCAGGACCCATGATTCCACAATCAAAACACAGTCATTGTCCCAGCACAAAGGTGTCCAGAATCAAACCTCAGTCATGTTCCCAGGGAACAGGGTTCCAGAAACAAACCTCAGTCATGTTGCCAAGCCACAGGTTTCCACCATCAAACCTCAGACATGTTCCCAGGTCACAGGGTTCCAGAATTAAACCGTTCTCATGTTCCCAGGCCACAGGGTTCAAGAATCCACTGATGTCATGTTCCCAGGCCACAGGGTTCCAGAAACAATCCTCAGTTATGTTCGCAGGCTACAGGGTTCCAGAATCAATCCTCAGTCATGTTCCCAGTCCACAGGGCTCCAGAACCAAGCCTCACTCAGGTTCCCAGGGCCCAGTATTCCACAATCTAAACAGATGTCATGTTCCCAGGCCACAGGATTCCAGAATCACGCCTCAGTCTTGTTCCTGGCCACAGGGTTCCGGAATCAAAACAATGTCAAGTTCCCAGGCCATGGGTTTCAAATATCAGGTCGCAGTCATGTTTCCAGGGCACAGGGTTCTACAATCAAACCTCAGTCATGTTGCCAGTCCACAGATTTCTGCCATTAAACCTCAGTCAAGTTCCCAGGCCACAGATTTCCAGAATCAAACCTCAGTCATATTCCCAGGCCACAGTTTTCCAGAATCACGCCTCAGTCATGTTCCCAGGCCACAGGGTTCCAGAATCAAACCAATGTCAAATTCCTAGGCCATGGGTTTCCAGTACCAGGCCACAGTCATGTTTCCAGGGCACAGGGTTCTACAATCAAACCTCAGTCATGTTGCCAGTCCACAGGTTTCTGCCATCAAACCTCAGTCAAGTTCCCAGGCCACAGATTTCCAGAATCAAACCTCAGTCATATTCCCAGGACACATGGTTCCAGAATCAAACCTAAGTCATGTTTGCAGGACCCATGATTCCACAATCAAAACACAGTCATGTTCCCAGCACAAAGGTTTCCAGAATCAAACCTCAGTCATGTTCCCAGGGAACAGGTTTCCAGAAACAAACCTCCGTCATGTTGCCAAGCCACAGGTTTCCACCATCAAACCTCAGACATGTTCCCAGGTCACAGGGTTCCAGAATTAAACCGTTCTCATGTTCCCAGGCCACAGGGTGCCAGAATCCACTGATGTCATGTTCCCAGGCCACAGGGTTCCAGAAAAAATCCTCAGTTATGTTCGAAGCCTACAGGGTTCCAGAATCAAACCTCCGTCATATTCCCAGGCCAGAGGGTTCCAGAAACAAACCAATGTCAAATTCCTAGGCCATGGGTTTCCAGTACCAGGCCACAGTCATGTTTCCAGGCCACAGGGTTCAACAATCAAACCTCTGTCATTTTGCCAGTCCACAGGTTTCTGCCATCAAACTTCAGTCAATTTCCCAGGCCACAGATTTCCAGACTCAAACCTCAGTCATATTCCCAGGACACATGGTTCCAGAAAAAAAACCTCAGTCATGTTTGCAGGACCCACGGTTCCACAATCAAACCACAGTCATGTTCCCAGGACAAAGGTGTCCAGAATTAATCCTCAGTCATGTTCCCAGGGAAGAGGGTTCCAGTAACAAACCTCAGTCATTTTGCCAAGCCACAGTTTTCCACCATCAAAACTCAGACATATTCCCATGCCACAGGGTTCCAGAATCAAGCCTCAGTCATGTTCCCAGGCCACAGGGATCCAGAATCAAACCTCAGTCATGTTGCCAGGCCAGAGGGTACCACCATCAAACCTCAGTCATATTCCCAGACCACAGGTTTCCACAATCAAAGCGATTTCATGTTCCCAGGCAACAGGGTACCAGAATCCAAACCGATGTCATGTTCCCAGGCCACAGGATTCCACGATCTAACATCAGTCATATTCCCAGGCCACATGGTTCCAGACTCAAACCTCAGTCTTGTTCCCAGTCCACAGGATTCTAGAACCAAGCCTTCAGTCAGGTTCCCAGGGCACAGTATGCCACAATCTAAACAGATGTCATGTTCCCAGGCCACAGGTTTCCAGAATCACGCCTCAATCATGGTCCCAGGCCACAGGGTTTCAGAATCAAACCAATGTCAATTTCCCAGGCCATGGGTTTCCAGTACCAGGCCACAGTCATATTTCCAGGCCACAGGGTTCTACAATCAAACCTCAGTCAACTTCCCAGGCCACAGATTTCCAGAATCAAACCTCAGTCATATTCCCAAGACACATGGTTCCAGAATAAAACCTCAGTCATGTTTGCAGGACCCATGGTTCCACAATCAAACCACAGTCATGTTCCCAGGACAAAGGTGTCCAGAATCAAACCTCAGTCATGTTCCCAGGGAAGAGGGTTCCAGTAACAAACCTCATTCATGTTGCCAAGCCACAGGTTTCCACAATCAAACCTCAGACTTGTTCCCAGGCCACAGGATTCCAGAATCACGCCTCAGTCTTGTTCCTGGCCACAGGGTTCCGGAATCAAAACAATGTCAAGTTCCCAGGCCATGGGTTTCAAATATCAGGTCGCAGTCATGTTTCCAGGGCACAGGGTTCTACAATCAAACCTCAGTCATGTTGCCAGTCCACAGATTTCTGCCATCAAACCTCAGTCAAGTTCCCAGGCCACAGATTTCCAGAATCAAACCTCAGTCATATTCCCAGGACACATGGTTCCAGAATAAAATCTCAGTCTTGTTCCCACTCCACAGGATTCCAGAACCAAGCCTTCAGTCCGGTTCCCAGGGCACAGTATGCCACAATCTAAACAGATGTCATGTTCCCAGGCCACAGGTTTCCAGAATCACGCCTCAATCATGTTCCCAGGCCACAGGGTTTCAGAATCAAACCAATGTCAATTTCCCAGGCCATGGGTTTCCAGTACCAGGCCACAGTCATATTTCCAGGCCACAGGGTTCTACAATCAAACCTCTGTCATGTTGCCAGTCCACAGGTTTCTGCCATCAAACCTCAGTCAACTTCCCAGGCCACAGATTTCCAGAATCAAACCTCAGTCATATTCCCAGGACACATGGTTCCAGAATCAAACCTCAGTCATGTTTGCAGGACCCATGGTTCCACAATCAAACCACAGTCATGTTCCCAGGACAAAGGTGTCCAGAATCAAACCTCAGTCATGTTCCCAGGGAAGAGGGTTCCAGTAACAAACCTCATTCATGTTGCCAAGCCACAGGTTTCCAACATCAAACCTCAGACATGTTCCCAGGCCACAGTGTTCCAAAATCCAACCGTTCTCATGTTCCCAGGCCACAGGGTTGAAGAATCCACTGATGTCATGTTCCCAGGCCACAGGATTCCAGAATAAATCCTCAGTCATGTTCCCAGTCCACAGGGTTCCAGAACCAAGCCTCAGTCAGGTTCCCAGGGCCCAGTATTCCACAATCTAAACAGATGTCATGTTCCCAGGCCACAGGATTCCAGAATCACGCCTCAGTCTTGTTCCTGGCCACAGGGTTCCAGAATCAAACCAATGTCAAGTTCCCAGGCCATGGGTTTCAAGTATCAGGTCGCAGTCATGTTTCCAGGGCACAGGGTTCTACAATCAAACCTCAGTAATGTTGCCAGTCCACAGATTTCTGCCATCAAACCTCAGTCAAGTCCCCGACCACAGTTTTCCAGAATCAAACCTCAGTCATGTTCCCAGGTCACAGGGTTCCAGAAACAAACCAATGTCAAATTCGTAGGCCATGGGTTTCCAGTACCAGACCACAGTCATGTTTCCAGGGCACAGGGTTCTACAATCAAACCTCAGTCATGTTGCCAGTCCCCAGGTTTCTGCCATCAAACCTCTGTCAAGTTCCCAGGCCACAGATTTCCAGAATCAAACCTCAGTCATATTCCCAGGACACATGGTTCCAGAATCAAACCTCAGTCATGTTTGCAGGACCCATGATTCCACAATCAAAACACAGTCATTGTCCCAGCACAAAGGTGTCCAGAATCAAACCTCAGTCATGTTTCCAGGGAACAGGGTTCCAGAAACAAACCTCAGTCATGTTGCCAAGCCACAGGTTTCCACCATCAAACCTCAGACATGTTCCCAGGTCACAGGGTTCCAGAATTAAACCGTTCTCATGTTCCCAGGCCACAGGGTTCAAGAATCCACTGATGTCATGTTCCCAGGCCACAGGGTTCCAGAAACAATCCTCAGTTATGTTCGCAGGCTACAGGGTTCCAGAATCAATCCTCAGTCATGTTCCCAGTCCACAGGGCTCCAGAACCAAGCCTCACTCAGGTTCCCAGGGCCCAGTATTCCACAATCTAAACAGATGTCATGTTCCCAGGCCACAGGATTCCAGAATCACGCCTCAGTCTTGTTCCTGGCCACAGGGTTCCGGAATCAAACCAATGTCAAGTTCCCAGGCCATGGGTTTCAAATATCAGGTCGCAGTCATGTTTCCAGGGCACAGGGTTCTACAATCAAACCTCAGTCATGTTGCCAGTCCACAGATTTCTGCCATTAAACCTCAGTCAAGTTCCCAGGCCACAGATTTCCAGAATCAAACCTCAGTCATATTCCCAGGCCACAGTTTTCCAGAATCACGCCTCAGTCATGTTCCCAGGCCACAGGGTTCCAGAATCAAACCAATGTCAAATTCCTAGGCCATGGGTTTCCAGTACCAGGCCACAGTCATGTTTCCAGGGCACAGGGTTCTACAATCAAACCTCAGTCATGTTGCCAGTCCACAGGTTTCTGCCATCAAACCTCAGTCAAGTTCCCAGGCCACAGATTTCCAGAATCAAACCTCAGTCATATTCCCAGGACACATGGTTCCAGAATCAAACCTCAGTCATGTTTGCAGGACCCATGGTTCCACAATCAAACCACAGTCATGTTCCCAGGACAAAGGTGTCCAGAATCAAACCTCAGTCATATTCCCAGGGAACAGGGTTCCAGTAACAAACCTCATTCATGTTGCCAAGCCACAGGTTTCCAACATCAAACCTCAGTCATGTTCCCAGGCCACAGTGTTCCAAAATCCAACCGTTCTCATGTTCCCAGGCCACAGGGTTGAAGAATCCACTGATGTCATGTTCCCAGGCCACAGGATTCCAGAATAAATCCTCACTCATGTTCCCAGTCCACAGGGTTCCAGAACCAAGCCTCACTCAGGTTCCCAGGGCCCAGTATTCCACAATCTAAACAGATGTCATGTTCCCAGGCCACAGGATTCCAGAATCACGCCTCAGTCTTGTTCCTGGCCACAGGGTTCCAGAATCAAACCAATGTCAAGTTCCCAGGCCATGGGTTTCAAGTATCAGGTCGCAGTCATGTTTCCAGGGCACAGGGTTCTACAATCAAACCTCAGTAATGTTGCCAGTCCACAGATTTCTGCCATCAAACCTCAGTCAAGTCCCCGACCACAGTTTTCCAGAATCAAACCTCAGTCATGTTCCCAGGTCACAGGGTTCCAGAAACAAACCAATGTCAAATTCGTAGGCCATGGGTTTCCAGTACCAGACCACAGTCATGTTTCCAGGGCACAGGGTTCTACAATCAAACCTCAGTCATGTTGCCAGTCCCCAGGTTTCTGCCATCAAACCTCTGTCAAGTTCCCAGGCCACAGATTTCCAGAATCAAACCTCAGTCATATTCCCAGGACACATGGTTCCAGAATCAAACCTAAGTCATGTTTGCAGGACCCATGATTCCACAATCAAAACACAGTCATGTTCCCAGCACAAAGGTTTCCAGAATCAAA
This sequence comes from Balaenoptera borealis, assembly GCF_965194805.1. Taxonomy (NCBI): domain Eukaryota; kingdom Metazoa; phylum Chordata; class Mammalia; order Artiodactyla; family Balaenopteridae; genus Balaenoptera; species Balaenoptera borealis. The sequence continues at coordinate 51,555 of NW_028123308.1, forward strand.
CCTCAGTCATGTTCCCAGGGAACAGGTTTCCAGAAACAAACCTCCGTCATGTTGCCAAGCCACAGGTTTCCACCATCAAACCTCAGACATGTTCCCAGGTCACAGGGTTCCAGAATTAAACCGTTCTCATGTTCCCAGGCCACAGGGTGCCAGAATCCACTGATGTCATGTTCCCAGGCCACAGGGTTCCAGAAAAAATCCTCAGTTATGTTCGAAGCCTACAGGGTTCCAGAATCAAACCTCCGTCATGTTCCCAGGCCAGAGGGTTCCAGAAACAAACCAATGTCAAATTCCTAGGCCATGGGTTTCCAGTACCAGGCCACAGTCATGCTTCCAGGCCACAGGGTTCAACAATCAAACCTCTGTCATTTTGCCAGTCCACAGGTTTCTGCCATCAAACTTCAGTCAATTTCCCAGGCCACAGATTTCCAGACTCAAACCTCAGTCATATTCCCAGGACACATGGTTCCAGAAAAAAAACCTCAGTCATGTTTGCAGGACCCACGGTTCCACAATCAAACCACAGTCATGTTCCCAGGACAAAGGTGTCCAGAATTAATCCTCAGTCATGTTCCCAGGGAAGAGGGTTCCAGTAACAAACCTCAGTCATTTTGCCAAGCCACAGTTTTCCACCATCAAAACTCAGACATATTCCCATGCCACAGGGTTCCAGAATCAAGCCTCAGTCATGTTCCCAGGCCACAGGGATCCAGAATCAAACCTCAGTCATGTTGCCAGGCCAGAGGGTACCACCATCAAACCTCAGTCATATTCCCAGACCACAGGTTTCCACAATCAAAGCGATTTCATGTTCCCAGGCAACAGGGTACCAGAATCCAAACCGATGTCATGTTCCCAGGCCACAGGATTCCACGATCTAACATCAGTCATATTCCCAGGCCACATGGTTCCAGACTCAAACCTCAGTCTTGTTCCCAGTCCACAGGATTCTAGAACCAAGCCTTCAGTCCGGTTCCCAGGGCACAGTATGCCACAATCTAAACAGATGTCATGTTCCCAGGCCACAGGTTTCCAGAATCACGCCTCAATCATGGTCCCAGGCCACAGGGTTTCAGAATCAAACCAATGTCAATTTCCCAGGCCATGGGTTTCCAGTACCAGGCCACAGTCATATTTCCAGGCCACAGGGTTCTACAATCAAACCTCAGTCAACTTCCCAGGCCACAGATTTCCAGAATCAAACCTCAGTCATATTCCCAAGACACATGGTTCCAGAATAAAACCTCAGTCATGTTTGCAGGACCCATGGTTCCACAATCAAACCACAGTCATGTTCCCAGGACAAAGGTGTCCAGAATCAAACCTCAGTCATGTTCCCAGGGAAGAGGGTTCCAGTAACAAACCTCATTCATGTTGCCAAGCCACAGGTTTCCACAATCAAACCTCAGACTTGTTCCCAGGCCACAGGATTCCAGAATCACGCCTCAGTCTTGTTCCTGGCCACAGGGTTCCGGAATCAAAACAATGTCAAGTTCCCAGGCCATGGGTTTCAAATATCAGGTCGCAGTCATGTTTCCAGGGCACAGGGTTCTACAATCAAACCTCAGTCATGTTGCCAGTCCACAGATTTCTGCCATCAAACCTCAGTCAAGTTCCCAGGCCACAGATTTCCAGAATCAAACCTCAGTCATATTCCCAGGCCACAGTTTTCCAGAATCACGCCTCAGTCATGTTCCCAGGCCACAGGGTTGCAGAATCAAACCAATGTCAATTTCCCAGGCCATGGGTTTCCAGTACCAGGCCACAGTCATATTTCCAGGCCACAGGGTTCTACAATCAAACCTCTGTCATGTTGCCAGTCCACAGGTTTCTGCCATCAAACCTCAGTCAAGTTCCCAGGCCACAGATTTCCAGAATCAAACCTCAGTCATATTCCCAGGACACATGGTTCCAGAATCAAACCTCAGTCATGTTTGCAGGACCCATGGTTCCACAATCAAACCACAGTCATGTTCCCAGGACAAAGGTGTCCAGAATCAAACCTCAGTCATGTTCCCAGGGAAGAGGGTTCCAGTAACAAACCTCAGTCATGTTGCCAAGCCACAGGTTTCCACAATCAAACCTCAGACTTGTTCCCAGGTCACAGGGTTCCAGAATCAAACCGTTCTCATGTTCCCAGGCCACAGGTTTCAAGAATCCACTGATGTCATGTTCCCAGGCCACAGGATTCCAGAATAAATCCTCAGTCATGTTCCCAGTCCACAGGGTTCCAGAACCAAGCCTCAGTCAGGTTCCCAGGGCCCAGTATTCCACAATCTAAACAGATGTCATGTTCCCAGGCCACAGGATTCCAGAATCACGCCTCAGTCTTGTTCCTGGCCACAGGGTTCCGGAATCAAACCAATGTCAAGTTCCCAGGCCATGGGTTTCAAATATCAGGTCGCAGTCATGTTTCCAGGGCACAGGGTTCTACAATCAAACCTCAGTCATGTTGCCAGTCCACAGATTTCTGCCATCAAACCTCAGTCAAGTTCCCAGGCCACAGATTTCCAGAATCAAACCTCAGTCATATTCCCAGGACACATGGTTCCAGAATAAAATCTCAGTCTTGTTCCCACTCCACAGGATTCCAGAACCAAGCCTTCAGTCCGGTTCCCAGGGCACAGTATGCCACAATCTAAACAGATGTCATGTTCCCAGGCCACAGGTTTCCAGAATCACGCCTCAATCATGTTCCCAGGCCACAGGGTTTCAGAATCAAACCAATGTCAATTTCCCAGGCCATGGGTTTCCAGTACCAGGCCACAGTCATATTTCCAGGCCACAGGGTTCTACAATCAAACCTCTGTCATGTTGCCAGTCCACAGGTTTCTGCCATCAAACCTCAGTCAACTTCCCAGGCCACAGATTTCCAGAATCAAACCTCAGTCATATTCCCAGGACACATGGTTCCAGAATCAAACCTCAGTCATGTTTGCAGGACCCATGGTTCCACAATCAAACCACAGTCATGTTCCCAGGACAAAGGTGTCCAGAATCAAACCTCAGTCATGTTCCCAGGGAAGAGGGTTCCAGTAACAAACCTCATTCATGTTGCCAAGCCACAGGTTTCCAACATCAAACCTCAGACATGTTCCCAGGCCACAGTGTTCCAAAATCCAACCGTTCTCATGTTCCCAGGCCACAGGGTTGAAGAATCCACTGATGTCATGTTCCCAGGCCACAGGATTCCAGAATAAATCCTCACTCATGTTCCCAGTCCACAGGGTTCCAGAACCAAGCCTCACTCAGGTTCCCAGGGCCCAGTATTCCACAATCTAAACAGATGTCATGTTCCCAGGCCACAGGATTCCAGAATCACGCCTCAGTCTTGTTCCTGGCCACAGGGTTCCAGAATCAAACCAATGTCAAGTTCCCAGGCCATGGGTTTCAAGTATCAGGTCGCAGTCATGTTTCCAGGGCACAGGGTTCTACAATCAAACCTCAGTAATGTTGCCAGTCCACAGATTTCTGCCATCAAACCTCAGTCAAGTCCCCGACCACAGTTTTCCAGAATCAAACCTCAGTCATGTTCCCAGGTCACAGGGTTCCAGAAACAAACCAATGTCAAATTCGTAGGCCATGGGTTTCCAGTACCAGACCACAGTCATGTTTCCAGGGCACAGGGTTCTACAATCAAACCTCAGTCATGTTGCCAGTCCCCAGGTTTCTGCCATCAAACCTCTGTCAAGTTCCCAGGCCACAGATTTCCAGAATCAAACCTCAGTCATATTCCCAGGACACATGGTTCCAGAATCAAACCTCAGTCATGTTTGCAGGACCCATGATTCCACAATCAAAACACAGTCATTGTCCCAGCACAAAGGTGTCCAGAATCAAACCTCAGTCATGTTCCCAGGGAACAGGGTTCCAGAAACAAACCTCAGTCATGTTGCCAAGCCACAGGTTTCCACCATCAAACCTCAGACATGTTCCCAGGTCACAGGGTTCCAGAATTAAACCGTTCTCATGTTCCCAGGCCACAGGGTTCAAGAATCCACTGATGTCATGTTCCCAGGCCACAGGGTTCCAGAAACAATCCTCAGTTATGTTCGCAGGCTACAGGGTTCCAGAATCAATCCTCAGTCATGTTCCCAGTCCACAGGGCTCCAGAACCAAGCCTCACTCAGGTTCCCAGGGCCCAGTATTCCACAATCTAAACAGATGTCATGTTCCCAGGCCACAGGATTCCAGAATCACGCCTCAGTCTTGTTCCTGGCCACAGGGTTCCGGAATCAAACCAATGTCAAGTTCCCAGGCCATGGGTTTCAAATATCAGGTCGCAGTCATGTTTCCAGGGCACAGGGTTCTACAATCAAACCTCAGTCATGTTGCCAGTCCACAGATTTCTGCCATTAAACCTCAGTCAAGTTCCCAGGCCACAGATTTCCAGAATCAAACCTCAGTCATATTCCCAGGCCACAGTTTTCCAGAATCACGCCTCAGTCATGTTCCCAGGCCACAGGGTTCCAGAATCAAACCAATGTCAAATTCCTAGGCCATGGGTTTCCAGTACCAGGCCACAGTCATGTTTCCAGGGCACAGGGTTCTACAATCAAACCTCAGTCATGTTGCCAGTCCACAGGTTTCTGCCATCAAACCTCAGTCAAGTTCCCAGGCCACAGATTTCCAGAATCAAACCTCAGTCATATTCCCAGGACACATGGTTCCAGAATCAAACCTCAGTCATGTTTGCAGGACCCATGGTTCCACAATCAAACCACAGTCATGTTCCCAGGACAAAGGTGTCCAGAATCAAACCTCAGTCATATTCCCAGGGAACAGGGTTCCAGTAACAAACCTCATTCATGTTGCCAAGCCACAGGTTTCCAACATCAAACCTCAGTCATGTTCCCAGGCCACAGTGTTCCAAAATCCAACCGTTCTCATGTTCCCAGGCCACAGGGTTGAAGAATCCACTGATGTCATGTTCCCAGGCCACAGGATTCCAGAATAAATCCTCACTCATGTTCCCAGTCCACAGGGTTCCAGAACCAAGCCTCACTCAGGTTCCCAGGGCCCAGTATTCCACAATCTAAACAGATGTCATGTTCCCAGGCCACAGGATTCCAGAATCACGCCTCAGTCTTGTTCCTGGCCACAGGGTTCCAGAATCAAACCAATGTCAAGTTCCCAGGCCATGGGTTTCAAGTATCAGGTCGCAGTCATGTTTCCAGGGCACAGGGTTCTACAATCAAACCTCAGTAATGTTGCCAGTCCACAGATTTCTGCCATCAAACCTCAGTCAAGTCCCCGACCACAGTTTTCCAGAATCAAACCTCAGTCATGTTCCCAGGTCACAGGGTTCCAGAAACAAACCAATGTCAAATTCGTAGGCCATGGGTTTCCAGTACCAGACCACAGTCATGTTTCCAGGGCACAGGGTTCTACAATCAAACCTCAGTCATGTTGCCAGTCCCCAGGTTTCTGCCATCAAACCTCTGTCAAGTTCCCAGGCCACAGATTTCCAGAATCAAACCTCAGTCATATTCCCAGGACACATGGTTCCAGAATCAAACCTAAGTCATGTTTGCAGGACCCATGATTCCACAATCAAACCACAGTCATGTTCCCAGGACAAAGGTGTCCAGAATCAAACCTCAGTCATGTTCCCAGGGAAGAGGGTTCCAGTAACAAACCTCAGTCATGTTGCCAAGCCACAGGTTTCCACAATCAAACCTCAGACTTGTTCCCAGGTCACAGGGTTCCAGAATCAAACCGTTCTCATGTTCCCAGGCCACAGGTTTCAAGAATCCACTGATGTCATGTTCCCAGGCCACAGGATTCCAGAATAAATCCTCAGTCATGTTCCCAGTCCACAGGGTTCCAGAACCAAGCCTCAGTCAGGTTCCCAGGGCCCAGTATTCCACAATCTAAACAGATGTCATGTTCCCAGGCCACAGGATTCCAGAATCACGCCTCAGTCTTGTTCCTGGCCACAGGGTTCCGGAATCAAACCAATGTCAAGTTCCCAGGCCATGGGTTTCAAATATCAGGTCGCAGTCATGTTTCCAGGGCACAGGGTTCTACAATCAAACCTCAGTCATGTTGCCAGTCCACAGATTTCTGCCATCAAACCTCAGTCAAGTTCCCAGGCCACAGATTTCCAGAATCAAACCTCAGTCATATTCCCAGGACACATGGTTCCAGAATAAAATCTCAGTCTTGTTCCCACTCCACAGGATTCCAGAACCAAGCCTTCAGTCCGGTTCCCAGGGCACAGTATGCCACAATCTAAACAGATGTCATGTTCCCAGGCCACAGGTTTCCAGAATCACGCCTCAATCATGTTCCCAGGCCACAGGGTTTCAGAATCAAACCAATGTCAATTTCCCAGGCCATGGGTTTCCAGTACCAGGCCACAGTCATATTTCCAGGCCACAGGGTTCTACAATCAAACCTCTGTCATGTTGCCAGTCCACAGGTTTCTGCCATCAAACCTCAGTCAACTTCCCAGGCCACAGATTTCCAGAATCAAACCTCAGTCATATTCCCAGGACACATGGTTCCAGAATCAAACCTCAGTCATGTTTGCAGGACCCATGGTTCCACAATCAAACCACAGTCATGTTCCCAGGACAAAGGTGTCCAGAATCAAACCTCAGTCATGTTCCCAGGGAAGAGGGTTCCAGTAACAAACCTCATTCATGTTGCCAAGCCACAGGTTTCCAACATCAAACCTCAGACATGTTCCCAGGCCACAGTGTTCCAAAATCCAACCGTTCTCATGTTCCCAGGCCACAGGGTTGAAGAATCCACTGATGTCATGTTCCCAGGCCACAGGATTCCAGAATAAATCCTCACTCATGTTCCCAGTCCACAGGGTTCCAGAACCAAGCCTCACTCAGGTTCCCAGGGCCCAGTATTCCACAATCTAAACAGATGTCATGTTCCCAGGCCACAGGATTCCAGAATCACGCCTCAGTCTTGTTCCTGGCCACAGGGTTCCAGAATCAAACCAATGTCAAGTTCCCAGGCCATGGGTTTCAAGTATCAGGTCGCAGTCATGTTTCCAGGGCACAGGGTTCTACAATCAAACCTCAGTAATGTTGCCAGTCCACAGATTTCTGCCATCAAACCTCAGTCAAGTCCCCGACCACAGTTTTCCAGAATCAAACCTCAGTCATGTTCCCAGGTCACAGGGTTCCAGAAACAAACCAATGTCAAATTCGTAGGCCATGGGTTTCCAGTACCAGACCACAGTCATGTTTCCAGGGCACAGGGTTCTACAATCAAACCTCAGTCATGTTGCCAGTCCCCAGGTTTCTGCCATCAAACCTCTGTCAAGTTCCCAGGCCACAGATTTCCAGAATCAAACCTCAGTCATATTCCCAGGACACATGGTTCCAGAATCAAACCTCAGTCATGTTTGCAGGACCCATGATTCCACAATCAAAACACAGTCATTGTCCCAGCACAAAGGTGTCCAGAATCAAACCTCAGTCATGTTCCCAGGGAACAGGGTTCCAGAAACAAACCTCAGTCATGTTGCCAAGCCACAGGTTTCCACCATCAAACCTCAGACATGTTCCCAGGTCACAGGGTTCCAGAATTAAACCGTTCTCATGTTCCCAGGCCACAGGGTTCAAGAATCCACTGATGTCATGTTCCCAGGCCACAGGGTTCCAGAAACAATCCTCAGTTATGTTCGCAGGCTACAGGGTTCCAGAATCAATCCTCAGTCATGTTCCCAGTCCACAGGGCTCCAGAACCAAGCCTCACTCAGGTTCCCAGGGCCCAGTATTCCACAATCTAAACAGATGTCATGTTCCCAGGCCACAGGATTCCAGAATCACGCCTCAGTCTTGTTCCTGGCCACAGGGTTCCGGAATCAAACCAATGTCAAGTTCCCAGGCCATGGGTTTCAAATATCAGGTCGCAGTCATGTTTCCAGGGCACAGGGTTCTACAATCAAACCTCAGTCATGTTGCCAGTCCACAGATTTCTGCCATTAAACCTCAGTCAAGTTCCCAGGCCACAGATTTCCAGAATCAAACCTCAGTCATATTCCCAGGCCACAGTTTTCCAGAATCACGCCTCAGTCATGTTCCCAGGCCACAGGGTTCCAGAATCAAACCAATGTCAAATTCCTAGGCCATGGGTTTCCAGTACCAGGCCACAGTCATGTTTCCAGGGCACAGGGTTCTACAATCAAACCTCAGTCATGTTGCCAGTCCACAGGTTTCTGCCATCAAACCTCAGTCAAGTTCCCAGGCCACAGATTTCCAGAATCAAACCTCAGTCATATTCCCAGGACACATGGTTCCAGAATCAAACCTCAGTCATGTTTGCAGGACCCATGGTTCCACAATCAAACCACAGTCATGTTCCCAGGACAAAGGTGTCCAGAATCAAACCTCAGTCATATTCCCAGGGAACAGGGTTCCAGTAACAAACCTCATTCATGTTGCCAAGCCACAGGTTTCCAACATCAAACCTCAGTCATGTTCCCAGGCCACAGTGTTCCAAAATCCAACCGTTCTCATGTTCCCAGGCCACAGGGTTGAAGAATCCACTGATGTCATGTTCCCAGGCCACAGGATTCCAGAATAAATCCTCACTCATGTTCCCAGTCCACAGGGTTCCAGAACCAAGCCTCACTCAGGTTCCCAGGGCCCAGTATTCCACAATCTAAACAGATGTCATGTTCCCAGGCCACAGGATTCCAGAATCACGCCTCAGTCTTGTTCCTGGCCACAGGGTTCCAGAATCAAACCAATGTCAAGTTCCCAGGCCATGGGTTTCAAGTATCAGGTCGCAGTCATGTTTCCAGGGCACAGGGTTCTACAATCAAACCTCAGTAATGTTGCCAGTCCACAGATTTCTGCCATCAAACCTCAGTCAAGTCCCCGACCACAGTTTTCCAGAATCAAACCTCAGTCATGTTCCCAGGTCACAGGGTTCCAGAAACAAACCAATGTCAAATTCGTAGGCCATGGGTTTCCAGTACCAGACCACAGTCATGTTTCCAGGGCACAGGGTTCTACAATCAAACCTCAGTCATGTTGCCAGTCCCCAGGTTTCTGCCATCAAACCTCTGTCAAGTTCCCAGGCCACAGATTTCCAGAATCAAACCTCAGTCATATTCCCAGGACACATGGTTCCAGAATCAAACCTAAGTCATGTTTGCAGGACCCATGATTCCACAATCAAACCACAGTCATGTTCCCAGGACAAAGGTGTCCAGAATCAAACCTCAGTCATGTTCCCAGGGAAGAGGGTTCCAGTAACAAACCTCAGTCATGTTGCCAAGCCACAGGTTTCCACAATCAAACCTCAGACTTGTTCCCAGGTCACAGGGTTCCAGAATCAAACCGTTCTCATGTTCCCAGGCCACAGGTTTCAAGAATCCACTGATGTCATGTTCCCAGGCCACAGGATTCCAGAATAAATCCTCAGTCATGTTCCCAGTCCACAGGGTTCCAGAACCAAGCCTCAGTCAGGTTCCCAGGGCCCAGTATTCCACAATCTAAACAGATGTCATGTTCCCAGGCCACAGGATTCCAGAATCACGCCTCAGTCTTGTTCCTGGCCACAGGGTTCCGGAATCAAACCAATGTCAAGTTCCCAGGCCATGGGTTTCAAATATCAGGTCGCAGTCATGTTTCCAGGGCACAGGGTTCTACAATCAAACCTCAGTCATGTTGCCAGTCCACAGATTTCTGCCATCAAACCTCAGTCAAGTTCCCAGGCCACAGATTTCCAGAATCAAACCTCAGTCATATTCCCAGGACACATGGTTCCAGAATAAAATCTCAGTCTTGTTCCCACTCCACAGGATTCCAGAACCAAGCCTTCAGTCCGGTTCCCAGGGCACAGTATGCCACAATCTAAACAGATGTCATGTTCCCAGGCCACAGGTTTCCAGAATCACGCCTCAATCATGTTCCCAGGCCACAGGGTTTCAGAATCAAACCAATGTCAATTTCCCAGGCCATGGGTTTCCAGTACCAGGCCACAGTCATATTTCCAGGCCACAGGGTTCTACAATCAAACCTCTGTCATGTTGCCAGTCCACAGGTTTCTGCCATCAAACCTCAGTCAACTTCCCAGGCCACAGATTTCCAGAATCAAACCTCAGTCATATTCCCAGGACACATGGTTCCAGAATCAAACCTCAGTCATGTTTGCAGGACCCATGGTTCCACAATCAAACCACAGTCATGTTCCCAGGACAAAGGTGTCCAGAATCAAACCTCAGTCATGTTCCCAGGGAAGAGGGTTCCAGTAACAAACCTCATTCATGTTGCCAAGCCACAGGTTTCCAACATCAAACCTCAGACATGTTCCCAGGCCACAGTGTTCCAAAATCCAACCGTTCTCATGTTCCCAGGCCACAGGGTTGAAGAATCCACTGATGTCATGTTCCCAGGCCACAGGATTCCAGAATAAATCCTCACTCATGTTCCCAGTCCACAGGGTTCCAGAACCAAGCCTCACTCAGGTTCCCAGGGCCCAGTATTCCACAATCTAAACAGATGTCATGTTCCCAGGCCACAGGATTCCAGAATCACGCCTCAGTCTTGTTCCTGGCCACAGGGTTCCAGAATCAAACCAATGTCAAGTTCCCAGGCCATGGGTTTCAAGTATCAGGTCGCAGTCATGTTTCCAGGGCACAGGGTTCTACAATCAAACCTCAGTAATGTTGCCAGTCCACAGATTTCTGCCATCAAACCTCAGTCAAGTCCCCGACCACAGTTTTCCAGAATCAAACCTCAGTCATGTTCCCAGGTCACAGGGTTCCAGAAACAAACCAATGTCAAATTCGTAGGCCATGGGTTTCCAGTACCAGACCACAGTCATGTTTCCAGGGCACAGGGTTCTACAATCAAACCTCAGTCATGTTGCCAGTCCCCAGGTTTCTGCCATCAAACCTCTGTCAAGTTCCCAGGCCACAGATTTCCAGAATCAAACCTCAGTCATATTCCCAGGACACATGGTTCCAGAATCAAACCTCAGTCATGTTTGCAGGACCCATGATTCCACAATCAAAACACAGTCATTGTCCCAGCACAAAGGTGTCCAGAATCAAACCTCAGTCATGTTCCCAGGGAACAGGGTTCCAGAAACAAACCTCAGTCATGTTGCCAAGCCACAGGTTTCCACCATCAAACCTCAGACATGTTCCCAGGTCACAGGGTTCCAGAATTAAACCGTTCTCATGTTCCCAGGCCACAGGGTTCAAGAATCCACTGATGTCATGTTCCCAGGCCACAGGGTTCCAGAAACAATCCTCAGTTATGTTCGCAGGCTACAGGGTTCCAGAATCAATCCTCAGTCATGTTCCCAGTCCACAGGGCTCCAGAACCAAGCCTCACTCAGGTTCCCAGGGCCCAGTATTCCACAATCTAAACAGATGTCATGTTCCCAGGCCACAGGATTCCAGAATCACGCCTCAGTCTTGTTCCTGGCCACAGGGTTCCGGAATCAAACCAATGTCAAGTTCCCAGGCCATGGGTTTCAAATATCAGGTCGCAGTCATGTTTCCAGGGCACAGGGTTCTACAATCAAACCTCAGTCATGTTGCCAGTCCACAGATTTCTGCCATTAAACCTCAGTCAAGTTCCCAGGCCACAGATTTCCAGAATCAAACCTCAGTCATATTCCCAGGCCACAGTTTTCCAGAATCACGCCTCAGTCATGTTCCCAGGCCACAGGGTTCCAGAATCAAACCAATGTCAAATTCCTAGGCCATGGGTTTCCAGTACCAGGCCACAGTCATGTTTCCAGGGCACAGGGTTCTACAATCAAACCTCAGTCATGTTGCCAGTCCACAGGTTTCTGCCATCAAACCTCAGTCAAGTTCCCAGGCCACAGATTTCCAGAATCAAACCTCAGTCATATTCCCAGGACACATGGTTCCAGAATCAAACCTCAGTCATGTTTGCAGGACCCATGGTTCCACAATCAAACCACAGTCATGTTCCCAGGACAAAGGTGTCCAGAATCAAACCTCAGTCATATTCCCAGGGAACAGGGTTCCAGTAACAAACCTCATTCATGTTGCCAAGCCACAGGTTTCCAACATCAAACCTCAGTCATGTTCCCAGGCCACAGTGTTCCAAAATCCAACCGTTCTCATGTTCCCAGGCCACAGGGTTGAAGAATCCACTGATGTCATGTTCCCAGGCCACAGGATTCCAGAATAAATCCTCACTCATGTTCCCAGTCCACAGGGTTCCAGAACCAAGCCTCACTCAGGTTCCCAGGGCCCAGTATTCCACAATCTAAACAGATGTCATGTTCCCAGGCCACAGGATTCCAGAATCACGCCTCAGTCTTGTTCCTGGCCACAGGGTTCCAGAATCAAACCAATGTCAAGTTCCCAGGCCATGGGTTTCAAGTATCAGGTCGCAGTCATGTTTCCAGGGCACAGGGTTCTACAATCAAACCTCAGTAATGTTGCCAGTCCACAGATTTCTGCCATCAAACCTCAGTCAAGTCCCCGACCACAGTTTTCCAGAATCAAACCTCAGTCATGTTCCCAGGTCACAGGGTTCCAGAAACAAACCAATGTCAAATTCGTAGGCCATGGGTTTCCAGTACCAGACCACAGTCATGTTTCCAGGGCACAGGGTTCTACAATCAAACCTCAGTCATGTTGCCAGTCCCCAGGTTTCTGCCATCAAACCTCTGTCAAGTTCCCAGGCCACAGATTTCCAGAATCAAACCTCAGTCATATTCCCAGGACACATGGTTCCAGAATCAAACCTAAGTCATGTTTGCAGGACCCATGATTCCACAATCAAAACACAGTCATGTTCCCAGCACAAAGGTTTCCAGAATCAAACCTCAGTCATGTTCCCAGGGAACAGGTTTCCAGAAACAAACCTCCGTCATGTTGCCAAGCCACAGGTTTCCACCATCAAACCTCAGACATGTTCCCAGGTCACAGGGTTCCAGAATTAAACCGTTCTCATGTTCCCAGGCCACAGGGTGCCAGAATCCACTGATGTCATGTTCCCAGGCCACAGGGTTCCAGAAAAAATCCTCAGTTATGTTCGAAGCCTACAGGGTTCCAGAATCAAACCTCCGTCATGTTCCCAGGCCAGAGGGTTCCAGAAACAAACCAATGTCAAATTCCTAGGCCATGGGTTTCCAGTACCAGGCCACAGTCATGTTTCCAGGCCACAGGGTTCAACAATCAAACCTCTGTCATTTTGCCAGTCCACAGGTTTCTGCCATCAAACTTCAGTCAATTTCCCAGGCCACAGATTTCCAGACTCAAACCTCAGTCATATTCCCAGGACACATGGTTCCAGAAAAAATACCTCAGTCATGTTTGCAGGACCCACGGTTCCACAATCAAACCACAGTCATGTTCCCAGGACAAAGGTGTCCAGAATTAATCCTCAGTCATGTTCCCAGGGAAGAGGGTTCCAGTAACAAACCTCAGTCATTTTGCCAAGCCACAGTTTTCCACCATCAAAACTCAGACATATTCCCATGCCACAGGGTTCCAGAATCAAGCCTCAGTCATGTTCCCAGGCCACAGGGATCCAGAATCAAACCTCAGTCATGTTGCCAGGCCAGAGGGTACCACCATCAAACCTCAGTCATATTCCCAGACCACAGGTTTCCACAATCAAAGCGATTTCATGTTCCCAGGCAACAGGGTACCAGAATCCAAACCGATGTCATGTTCCCAGGCCACAGGATTCCACGATCTAACATCAGTCATATTCCCAGGCCACATGGTTCCAGACTCAAACCTCAGTCTTGTTCCCAGTCCACAGGATTCTAGAACCAAGCCTTCAGTCCGGTTCCCAGGGCACAGTATGCCACAATCTAAACAGATGTCATGTTCCCAGGCCACAGGTTTCCAGAATCACGCCTCAATCATGGTCCCAGGCCACAGGGTTTCAGAATCAAACCAATGTCAATTTCCCAGGCCATGGGTTTCCAGTACCAGGCCACAGTCATATTTCCAGGCCACAGGGTTCTACAATCAAACCTCAGTCAACTTCCCAGGCCACAGATTTCCAGAATCAAACCTCAGTCATATTCCCAAGACACATGGTTCCAGAATAAAACCTCAGTCATGTTTGCAGGACCCATGGTTCCACAATCAAACCACAGTCATGTTCCCAGGACAAAGGTGTCCAGAATCAAACCTCAGTCATGTTCCCAGGGAAGAGGGTTCCAGTAACAAACCTCATTCATGTTGCCAAGCCACAGGTTTCCACAATCAAACCTCAGACTTGTTCCCAGGCCACAGGATTCCAGAATCACGCCTCAGTCTTGTTCCTGGCCACAGGGTTCCGGAATCAAAACAATGTCAAGGTCCCAGGCCATGGGTTTCAAATATCAGGTCGCAGTCATGTTTCCAGGGCACAGGGTTCTACAATCAAACCTCAGTCATGTTGCCAGTCCACAGATTTCTGCCATCAAACCTCAGTCAAGTTCCCAGGCCACAGATTTCCAGAATCAAACCTCAGTCATATTCCCAGGCCACAGTTTTCCAGAATCACGCCTCAGTCATGTTCCCAGGCCACAGGGTTGCAGAATCAAACCAATGTCAATTTCCCAGGCCATGGGTTTCCAGTACCAGGCCACAGTCATATTTCCAGGCCACAGGGTTCTACAATCAAACCTCTGTCATGTTGCCAGTCCACAGGTTTCTGCCATCAAACCTCAGTCAAGTTCCCAGGCCACAGATTTCCAGAATCAAACCTCAGTCATATTCCCAGGACACATGGTTCCAGAATCAAACCTCAGTCATGTTTGCAGGACCCATGGTTCCACAATCAAACCACAGTCATGTTCCCAGGACAAAGGTGTCCAGAATCAAACCTCAGTCATGTTCCCAGGGAAGAGGGTTCCAGTAACAAACCTCAGTCATGTTGCCAAGCCACAGGTTTCCACAATCAAACCTCAGACTTGTTCCCAGGTCACAGGGTTCCAGAATCAAACCGTTCTCATGTTCCCAGGCCACAGGTTTCAAGAATCCACTGATGTCATGTTCCCAGGCCACAGGATTCCAGAATAAATCCTCACTCATGTTCCCAGTCCACAGGGTTCCAGAACCAAGCCTCAGTCAGGTTCCCAGGGCCCAGTATTCCACAATCTAAACAGATGTCATGTTCCCAGGACACAGGATTCCAGAATCACGCCTCAGTCTTTTTCCTGGCCACAGGGTTCCGGAATCAAACCAATGTCAAGTTCCCAGGCCATGGGTTTCAAATATCAGGTCGCAGTCATGTTTCCAGGGCACAGGGTTCTACAATCAAACCTCAGTCATGTTGCCAGTCCACAGATTTCTGCCATCAAACCTCAGTCAAGTTCCCAGGCCACAGATTTCCAGAATCAAACCTCAGTCATATTCCCAGGCCACAGTTTTCCAGAATCACGCCTCAGTCATGTTCCCAGGCCACAGGGTTGCAGAATCAAACCAATGTCAAATTCCTAGGCCATGGGTTTCCAGTACCAGGCCACAGTCATGTTTCCAGGGCACAGGGTTCTACAATCAAACCTCAGTCATGTTGCCAGTCCACAGGTTTCTGCCATCAAACCTCAGTCAAGTTCCCAGGCCACAGATTTCCAGAATCAAACCTCAGTCATATTCCCAGGACACATGGTTCCAGAATAAAATCTCAGTCTTGTTCCCACTCCACAGGATTCCAGAACCAAGCCTTCAGTCCGGTTCCCAGGGCACAGTATGCCACAATCTAAACAGATGTCATGTTCCCAGGCCACAGGTTTCCAGAATCACGCCTCAATCATGTTCCCAGGCCACAGGGTTTCAGAATCAAACCAATGTCAATTTCCCAGGCCATGGGTTTCCAGTACCAGGCCACAGTCATATTTCCAGGCCACAGGGTTCTACAATCAAACCTCTGTCATGTTGCCAGTCCACAGGTTTCTGCCATCAAACCTCAGTCAACTTCCTAGGCCACAGATTTCCAGAATCAAACCTCAGTCATATTCCCAGGACACATGGTTCCAGAATCAAACCTCAGTCATGTTTGCAGGACCCATGGT
Organism: Balaenoptera borealis; assembly: GCF_965194805.1. NCBI lineage: Eukaryota > Metazoa > Chordata > Mammalia > Artiodactyla > Balaenopteridae > Balaenoptera > Balaenoptera borealis. The sequence continues at coordinate 67,536 of NW_028123308.1, forward strand.
TCCACAATCAAACCACAGTCATGTTCCCAGGACAAAGGTGTCCAGAATCAAACCTCAGTCATGTTCCCAGGGAAGAGGGTTCCAGTAACAAACCTCATTCATGTTGCCAAGCCACAGGTTTCCAACATCAAACCTCAGACATGTTCCCAGGCCACAGTGTTCCAAAATCCAACCGTTCTCATGTTCCCAGGCCACAGGGTTGAAGAATCCACTGATGTCATGTTCCCAGGCCACAGGATTCCAGAATAAATCCTCAGTCATGTTCCCAGTCCACAGGGTTCCAGAACCAAGCCTCAGTCAGGTTCCCAGGGCCCAGTATTCCACAATCTAAACAGATGTCATGTTCCCAGGCCACAGGATTCCAGAATCACGCCTCAGTCTTGTTCCTGGCCACAGGGTTCCAGAATCAAACCAATGTCAAGTTCCCAGGCCATGGGTTTCAAGTATCAGGTCGCAGTCATGTTTCCAGGGCACAGGGTTCTACAATCAAACCTCAGTAATGTTGCCAGTCCACAGATTTCTGCCATCAAACCTCAGTCAAGTCCCCGACCACAGTTTTCCAGAATCAAACCTCAGTCATGTTTGCAGGACCCATGGTTCCACAATCAAACCACAGTCATGTTCCCAGGACAAAGGTGTCCAGAATCAAACCTCAGTCATGTTCCCAGGGAAGAGGGTTCCAGTAACAAACCTCATTCATGTTGCCAAGCCACAGGTTTCCAACATCAAACCTCAGACATGTTCCCAGGCCACAGTGTTCCAAAATCCAACCGTTCTCATGTTCCCAGGCCACAGGGTTGAAGAATCCACTGATGTCATGTTCCCAGGCCACAGGATTCCAGAATAAATCCTCACTCATGTTCCCAGTCCACAGGGTTCCAGAACCAAGCCTCACTCAGGTTCCCAGGGCCCAGTATTCCACAATCTAAACAGATGTCATGTTCCCAGGCCACAGGATTCCAGAATCACGCCTCAGTCTTGTTCCTGGCCACAGGGTTCCAGAATCAAACCAATGTCAAGTTCCCAGGCCATGGGTTTCAAGTATCAGGTCGCAGTCATGTTTCCAGGGCACAGGGTTCTACAATCAAACCTCAGTAATGTTGCCAGTCCACAGATTTCTGCCATCAAACCTCAGTCAAGTCCCCGACCACAGTTTTCCAGAATCAAACCTCAGTCATGTTCCCAGGTCACAGGGTTCCAGAAACAAACCAATGTCAAATTCGTAGGCCATGGGTTTCCAGTACCAGACCACAGTCATGTTTCCAGGGCACAGGGTTCTACAATCAAACCTCAGTCATGTTGCCAGTCCCCAGGTTTCTGCCATCAAACCTCTGTCAAGTTCCCAGGCCACAGATTTCCAGAATCAAACCTCAGTCATATTCCCAGGACACATGGTTCCAGAATCAAACCTCAGTCATGTTTGCAGGACCCATGATTCCACAATCAAAACACAGTCATTGTCCCAGCACAAAGGTGTCCAGAATCAAACCTCAGTCATGTTCCCAGGGAACAGGGTTCCAGAAACAAACCTCAGTCATGTTGCCAAGCCACAGGTTTCCACCATCAAACCTCAGACATGTTCCCAGGTCACAGGGTTCCAGAATTAAACCGTTCTCATGTTCCCAGGCCACAGGGTTCAAGAATCCACTGATGTCATGTTCCCAGGCCACAGGGTTCCAGAAACAATCCTCAGTTATGTTCGCAGGCTACAGGGTTCCAGAATCAATCCTCAGTCATGTTCCCAGTCCACAGGGCTCCAGAACCAAGCCTCACTCAGGTTCCCAGGGCCCAGTATTCCACAATCTAAACAGATGTCATGTTCCCAGGCCACAGGATTCCAGAATCACGCCTCAGTCTTGTTCCTGGCCACAGGGTTCCGGAATCAAACCAATGTCAAGTTCCCAGGCCATGGGTTTCAAATATCAGGTCGCAGTCATGTTTCCAGGGCACAGGGTTCTACAATCAAACCTCAGTCATGTTGCCAGTCCACAGATTTCTGCCATTAAACCTCAGTCAAGTTCCCAGGCCACAGATTTCCAGAATCAAACCTCAGTCATATTCCCAGGCCACAGTTTTCCAGAATCACGCCTCAGTCATGTTCCCAGGCCACAGGGTTCCAGAATCAAACCAATGTCAAATTCCTAGGCCATGGGTTTCCAGTACCAGGCCACAGTCATGTTTCCAGGGCACAGGGTTCTACAATCAAACCTCAGTCATGTTGCCAGTCCACAGGTTTCTGCCATCAAACCTCAGTCAAGTTCCCAGGCCACAGATTTCCAGAATCAAACCTCAGTCATATTCCCAGGACACATGGTTCCAGAATCAAACCTCAGTCATGTTTGCAGGACCCATGGTTCCACAATCAAACCACAGTCATGTTCCCAGGACAAAGGTGTCCAGAATCAAACCTCAGTCATATTCCCAGGGAACAGGGTTCCAGTAACAAACCTCATTCATGTTGCCAAGCCACAGGTTTCCAACATCAAACCTCAGTCATGTTCCCAGGCCACAGTGTTCCAAAATCCAACCGTTCTCATGTTCCCAGGCCACAGGGTTGAAGAATCCACTGATGTCATGTTCCCAGGCCACAGGATTCCAGAATAAATCCTCACTCATGTTCCCAGTCCACAGGGTTCCAGAACCAAGCCTCACTCAGGTTCCCAGGGCCCAGTATTCCACAATCTAAACAGATGTCATGTTCCCAGGCCACAGGATTCCAGAATCACGCCTCAGTCTTGTTCCTGGCCACAGGGTTCCAGAATCAAACCAATGTCAAGTTCCCAGGCCATGGGTTTCAAGTATCAGGTCGCAGTCATGTTTCCAGGGCACAGGGTTCTACAATCAAACCTCAGTAATGTTGCCAGTCCACAGATTTCTGCCATCAAACCTCAGTCAAGTCCCCGACCACAGTTTTCCAGAATCAAACCTCAGTCATGTTCCCAGGTCACAGGGTTCCAGAAACAAACCAATGTCAAATTCGTAGGCCATGGGTTTCCAGTACCAGACCACAGTCATGTTTCCAGGGCACAGGGTTCTACAATCAAACCTCAGTCATGTTGCCAGTCCCCAGGTTTCTGCCATCAAACCTCTGTCAAGTTCCCAGGCCACAGATTTCCAGAATCAAACCTCAGTCATATTCCCAGGACACATGGTTCCAGAATCAAACCTAAGTCATGTTTGCAGGACCCATGATTCCACAATCAAACCACAGTCATGTTCCCAGGACAAAGGTGTCCAGAATCAAACCTCAGTCATGTTCCCAGGGAAGAGGGTTCCAGTAACAAACCTCAGTCATGTTGCCAAGCCACAGGTTTCCACAATCAAACCTCAGACTTGTTCCCAGGTCACAGGGTTCCAGAATCAAACCGTTCTCATGTTCCCAGGCCACAGGTTTCAAGAATCCACTGATGTCATGTTCCCAGGCCACAGGATTCCAGAATAAATCCTCAGTCATGTTCCCAGTCCACAGGGTTCCAGAACCAAGCCTCAGTCAGGTTCCCAGGGCCCAGTATTCCACAATCTAAACAGATGTCATGTTCCCAGGCCACAGGATTCCAGAATCACGCCTCAGTCTTGTTCCTGGCCACAGGGTTCCGGAATCAAACCAATGTCAAGTTCCCAGGCCATGGGTTTCAAATATCAGGTCGCAGTCATGTTTCCAGGGCACAGGGTTCTACAATCAAACCTCAGTCATGTTGCCAGTCCACAGATTTCTGCCATCAAACCTCAGTCAAGTTCCCAGGCCACAGATTTCCAGAATCAAACCTCAGTCATATTCCCAGGACACATGGTTCCAGAATAAAATCTCAGTCTTGTTCCCACTCCACAGGATTCCAGAACCAAGCCTTCAGTCCGGTTCCCAGGGCACAGTATGCCACAATCTAAACAGATGTCATGTTCCCAGGCCACAGGTTTCCAGAATCACGCCTCAATCATGTTCCCAGGCCACAGGGTTTCAGAATCAAACCAATGTCAATTTCCCAGGCCATGGGTTTCCAGTACCAGGCCACAGTCATATTTCCAGGCCACAGGGTTCTACAATCAAACCTCTGTCATGTTGCCAGTCCACAGGTTTCTGCCATCAAACCTCAGTCAACTTCCCAGGCCACAGATTTCCAGAATCAAACCTCAGTCATATTCCCAGGACACATGGTTCCAGAATCAAACCTCAGTCATGTTTGCAGGACCCATGGTTCCACAATCAAACCACAGTCATGTTCCCAGGACAAAGGTGTCCAGAATCAAACCTCAGTCATGTTCCCAGGGAAGAGGGTTCCAGTAACAAACCTCATTCATGTTGCCAAGCCACAGGTTTCCAACATCAAACCTCAGACATGTTCCCAGGCCACAGTGTTCCAAAATCCAACCGTTCTCATGTTCCCAGGCCACAGGGTTGAAGAATCCACTGATGTCATGTTCCCAGGCCACAGGATTCCAGAATAAATCCTCACTCATGTTCCCAGTCCACAGGGTTCCAGAACCAAGCCTCACTCAGGTTCCCAGGGCCCAGTATTCCACAATCTAAACAGATGTCATGTTCCCAGGCCACAGGATTCCAGAATCACGCCTCAGTCTTGTTCCTGGCCACAGGGTTCCAGAATCAAACCAATGTCAAGTTCCCAGGCCATGGGTTTCAAGTATCAGGTCGCAGTCATGTTTCCAGGGCACAGGGTTCTACAATCAAACCTCAGTAATGTTGCCAGTCCACAGATTTCTGCCATCAAACCTCAGTCAAGTCCCCGACCACAGTTTTCCAGAATCAAACCTCAGTCATGTTCCCAGGTCACAGGGTTCCAGAAACAAACCAATGTCAAATTCGTAGGCCATGGGTTTCCAGTACCAGACCACAGTCATGTTTCCAGGGCACAGGGTTCTACAATCAAACCTCAGTCATGTTGCCAGTCCCCAGGTTTCTGCCATCAAACCTCTGTCAAGTTCCCAGGCCACAGATTTCCAGAATCAAACCTCAGTCATATTCCCAGGACACATGGTTCCAGAATCAAACCTCAGTCATGTTTGCAGGACCCATGATTCCACAATCAAAACACAGTCATTGTCCCAGCACAAAGGTGTCCAGAATCAAACCTCAGTCATGTTCCCAGGGAACAGGGTTCCAGAAACAAACCTCAGTCATGTTGCCAAGCCACAGGTTTCCACCATCAAACCTCAGACATGTTCCCAGGTCACAGGGTTCCAGAATTAAACCGTTCTCATGTTCCCAGGCCACAGGGTTCAAGAATCCACTGATGTCATGTTCCCAGGCCACAGGGTTCCAGAAACAATCCTCAGTTATGTTCGCAGGCTACAGGGTTCCAGAATCAATCCTCAGTCATGTTCCCAGTCCACAGGGCTCCAGAACCAAGCCTCACTCAGGTTCCCAGGGCCCAGTATTCCACAATCTAAACAGATGTCATGTTCCCAGGCCACAGGATTCCAGAATCACGCCTCAGTCTTGTTCCTGGCCACAGGGTTCCGGAATCAAACCAATGTCAAGTTCCCAGGCCATGGGTTTCAAATATCAGGTCGCAGTCATGTTTCCAGGGCACAGGGTTCTACAATCAAACCTCAGTCATGTTGCCAGTCCACAGATTTCTGCCATTAAACCTCAGTCAAGTTCCCAGGCCACAGATTTCCAGAATCAAACCTCAGTCATATTCCCAGGCCACAGTTTTCCAGAATCACGCCTCAGTCATGTTCCCAGGCCACAGGGTTCCAGAATCAAACCAATGTCAAATTCCTAGGCCATGGGTTTCCAGTACCAGGCCACAGTCATGTTTCCAGGGCACAGGGTTCTACAATCAAACCTCAGTCATGTTGCCAGTCCACAGGTTTCTGCCATCAAACCTCAGTCAAGTTCCCAGGCCACAGATTTCCAGAATCAAACCTCAGTCATATTCCCAGGACACATGGTTCCAGAATCAAACCTCAGTCATGTTTGCAGGACCCATGGTTCCACAATCAAACCACAGTCATGTTCCCAGGACAAAGGTGTCCAGAATCAAACCTCAGTCATATTCCCAGGGAACAGGGTTCCAGTAACAAACCTCATTCATGTTGCCAAGCCACAGGTTTCCAACATCAAACCTCAGTCATGTTCCCAGGCCACAGTGTTCCAAAATCCAACCGTTCTCATGTTCCCAGGCCACAGGGTTGAAGAATCCACTGATGTCATGTTCCCAGGCCACAGGATTCCAGAATAAATCCTCACTCATGTTCCCAGTCCACAGGGTTCCAGAACCAAGCCTCACTCAGGTTCCCAGGGCCCAGTATTCCACAATCTAAACAGATGTCATGTTCCCAGGCCACAGGATTCCAGAATCACGCCTCAGTCTTGTTCCTGGCCACAGGGTTCCAGAATCAAACCAATGTCAAGTTCCCAGGCCATGGGTTTCAAGTATCAGGTCGCAGTCATGTTTCCAGGGCACAGGGTTCTACAATCAAACCTCAGTAATGTTGCCAGTCCACAGATTTCTGCCATCAAACCTCAGTCAAGTCCCCGACCACAGTTTTCCAGAATCAAACCTCAGTCATGTTCCCAGGTCACAGGGTTCCAGAAACAAACCAATGTCAAATTCGTAGGCCATGGGTTTCCAGTACCAGACCACAGTCATGTTTCCAGGGCACAGGGTTCTACAATCAAACCTCAGTCATGTTGCCAGTCCCCAGGTTTCTGCCATCAAACCTCTGTCAAGTTCCCAGGCCACAGATTTCCAGAATCAAACCTCAGTCATATTCCCAGGACACATGGTTCCAGAATCAAACCTAAGTCATGTTTGCAGGACCCATGATTCCACAATCAAAACACAGTCATGTTCCCAGCACAAAGGTTTCCAGAATCAAACCTCAGTCATGTTCCCAGGGAACAGGTTTCCAGAAACAAACCTCCGTCATGTTGCCAAGCCACAGGTTTCCACCATCAAACCTCAGACATGTTCCCAGGTCACAGGGTTCCAGAATTAAACCGTTCTCATGTTCCCAGGCCACAGGGTGCCAGAATCCACTGATGTCATGTTCCCAGGCCACAGGGTTCCAGAAAAAATCCTCAGTTATGTTCGAAGCCTACAGGGTTCCAGAATCAAACCTCCGTCATGTTCCCAGGCCAGAGGGTTCCAGAAACAAACCAATGTCAAATTCCTAGGCCATGGGTTTCCAGTACCAGGCCACAGTCATGCTTCCAGGCCACAGGGTTCAACAATCAAACCTCTGTCATTTTGCCAGTCCACAGGTTTCTGCCATCAAACTTCAGTCAATTTCCCAGGCCACAGATTTCCAGACTCAAACCTCAGTCATATTCCCAGGACACATGGTTCCAGAAAAAAAACCTCAGTCATGTTTGCAGGACCCACGGTTCCACAATCAAACCACAGTCATGTTCCCAGGACAAAGGTGTCCAGAATTAATCCTCAGTCATGTTCCCAGGGAAGAGGGTTCCAGTAACAAACCTCAGTCATTTTGCCAAGCCACAGTTTTCCACCATCAAAACTCAGACATATTCCCATGCCACAGGGTTCCAGAATCAAGCCTCAGTCATGTTCCCAGGCCACAGGGATCCAGAATCAAACCTCAGTCATGTTGCCAGGCCAGAGGGTACCACCATCAAACCTCAGTCATATTCCCAGACCACAGGTTTCCACAATCAAAGCGATTTCATGTTCCCAGGCAACAGGGTACCAGAATCCAAACCGATGTCATGTTCCCAGGCCACAGGATTCCACGATCTAACATCAGTCATATTCCCAGGCCACATGGTTCCAGACTCAAACCTCAGTCTTGTTCCCAGTCCACAGGATTCTAGAACCAAGCCTTCAGTCCGGTTCCCAGGGCACAGTATGCCACAATCTAAACAGATGTCATGTTCCCAGGCCACAGGTTTCCAGAATCACGCCTCAATCATGGTCCCAGGCCACAGGGTTTCAGAATCAAACCAATGTCAATTTCCCAGGCCATGGGTTTCCAGTACCAGGCCACAGTCATATTTCCAGGCCACAGGGTTCTACAATCAAACCTCAGTCAACTTCCCAGGCCACAGATTTCCAGAATCAAACCTCAGTCATATTCCCAAGACACATGGTTCCAGAATAAAACCTCAGTCATGTTTGCAGGACCCATGGTTCCACAATCAAACCACAGTCATGTTCCCAGGACAAAGGTGTCCAGAATCAAACCTCAGTCATGTTCCCAGGGAAGAGGGTTCCAGTAACAAACCTCATTCATGTTGCCAAGCCACAGGTTTCCACAATCAAACCTCAGACTTGTTCCCAGGCCACAGGATTCCAGAATCACGCCTCAGTCTTGTTCCTGGCCACAGGGTTCCGGAATCAAAACAATGTCAAGTTCCCAGGCCATGGGTTTCAAATATCAGGTCGCAGTCATGTTTCCAGGGCACAGGGTTCTACAATCAAACCTCAGTCATGTTGCCAGTCCACAGATTTCTGCCATCAAACCTCAGTCAAGTTCCCAGGCCACAGATTTCCAGAATCAAACCTCAGTCATATTCCCAGGCCACAGTTTTCCAGAATCACGCCTCAGTCATGTTCCCAGGCCACAGGGTTGCAGAATCAAACCAATGTCAATTTCCCAGGCCATGGGTTTCCAGTACCAGGCCACAGTCATATTTCCAGGCCACAGGGTTCTACAATCAAACCTCTGTCATGTTGCCAGTCCACAGGTTTCTGCCATCAAACCTCAGTCAAGTTCCCAGGCCACAGATTTCCAGAATCAAACCTCAGTCATATTCCCAGGACACATGGTTCCAGAATCAAACCTCAGTCATGTTTGCAGGACCCATGGTTCCACAATCAAACCACAGTCATGTTCCCAGGACAAAGGTGTCCAGAATCAAACCTCAGTCATGTTCCCAGGGAAGAGGGTTCCAGTAACAAACCTCAGTCATGTTGCCAAGCCACAGGTTTCCACAATCAAACCTCAGACTTGTTCCCAGGTCACAGGGTTCCAGAATCAAACCGTTCTCATGTTCCCAGGCCACAGGTTTCAAGAATCCACTGATGTCATGTTCCCAGGCCACAGGATTCCAGAATAAATCCTCAGTCATGTTCCCAGTCCACAGGGTTCCAGAACCAAGCCTCAGTCAGGTTCCCAGGGCCCAGTATTCCACAATCTAAACAGATGTCATGTTCCCAGGCCACAGGATTCCAGAATCACGCCTCAGTCTTGTTCCTGGCCACAGGGTTCCGGAATCAAACCAATGTCAAGTTCCCAGGCCATGGGTTTCAAATATCAGGTCGCAGTCATGTTTCCAGGGCACAGGGTTCTACAATCAAACCTCAGTCATGTTGCCAGTCCACAGATTTCTGCCATCAAACCTCAGTCAAGTTCCCAGGCCACAGATTTCCAGAATCAAACCTCAGTCATATTCCCAGGACACATGGTTCCAGAATAAAATCTCAGTCTTGTTCCCACTCCACAGGATTCCAGAACCAAGCCTTCAGTCCGGTTCCCAGGGCACAGTATGCCACAATCTAAACAGATGTCATGTTCCCAGGCCACAGGTTTCCAGAATCACGCCTCAATCATGTTCCCAGGCCACAGGGTTTCAGAATCAAACCAATGTCAATTTCCCAGGCCATGGGTTTCCAGTACCAGGCCACAGTCATATTTCCAGGCCACAGGGTTCTACAATCAAACCTCTGTCATGTTGCCAGTCCACAGGTTTCTGCCATCAAACCTCAGTCAACTTCCCAGGCCACAGATTTCCAGAATCAAACCTCAGTCATATTCCCAGGACACATGGTTCCAGAATCAAACCTCAGTCATGTTTGCAGGACCCATGGTTCCACAATCAAACCACAGTCATGTTCCCAGGACAAAGGTGTCCAGAATCAAACCTCAGTCATGTTCCCAGGGAAGAGGGTTCCAGTAACAAACCTCATTCATGTTGCCAAGCCACAGGTTTCCAACATCAAACCTCAGACATGTTCCCAGGCCACAGTGTTCCAAAATCCAACCGTTCTCATGTTCCCAGGCCACAGGGTTGAAGAATCCACTGATGTCATGTTCCCAGGCCACAGGATTCCAGAATAAATCCTCACTCATGTTCCCAGTCCACAGGGTTCCAGAACCAAGCCTCACTCAGGTTCCCAGGGCCCAGTATTCCACAATCTAAACAGATGTCATGTTCCCAGGCCACAGGATTCCAGAATCACGCCTCAGTCTTGTTCCTGGCCACAGGGTTCCAGAATCAAACCAATGTCAAGTTCCCAGGCCATGGGTTTCAAGTATCAGGTCGCAGTCATGTTTCCAGGGCACAGGGTTCTACAATCAAACCTCAGTAATGTTGCCAGTCCACAGATTTCTGCCATCAAACCTCAGTCAAGTCCCCGACCACAGTTTTCCAGAATCAAACCTCAGTCATGTTCCCAGGTCACAGGGTTCCAGAAACAAACCAATGTCAAATTCGTAGGCCATGGGTTTCCAGTACCAGACCACAGTCATGTTTCCAGGGCACAGGGTTCTACAATCAAACCTCAGTCATGTTGCCAGTCCCCAGGTTTCTGCCATCAAACCTCTGTCAAGTTCCCAGGCCACAGATTTCCAGAATCAAACCTCAGTCATATTCCCAGGACACATGGTTCCAGAATCAAACCTCAGTCATGTTTGCAGGACCCATGATTCCACAATCAAAACACAGTCATTGTCCCAGCACAAAGGTGTCCAGAATCAAACCTCAGTCATGTTCCCAGGGAACAGGGTTCCAGAAACAAACCTCAGTCATGTTGCCAAGCCACAGGTTTCCACCATCAAACCTCAGACATGTTCCCAGGTCACAGGGTTCCAGAATTAAACCGTTCTCATGTTCCCAGGCCACAGGGTTCAAGAATCCACTGATGTCATGTTCCCAGGCCACAGGGTTCCAGAAACAATCCTCAGTTATGTTCGCAGGCTACAGGGTTCCAGAATCAATCCTCAGTCATGTTCCCAGTCCACAGGGCTCCAGAACCAAGCCTCACTCAGGTTCCCAGGGCCCAGTATTCCACAATCTAAACAGATGTCATGTTCCCAGGCCACAGGATTCCAGAATCACGCCTCAGTCTTGTTCCTGGCCACAGGGTTCCGGAATCAAACCAATGTCAAGTTCCCAGGCCATGGGTTTCAAATATCAGGTCGCAGTCATGTTTCCAGGGCACAGGGTTCTACAATCAAACCTCAGTCATGTTGCCAGTCCACAGATTTCTGCCATTAAACCTCAGTCAAGTTCCCAGGCCACAGATTTCCAGAATCAAACCTCAGTCATATTCCCAGGCCACAGTTTTCCAGAATCACGCCTCAGTCATGTTCCCAGGCCACAGGGTTCCAGAATCAAACCAATGTCAAATTCCTAGGCCATGGGTTTCCAGTACCAGGCCACAGTCATGTTTCCAGGGCACAGGGTTCTACAATCAAACCTCAGTCATGTTGCCAGTCCACAGGTTTCTGCCATCAAACCTCAGTCAAGTTCCCAGGCCACAGATTTCCAGAATCAAACCTCAGTCATATTCCCAGGACACATGGTTCCAGAATCAAACCTCAGTCATGTTTGCAGGACCCATGGTTCCACAATCAAACCACAGTCATGTTCCCAGGACAAAGGTGTCCAGAATCAAACCTCAGTCATATTCCCAGGGAACAGGGTTCCAGTAACAAACCTCATTCATGTTGCCAAGCCACAGGTTTCCAACATCAAACCTCAGTCATGTTCCCAGGCCACAGTGTTCCAAAATCCAACCGTTCTCATGTTCCCAGGCCACAGGGTTGAAGAATCCACTGATGTCATGTTCCCAGGCCACAGGATTCCAGAATAAATCCTCACTCATGTTCCCAGTCCACAGGGTTCCAGAACCAAGCCTCACTCAGGTTCCCAGGGCCCAGTATTCCACAATCTAAACAGATGTCATGTTCCCAGGCCACAGGATTCCAGAATCACGCCTCAGTCTTGTTCCTGGCCACAGGGTTCCAGAATCAAACCAATGTCAAGTTCCCAGGCCATGGGTTTCAAGTATCAGGTCGCAGTCATGTTTCCAGGGCACAGGGTTCTACAATCAAACCTCAGTAATGTTGCCAGTCCACAGATTTCTGCCATCAAACCTCAGTCAAGTCCCCGACCACAGTTTTCCAGAATCAAACCTCAGTCATGTTCCCAGGTCACAGGGTTCCAGAAACAAACCAATGTCAAATTCGTAGGCCATGGGTTTCCAGTACCAGACCACAGTCATGTTTCCAGGGCACAGGGTTCTACAATCAAACCTCAGTCATGTTGCCAGTCCCCAGGTTTCTGCCATCAAACCTCTGTCAAGTTCCCAGGCCACAGATTTCCAGAATCAAACCTCAGTCATATTCCCAGGACACATGGTTCCAGAATCAAACCTAAGTCATGTTTGCAGGACCCATGATTCCACAATCAAACCACAGTCATGTTCCCAGGACAAAGGTGTCCAGAATCAAACCTCAGTCATGTTCCCAGGGAAGAGGGTTCCAGTAACAAACCTCAGTCATGTTGCCAAGCCACAGGTTTCCACAATCAAACCTCAGACTTGTTCCCAGGTCACAGGGTTCCAGAATCAAACCGTTCTCATGTTCCCAGGCCACAGGTTTCAAGAATCCACTGATGTCATGTTCCCAGGCCACAGGATTCCAGAATAAATCCTCAGTCATGTTCCCAGTCCACAGGGTTCCAGAACCAAGCCTCAGTCAGGTTCCCAGGGCCCAGTATTCCACAATCTAAACAGATGTCATGTTCCCAGGCCACAGGATTCCAGAATCACGCCTCAGTCTTGTTCCTGGCCACAGGGTTCCGGAATCAAACCAATGTCAAGTTCCCAGGCCATGGGTTTCAAATATCAGGTCGCAGTCATGTTTCCAGGGCACAGGGTTCTACAATCAAACCTCAGTCATGTTGCCAGTCCACAGATTTCTGCCATCAAACCTCAGTCAAGTTCCCAGGCCACAGATTTCCAGAATCAAACCTCAGTCATATTCCCAGGACACATGGTTCCAGAATAAAATCTCAGTCTTGTTCCCACTCCACAGGATTCCAGAACCAAGCCTTCAGTCCGGTTCCCAGGGCACAGTATGCCACAATCTAAACAGATGTCATGTTCCCAGGCCACAGGTTTCCAGAATCACGCCTCAATCATGTTCCCAGGCCACAGGGTTTCAGAATCAAACCAATGTCAATTTCCCAGGCCATGGGTTTCCAGTACCAGGCCACAGTCATATTTCCAGGCCACAGGGTTCTACAATCAAACCTCTGTCATGTTGCCAGTCCACAGGTTTCTGCCATCAAACCTCAGTCAACTTCCCAGGCCACAGATTTCCAGAATCAAACCTCAGTCATATTCCCAGGACACATGGTTCCAGAATCAAACCTCAGTCATGTTTGCAGGACCCATGGTTCCACAATCAAACCACAGTCATGTTCCCAGGACAAAGGTGTCCAGAATCAAACCTCAGTCATGTTCCCAGGGAAGAGGGTTCCAGTAACAAACCTCATTCATGTTGCCAAGCCACAGGTTTCCAACATCAAACCTCAGACATGTTCCCAGGCCACAGTGTTCCAAAATCCAACCGTTCTCATGTTCCCAGGCCACAGGGTTGAAGAATCCACTGATGTCATGTTCCCAGGCCACAGGATTCCAGAATAAATCCTCACTCATGTTCCCAGTCCACAGGGTTCCAGAACCAAGCCTCACTCAGGTTCCCAGGGCCCAGTATTCCACAATCTAAACAGATGTCATGTTCCCAGGCCACAGGATTCCAGAATCACGCCTCAGTCTTGTTCCTGGCCACAGGGTTCCAGAATCAAACCAATGTCAAGTTCCCAGGCCATGGGTTTCAAGTATCAGGTCGCAGTCATGTTTCCAGGGCACAGGGTTCTACAATCAAACCTCAGTAATGTTGCCAGTCCACAGATTTCTGCCATCAAACCTCAGTCAAGTCCCCGACCACAGTTTTCCAGAATCAAACCTCAGTCATGTTCCCAGGTCACAGGGTTCCAGAAACAAACCAATGTCAAATTCGTAGGCCATGGGTTTCCAGTACCAGACCACAGTCATGTTTCCAGGGCACAGGGTTCTACAATCAAACCTCAGTCATGTTGCCAGTCCCCAGGTTTCTGCCATCAAACCTCTGTCAAGTTCCCAGGCCACAGATTTCCAGAATCAAACCTCAGTCATATTCCCAGGACACATGGTTCCAGAATCAAACCTCAGTCATGTTTGCAGGACCCATGATTCCACAATCAAAACACAGTCATTGTCCCAGCACAAAGGTGTCCAGAATCAAACCTCAGTCATGTTCCCAGGGAACAGGGTTCCAGAAACAAACCTCAGTCATGTTGCCAAGCCACAGGTTTCCACCATCAAACCTCAGACATGTTCCCAGGTCACAGGGTTCCAGAATTAAACCGTTCTCATGTTCCCAGGCCACAGGGTTCAAGAATCCACTGATGTCATGTTCCCAGGCCACAGGGTTCCAGAAACAATCCTCAGTTATGTTCGCAGGCTACAGGGTTCCAGAATCAATCCTCAGTCATGTTCCCAGTCCACAGGGCTCCAGAACCAAGCCTCACTCAGGTTCCCAGGGCCCAGTATTCCACAATCTAAACAGATGTCATGTTCCCAGGCCACAGGATTCCAGAATCACGCCTCAGTCTTGTTCCTGGCCACAGGGTTCCGGAATCAAACCAATGTCAAGTTCCCAGGCCATGGGTTTCAAATATCAGGTCGCAGTCATGTTTCCAGGGCACAGGGTTCTACAATCAAACCTCAGTCATGTTGCCAGTCCACAGATTTCTGCCATTAAACCTCAGTCAAGTTCCCAGGCCACAGATTTCCAGAATCAAACCTCAGTCATATTCCCAGGCCACAGTTTTCCAGAATCACGCCTCAGTCATGTTCCCAGGCCACAGGGTTCCAGAATCAAACCAATGTCAAATTCCTAGGCCATGGGTTTCCAGTACCAGGCCACAGTCATGTTTCCAGGGCACAGGGTTCTACAATCAAACCTCAGTCATGTTGCCAGTCCACAGGTTTCTGCCATCAAACCTCAGTCAAGTTCCCAGGCCACAGATTTCCAGAATCAAACCTCAGTCATATTCCCAGGACACATGGTTCCAGAATCAAACCTCAGTCATGTTTGCAGGACCCATGGTTCCACAATCAAACCACAGTCATGTTCCCAGGACAAAGGTGTCCAGAATCAAACCTCAGTCATATTCCCAGGGAACAGGGTTCCAGTAACAAACCTCATTCATGTTGCCAAGCCACAGGTTTCCAACATCAAACCTCAGTCATGTTCCCAGGCCACAGTGTTCCAAAATCCAACCGTTCTCATGTTCCCAGGCCACAGGGTTGAAGAATCCACTGATGTCATGTTCCCAGGCCACAGGATTCCAGAATAAATCCTCACTCATGTTCCCAGTCCACAGGGTTCCAGAACCAAGCCTCACTCAGGTTCCCAGGGCCCAGTATTCCACAATCTAAACAGATGTCATGTTCCCAGGCCACAGGATTCCAGAATCACGCCTCAGTCTTGTTCCTGGCCACAGGGTTCCAGAATCAAACCAATGTCAAGTTCCCAGGCCATGGGTTTCAAGTATCAGGTCGCAGTCATGTTTCCAGGGCACAGGGTTCTACAATCAAACCTCAGTAATGTTGCCAGTCCACAGATTTCTGCCATCAAACCTCAGTCAAGTCCCCGACCACAGTTTTCCAGAATCAAACCTCAGTCATGTTCCCAGGTCACAGGGTTCCAGAAACAAACCAATGTCAAATTCGTAGGCCATGGGTTTCCAGTACCAGACCACAGTCATGTTTCCAGGGCACAGGGTTCTACAATCAAACCTCAGTCATGTTGCCAGTCCCCAGGTTTCTGCCATCAAACCTCTGTCAAGTTCCCAGGCCACAGATTTCCAGAATCAAACCTCAGTCATATTCCCAGGACACATGGTTCCAGAATCAAACCTAAGTCATGTTTGCAGGACCCATGATTCCACAATCAAACCACAGTCATGTTCCCAGGACAAAGGTGTCCAGAATCAAACCTCAGTCATGTTCCCAGGGAAGAGGGTTCCAGTAACAAACCTCAGTCATGTTGCCAAGCCACAGGTTTCCACAATCAAACCTCAGACTTGTTCCCAGGTCACAGGGTTCCAGAATCAAACCGTTCTCATGTTCCCAGGCCACAGGTTTCAAGAATCCACTGATGTCATGTTCCCAGGCCACAGGATTCCAGAATAAATCCTCAGTCATGTTCCCAGTCCACAGGGTTCCAGAACCAAGCCTCAGTCAGGTTCCCAGGGCCCAGTATTCCACAATCTAAACAGATGTCATGTTCCCAGGCCACAGGATTCCAGAATCACGCCTCAGTCTTGTTCCTGGCCACAGGGTTCCGGAATCAAACCAATGTCAAGTTCCCAGGCCATGGGTTTCAAATATCAGGTCGCAGTCATGTTTCCAGGGCACAGGGTTCTACAATCAAACCTCAGTCATGTTGCCAGTCCACAGATTTCTGCCATCAAACCTCAGTCAAGTTCCCAGGCCACAGATTTCCAGAATCAAACCTCAGTCATATTCCCAGGACACATGGTTCCAGAATAAAATCTCAGTCTTGTTCCCACTCCACAGGATTCCAGAACCAAGCCTTCAGTCCGGTTCCCAGGGCACAGTATGCCACAATCTAAACAGATGTCATGTTCCCAGGCCACAGGTTTCCAGAATCACGCCTCAATCATGTTCCCAGGCCACAGGGTTTCAGAATCAAACCAATGTCAATTTCCCAGGCCATGGGTTTCCAGTACCAGGCCACAGTCATATTTCCAGGCCACAGGGTTCTACAATCAAACCTCTGTCATGTTGCCAGTCCACAGGTTTCTGCCATCAAACCTCAGTCAACTTCCCAGGCCACAGATTTCCAGAATCAAACCTCAGTCATATTCCCAGGACACATGGTTCCAGAATCAAACCTCAGTCATGTTTGCAGGACCCATGGTTCCACAATCAAACCACAGTCATGTTCCCAGGACAAAGGTGTCCAGAATCAAACCTCAGTCATGTTCCCAGGGAAGAGGGTTCCAGTAACAAACCTCATTCATGTTGCCAAGCCACAGGTTTCCAACATCAAACCTCAGACATGTTCCCAGGCCACAGTGTTCCAAAATCCAACCGTTCTCATGTTCCCAGGCCACAGGGTTGAAGAATCCACTGATGTCATGTTCCCAGGCCACAGGATTCCAGAATAAATCCTCACTCATGTTCCCAGTCCACAGGGTTCCAGAACCAAGCCTCACTCAGGTTCCCAGGGCCCAGTATTCCACAATCTAAACAGATGTCATGTTCCCAGGCCACAGGATTCCAGAATCACGCCTCAGTCTTGTTCCTGGCCACAGGGTTCCAGAATCAAACCAATGTCAAGTTCCCAGGCCATGGGTTTCAAGTATCAGGTCGCAGTCATGTTTCCAGGGCACAGGGTTCTACAATCAAACCTCAGTAATGTTGCCAGTCCACAGATTTCTGCCATCAAACCTCAGTCAAGTCCCCGACCACAGTTTTCCAGAATCAAACCTCAGTCATGTTCCCAGGTCACAGGGTTCCAGAAACAAACCAATGTCAAATTCGTAGGCCATGGGTTTCCAGTACCAGACCACAGTCATGTTTCCAGGGCACAGGGTTCTACAATCAAACCTCAGTCATGTTGCCAGTCCCCAGGTTTCTGCCATCAAACCTCTGTCAAGTTCCCAGGCCACAGATTTCCAGAATCAAACCTCAGTCATATTCCCAGGACACATGGTTCCAGAATCAAACCTCAGTCATGTTTGCAGGACCCATGATTCCACAATCAAAACACAGTCATTGTCCCAGCACAAAGGTGTCCAGAATCAAACCTCAGTCATGTTCCCAGGGAACAGGGTTCCAGAAACAAACCTCAGTCATGTTGCCAAGCCACAGGTTTCCACCATCAAACCTCAGACATGTTCCCAGGTCACAGGGTTCCAGAATTAAACCGTTCTCATGTTCCCAGGCCACAGGGTTCAAGAATCCACTGATGTCATGTTCCCAGGCCACAGGGTTCCAGAAACAATCCTCAGTTATGTTCGCAGGCTACAGGGTTCCAGAATCAATCCTCAGTCATGTTCCCAGTCCACAGGGCTCCAGAACCAAGCCTCACTCAGGTTCCCAGGGCCCAGTATTCCACAATCTAAACAGATGTCATGTTCCCAGGCCACAGGATTCCAGAATCACGCCTCAGTCTTGTTCCTGGCCACAGGGTTCCGGAATCAAACCAATGTCAAGTTCCCAGGCCATGGGTTTCAAATATCAGGTCGCAGTCATGTTTCCAGGGCACAGGGTTCTACAATCAAACCTCAGTCATGTTGCCAGTCCACAGATTTCTGCCATTAAACCTCAGTCAAGTTCCCAGGCCACAGATTTCCAGAATCAAACCTCAGTCATATTCCCAGGCCACAGTTTTCCAGAATCACGCCTCAGTCATGTTCCCAGGCCACAGGGTTCCAGAATCAAACCAATGTCAAATTCCTAGGCCATGGGTTTCCAGTACCAGGCCACAGTCATGTTTCCAGGGCACAGGGTTCTACAATCAAACCTCAGTCATGTTGCCAGTCCACAGGTTTCTGCCATCAAACCTCAGTCAAGTTCCCAGGCCACAGATTTCCAGAATCAAACCTCAGTCATATTCCCAGGACACATGGTTCCAGAATCAAACCTCAGTCATGTTTGCAGGACCCATGGTTCCACAATCAAACCACAGTCATGTTCCCAGGACAAAGGTGTCCAGAATCAAACCTCAGTCATATTCCCAGGGAACAGGGTTCCAGTAACAAACCTCATTCATGTTGCCAAGCCACAGGTTTCCAACATCAAACCTCAGTCATGTTCCCAGGCCACAGTGTTCCAAAATCCAACCGTTCTCATGTTCCCAGGCCACAGGGTTGAAGAATCCACTGATGTCATGTTCCCAGGCCACAGGATTCCAGAATAAATCCTCACTCATGTTCCCAGTCCACAGGGTTCCAGAACCAAGCCTCACTCAGGTTCCCAGGGCCCAGTATTCCACAATCTAAACAGATGTCATGTTCCCAGGCCACAGGATTCCAGAATCACGCCTCAGTCTTGTTCCTGGCCACAGGGTTCCAGAATCAAACCAATGTCAAGTTCCCAGGCCATGGGTTTCAAGTATCAGGTCGCAGTCATGTTTCCAGGGCACAGGGTTCTACAATCAAACCTCAGTAATGTTGCCAGTCCACAGATTTCTGCCATCAAACCTCAGTCAAGTCCCCGACCACAGTTTTCCAGAATCAAACCTCAGTCATGTTCCCAGGTCACAGGGTTCCAGAAACAAACCAATGTCAAATTCGTAGGCCATGGGTTTCCAGTACCAGACCACAGTCATGTTTCCAGGGCACAGGGTTCTACAATCAAACCTCAGTCATGTTGCCAGTCCCCAGGTTTCTGCCATCAAACCTCTGTCAAGTTCCCAGGCCACAGATTTCCAGAATCAAACCTCAGTCATATTCCCAGGACACATGGTTCCAGAATCAAACCTAAGTCATGTTTGCAGGACCCATGATTCCACAATCAAAACACAGTCATGTTCCCAGCACAAAGGTTTCCAGAATCAAACCTCAGTCATGTTCCCAGGGAACAGGTTTCCAGAAACAAACCTCCGTCATGTTGCCAAGCCACAGGTTTCCACCATCAAACCTCAGACATGTTCCCAGGTCACAGGGTTCCAGAATTAAACCGTTCTCATGTTCCCAGGCCACAGGGTGCCAGAATCCACTGATGTCATGTTCCCAGGCCACAGGGTTCCAGAAAAAATCCTCAGTTATGTTCGAAGCCTACAGGGTTCCAGAATCAAACCTCCGTCATGTTCCCAGGCCAGAGGGTTCCAGAAACAAACCAATGTCAAATTCCTAGGCCATGGGTTTCCAGTACCAGGCCACAGTCATGTTTCCAGGCCACAGGGTTCAACAATCAAACCTCTGTCATTTTGCCAGTCCACAGGTTTCTGCCATCAAACTTCAGTCAATTTCCCAGGCCACAGATTTCCAGACTCAAACCTCAGTCATATTCCCAGGACACATGGTTCCAGAAAAAATACCTCAGTCATGTTTGCAGGACCCACGGTTCCACAATCAAACCACAGTCATGTTCCCAGGACAAAGGTGTCCAGAATTAATCCTCAGTCATGTTCCCAGGGAAGAGGGTTCCAGTAACAAACCTCAGTCATTTTGCCAAGCCACAGTTTTCCACCATCAAAACTCAGACATATTCCCATGCCACAGGGTTCCAGAATCAAGCCTCAGTCATGTTCCCAGGCCACAGGGATCCAGAATCAAACCTCAGTCATGTTGCCAGGCCAGAGGGTACCACCATCAAACCTCAGTCATATTCCCAGACCACAGGTTTCCACAATCAAAGCGATTTCATGTTCCCAGGCAACAGGGTACCAGAATCCAAACCGATGTCATGTTCCCAGGCCACAGGATTCCACGATCTAACATCAGTCATATTCCCAGGCCACATGGTTCCAGACTCAAACCTCAGTCTTGTTCCCAGTCCACAGGATTCTAGAACCAAGCCTTCAGTCCGGTTCCCAGGGCACAGTATGCCACAATCTAAACAGATGTCATGTTCCCAGGCCACAGGTTTCCAGAATCACGCCTCAATCATGGTCCCAGGCCACAGGGTTTCAGAATCAAACCAATGTCAATTTCCCAGGCCATGGGTTTCCAGTACCAGGCCACAGTCATATTTCCAGGCCACAGGGTTCTACAATCAAACCTCAGTCAACTTCCCAGGCCACAGATTTCCAGAATCAAACCTCAGTCATATTCCCAAGACACATGGTTCCAGAATAAAACCTCAGTCATGTTTGCAGGACCCATGGTTCCACAATCAAACCACAGTCATGTTCCCAGGACAAAGGTGTCCAGAATCAAACCTCAGTCATGTTCCCAGGGAAGAGGGTTCCAGTAACAAACCTCATTCATGTTGCCAAGCCACAGGTTTCCACAATCAAACCTCAGACTTGTTCCCAGGCCACAGGATTCCAGAATCACGCCTCAGTCTTGTTCCTGGCCACAGGGTTCCGGAATCAAAACAATGTCAAGGTCCCAGGCCATGGGTTTCAAATATCAGGTCGCAGTCATGTTTCCAGGGCACAGGGTTCTACAATCAAACCTCAGTCATGTTGCCAGTCCACAGATTTCTGCCATCAAACCTCAGTCAAGTTCCCAGGCCACAGATTTCCAGAATCAAACCTCAGTCATATTCCCAGGCCACAGTTTTCCAGAATCACGCCTCAGTCATGTTCCCAGGCCACAGGGTTGCAGAATCAAACCAATGTCAATTTCCCAGGCCATGGGTTTCCAGTACCAGGCCACAGTCATATTTCCAGGCCACAGGGTTCTACAATCAAACCTCTGTCATGTTGCCAGTCCACAGGTTTCTGCCATCAAACCTCAGTCAAGTTCCCAGGCCACAGATTTCCAGAATCAAACCTCAGTCATATTCCCAGGACACATGGTTCCAGAATCAAACCTCAGTCATGTTTGCAGGACCCATGGTTCCACAATCAAACCACAGTCATGTTCCCAGGACAAAGGTGTCCAGAATCAAACCTCAGTCATGTTCCCAGGGAAGAGGGTTCCAGTAACAAACCTCAGTCATGTTGCCAAGCCACAGGTTTCCACAATCAAACCTCAGACTTGTTCCCAGGTCACAGGGTTCCAGAATCAAACCGTTCTCATGTTCCCAGGCCACAGGTTTCAAGAATCCACTGATGTCATGTTCCCAGGCCACAGGATTCCAGAATAAATCCTCACTCATGTTCCCAGTCCACAGGGTTCCAGAACCAAGCCTCAGTCAGGTTCCCAGGGCCCAGTATTCCACAATCTAAACAGATGTCATGTTCCCAGGACACAGGATTCCAGAATCACGCCTCAGTCTTTTTCCTGGCCACAGGGTTCCGGAATCAAACCAATGTCAAGTTCCCAGGCCATGGGTTTCAAATATCAGGTCGCAGTCATGTTTCCAGGGCACAGGGTTCTACAATCAAACCTCAGTCATGTTGCCAGTCCACAGATTTCTGCCATCAAACCTCAGTCAAGTTCCCAGGCCACAGATTTCCAGAATCAAACCTCAGTCATATTCCCAGGCCACAGTTTTCCAGAATCACGCCTCAGTCATGTTCCCAGGCCACAGGGTTGCAGAATCAAACCAATGTCAAATTCCTAGGCCATGGGTTTCCAGTACCAGGCCACAGTCATGTTTCCAGGGCACAGGGTTCTACAATCAAACCTCAGTCATGTTGCCAGTCCACAGGTTTCTGCCATCAAACCTCAGTCAAGTTCCCAGGCCACAGATTTCCAGAATCAAACCTCAGTCATATTCCCAGGACACATGGTTCCAGAATAAAATCTCAGTCTTGTTCCCACTCCACAGGATTCCAGAACCAAGCCTTCAGTCCGGTTCCCAGGGCACAGTATGCCACAATCTAAACAGATGTCATGTTCCCAGGCCACAGGTTTCCAGAATCACGCCTCAATCATGTTCCCAGGCCACAGGGTTTCAGAATCAAACCAATGTCAATTTCCCAGGCCATGGGTTTCCAGTACCAGGCCACAGTCATATTTCCAGGCCACAGGGTTCTACAATCAAACCTCTGTCATGTTGCCAGTCCACAGGTTTCTGCCATCAAACCTCAGTCAACTTCCTAGGCCACAGATTTCCAGAATCAAACCTCAGTCATATTCCCAGGACACATGGTTCCAGAATCAAACCTCAGTCATGTTTGCAGGACCCATGGTTCCACAATCAAACCACAGTCATGTTCCCAGGACAAAGGTGTCCAGAATCAAACCTCAGTCATGTTCCCAGGGAAGAGGGTTCCAGTAACAAACCTCATTCATGTTGCCAAGCCACAGGTTTCCAACATCAAACCTCAGACATGTTCCCAGGCCACAGTGTTCCAAAATCCAACCGTTCTCATGTTCCCAGGCCACAGGGTTGAAGAATCCACTGATGTCATGTTCCCAGGCCACAGGATTCCAGAATAAATCCTCAGTCATGTTCCCAGTCCACAGGGTTCCAGAACCAAGCCTCAGTCAGGTTCCCAGGGCCCAGTATTCCACAATCTAAACAGATGTCATGTTCCCAGGCCACAGGATTCCAGAATCACGCCTCAGTCTTGTTCCTGGCCACAGGGTTCCAGAATCAAACCAATGTCAAGTTCCCAGGCCATGGGTTTCAAGTATCAGGTCGCAGTCATGTTTCCAGGGCACAGGGTTCTACAATCAAACCTCAGTAATGTTGCCAGTCCACAGATTTCTGCCATCAAACCTCAGTCAAGTCCCCGACCACAGTTTTCCAGAATCAAACCTCAGTCATGTTCCCAGGTCACAGGGTTCCAGAAACAAACCAATGTCAAATTCGTAGGCCATGGGTTTCCAGTACCAGACCACAGTCATGTTTCCAGGGCACAGGGTTCTACAATCAAACCTCAGTCATGTTGCCAGTCCCCAGGTTTCTGCCATCAAACCTCTGTCAAGTTCCCAGGCCACAGATTTCCAGAATCAAACCTCAGTCATATTCCCAGGACACATGGTTCCAGAATCAAACCTCAGTCATGTTTGCAGGACCCATGATTCCACAATCAAAACACAGTCATTGTCCCAGCACAAAGGTGTCCAGAATCAAACCTCAGTCATGTTCCCAGGGAACAGGGTTCCAGAAACAAACCTCAGTCATGTTGCCAAGCCACAGGTTTCCACCATCAAACCTCAGACATGTTCCCAGGTCACAGGGTTCCAGAATTAAACCGTTCTCATGTTCCCAGGCCACAGGGTTCAAGAATCCACTGATGTCATGTTCCCAGGCCACAGGGTTCCAGAAACAATCCTCAGTTATGTTCGCAGGCTACAGGGTTCCAGAATCAATCCTCAGTCATGTTCCCAGTCCACAGGGCTCCAGAACCAAGCCTCACTCAGGTTCCCAGGGCCCAGTATTCCACAATCTAAACAGATGTCATGTTCCCAGGCCACAGGATTCCAGAATCACGCCTCAGTCTTGTTCCTGGCCACAGGGTTCCGGAATCAAACCAATGTCAAGTTCCCAGGCCATGGGTTTCAAATATCAGGTCGCAGTCATGTTTCCAGGGCACAGGGTTCTACAATCAAACCTCAGTCATGTTGCCAGTCCACAGATTTCTGCCATTAAACCTCAGTCAAGTTCCCAGGCCACAGATTTCCAGAATCAAACCTCAGTCATATTCCCAGGCCACAGTTTTCCAGAATCACGCCTCAGTCATGTTCCCAGGCCACAGGGTTCCAGAATCAAACCAATGTCAAATTCCTAGGCCATGGGTTTCCAGTACCAGGCCACAGTCATGTTTCCAGGGCACAGGGTTCTACAATCAAACCTCAGTCATGTTGCCAGTCCACAGGTTTCTGCCATCAAACCTCAGTCAAGTTCCCAGGCCACAGATTTCCAGAATCAAACCTCAGTCATATTCCCAGGACACATGGTTCCAGAATCAAACCTCAGTCATGTTTGCAGGACCCATGGTTCCACAATCAAACCACAGTCATGTTCCCAGGACAAAGGTGTCCAGAATCAAACCTCAGTCATATTCCCAGGGAACAGGGTTCCAGTAACAAACCTCATTCATGTTGCCAAGCCACAGGTTTCCAACATCAAACCTCAGTCATGTTCCCAGGCCACAGTGTTCCAAAATCCAACCGTTCTCATGTTCCCAGGCCACAGGGTTGAAGAATCCACTGATGTCATGTTCCCAGGCCACAGGATTCCAGAATAAATCCTCACTCATGTTCCCAGTCCACAGGGTTCCAGAACCAAGCCTCACTCAGGTTCCCAGGGCCCAGTATTCCACAATCTAAACAGATGTCATGTTCCCAGGCCACAGGATTCCAGAATCACGCCTCAGTCTTGTTCCTGGCCACAGGGTTCCAGAATCAAACCAATGTCAAGTTCCCAGGCCATGGGTTTCAAGTATCAGGTCGCAGTCATGTTTCCAGGGCACAGGGTTCTACAATCAAACCTCAGTAATGTTGCCAGTCCACAGATTTCTGCCATCAAACCTCAGTCAAGTCCCCGACCACAGTTTTCCAGAATCAAACCTCAGTCATGTTCCCAGGTCACAGGGTTCCAGAAACAAACCAATGTCAAATTCGTAGGCCATGGGTTTCCAGTACCAGACCACAGTCATGTTTCCAGGGCACAGGGTTCTACAATCAAACCTCAGTCATGTTGCCAGTCCCCAGGTTTCTGCCATCAAACCTCTGTCAAGTTCCCAGGCCACAGATTTCCAGAATCAAACCTCAGTCATATTCCCAGGACACATGGTTCCAGAATCAAACCTAAGTCATGTTTGCAGGACCCATGATTCCACAATCAAAACACAGTCATGTTCCCAGCACAAAGGTTTCCAGAATCAAACCTCAGTCATGTTCCCAGGGAACAGGTTTCCAGAAACAAACCTCCGTCATGTTGCCAAGCCACAGGTTTCCACCATCAAACCTCAGACATGTTCCCAGGTCACAGGGTTCCAGAATTAAACCGTTCTCATGTTCCCAGGCCACAGGGTGCCAGAATCCACTGATGTCATGTTCCCAGGCCACAGGGTTCCAGAAAAAATCCTCAGTTATGTTCGAAGCCTACAGGGTTCCAGAATCAAACCTCCGTCATGTTCCCAGGCCAGAGGGTTCCAGAAACAAACCAATGTCAAATTCCTAGGCCATGGGTTTCCAGTACCAGGCCACAGTCATGTTTCCAGGCCACAGGGTTCAACAATCAAACCTCTGTCATTTTGCCAGTCCACAGGTTTCTGCCATCAAACTTCAGTCAATTTCCCAGGCCACAGATTTCCAGACTCAAACCTCAGTCATATTCCCAGGACACATGGTTCCAGAAAAAAAACCTCAGTCATGTTTGCAGGACCCATGGTTACACAATCAAACCACAGTCATGTTCCCAGGACAAAGGTGTCCAGAATTAATCCTCAGTCATGTTCCCAGGGAAGAGGGTTCCAGTAACAAACCTCAGTCATTTTGCCAAGCCACAGTTTTCCACCATCAAAACTCAGACATATTCCCATGCCACAGGGTTCCAGAATCAAGCCTCAGTCATGTTCCCAGGCCACAGGGATCCAGAATCAAACCTCAGTCATGTTGCCAGGCCAGAGGGTACCACCATCAAACCTCAGTCATATTCCCAGACCACAGGTTTCCACAATCAAAGCGATTTCATGTTCCCAGGCAACAGGGTACCAGAATCCAAACCGATGTCATGTTCCCAGGCCACAGGATTCCACGATCTAACATCAGTCATATTCCCAGGCCACATGGTTCCAGACTCAAACCTCAGTCTTGTTCCCAGTCCACAGGATTCTAGAACCAAGCCTTCAGTCCGGTTCCCAGGGCACAGTATGCCACAATCTAAACAGATGTCATGTTCCCAGGCCACAGGTTTCCAGAATCACGCCTCAATCATGGTCCCAGGCCACAGGGTTTCAGAATCCAACCAATGTCAATTTCCCAGGCCATGGGTTTCCAGTGCCAGGCCACAGTCATATTTCCAGGCCACAGGGTTCTACAATCAAACCTCAGTCAACTTCCCAGGCCACAGATTTCCAGAATCAAACCTCAGTCATATTCCCAAGACACATGGTTCCAGAATAAAACCTCAGTCATGTTTGCAGGACCCATGGTTCCACAATCAAACCACAGTCATGTTCCCAGGACAAAGGTGTCCAGAATCAAACCTCAGTCATGTTCCCAGGGAAGAGGGTTCCAGTAACAAACCTCATTCATGTTGCCAAGCCACAGGTTTCCACAATCAAACCTCAGACTTGTTCCCAGGCCACAGGATTCCAGAATCACGCCTCAGTCTTGTTCCTGGCCACAGGGTTCCGGAATCAAAACAATGTCAAGTTCCCAGGCCATGGGTTTCAAATATCAGGTCGCAGTCATGTTTCCAGGGCACAGGGTTCTACAATCAAACCTCAGTCATGTTGCCAGTCCACAGATTTCTGCCATCAAACCTCAGTCAAGTTCCCAGGCCACAGATTTCCAGAATCAAACCTCAGTCATATTCCCAGGCCACAGTTTTCCAGAATCACGCCTCAGTCATGTTCCCAGGCCACAGGGTTGCAGAATCAAACCAATGTCAATTTCCCAGGCCATGGGTTTCCAGTACCAGGCCACAGTCATATTTCCAGGCCACAGGGTTCTACAATCAAACCTCTGTCATGTTGCCAGTCCACAGGTTTCTGCCATCAAACCTCAGTCAACTTCCCAGGCCACAGATTTCCAGAATCAAACCTCAGTCATATTCCCAGGACACATGGTTCCAGAATCAAACCTCAGTCATGTTTGCAGGACCCATGGTTCCACAATCAAACCACAGTCATGTTCCCAGGACAAAGGTGTCCAGAATCAAACCTCAGTCATGTTCCCAGGGAAGAGGGTTCCAGTAACAAACCTCAGTCATGTTGCCAAGCCACAGGTTTCCACAATCAAACCTCAGACTTGTTCCCAGGTCACAGGGTTCCAGAATCAAACCGTTCTCATGTTCCCAGGCCACAGGTTTCAAGAATCCACTGATGTCATGTTCCCAGGCCACAGGATTCCAGAATAAATCCTCAGTCATGTTCCCAGTCCACAGGGTTCCAGAACCAAGCCTCAGTCAGGTTCCCAGGGCCCAGTATTCCACAATCTAAACAGATGTCATGTTCCCAGGACACAGGATTCCAGAATCACGCCTCAGTCTTGTTCCTGGCCACAGGGTTCCGGAATCAAACCAATGTCAAGTTCCCAGGCCATGGGTTTCAAATATCAGGTCGCAGTCATGTTTCCAGGGCACAGGGTTCTACAATCAAACCTCAGTCATGTTGCCAGTCCACAGATTTCTGCCATCAAACCTCAGTCAAGTTCCCAGGCCACAGATTTCCAGAATCAAACCTCAGTCATGTTCCCAGGCCACAGGGTTGCAGAATCAAACCAATGTCAAATTCCTAGGCCATGGGTTTCCAGTACCAGGCCACAGTCATGTTTCCAGGGCACAGGGTTCTACAATCAAACCTCAGTCATGTTGCCAGTCCACAGGTTTCTGCCATCAAACCTCAGTCAAGTTCCCAGGCCACAGATTTCCAGAATCAAACCTCAGTCATATTCCCAGGACACATGGTTCCAGAATAAAATCTCAGTCTTGTTCCCACTCCACAGGATTCCAGAACCAAGCCTTCAGTCCGGTTCCCAGGGCACAGTATGCCACAATCTAAACAGATGTCATGTTCCCAGGACACAGGTTTCCAGAATCACGCCTCAATCATGTTCCCAGGCCACAGGGTTTCAGAATCAAACCAATGTCAATTTCCCAGGCCATGGGTTTCCAGTACCAGGCCACAGTCATATTTCCAGGCCACAGGGTTCTACAATCAAACCTCTGTCATGTTGCCAGTCCACAGGTTTCTGCCATCAAACCTCAGTCAACTTCCCAGGCCACAGATTTCCAGAATCAAACCTCAGTCATATTCCCAGGACACATGGTTCCAGAATCAAACCTCAGTCATGTTTGCAGGACCCATGGTTCCACAATCAAACCACAGTCATGTTCCCAGGACAAAGGTGTCCAGAATCAAACCTCAGTCATGTTCCCAGGGAAGAGGGTTCCAGTAACAAACCTCATTCATGTTGCCAAGCCACAGGTTTCCAACATCAAACCTCAGACATGTTCCCAGGCCACAGTGTTCCAAAATCCAACCGTTCTCATGTTCCCAGGCCACAGGGTTGAAGAATCCACTGATGTCATGTTCCCAGGCCACAGGATTCCAGAATAAATCCTCAGTCATGTTCCCAGTCCACAGGGTTCCAGAACCAAGCCTCACTCAGGTTCCCAGGGCCCAGTATTCCACAATCTAAACAGATGTCATGTTCCCAGGCCACAGGATTCCAGAATCACGCCTCAGTCTTGTTCCTGGCCACAGGGTTCCAGAATCAAACCAATGTCAAGTTCCCAGGCCATGGGTTTCAAGTATCAGGTCGCAGTCATGTTTCCAGGGCACAGGGTTCTACAATCAACCCTCAGTAATGTTTCCAGTCCACAGATTTCTGCCATCAAACCTCAGTCAAGTCCCCGACCACAGTTTTCCAGAATCAAACCTCAGTCATGTTCCCAGGTCACAGGGTTCCAGAAACAAACCAATGTCAAATTCGTAGGCCATGGGTTTCCAGTACCAGACCACAGTCATGTTTCCAGGGCACAGGGTTCTACAATCAAACCTCAGTCATGTTGCCAGTCCCCAGGTTTCTGCCATCAAACCTCTGTCAAGTTCCCAGGCCACAGATTTCCAGAATCAAACCTCAGTCATATTCCCAGGACACATGGTTCCAGAATCAAACCTAAGTCATGTTTGCAGGACCCATGATTCCACAATCAAAACACAGTCATGTTCCCAGCACAAAGGTTTCCAGAATCAAACCTCAGTCATGTTCCCAGGGAACAGGTTTCCAGAAACAAACCTCCGTCATGTTGCCAAGCCACAGGTTTCCACCATCAAACCTCAGACATGTTCCCAGGTCACAGGGTTCCAGAATTAAACCGTTCTCATGTTCCCAGGCCACAGGGTGCCAGAATCCACTGATGTCATGTTCCCAGGCCACAGGGTTCCAGAAAAAATCCTCAGTTATGTTCGAAGCCTACAGGGTTCCAGAATCAAACCTCCGTCATGTTCCCAGGCCAGAGGGTTCCAGAAACAAACCAATGTCAAATTCCTAGGCCATGGGTTTCCAGTACCAGGCCACAGTCATGTTTCCAGGCCACAGGGTTCAACAATCAAACCTCTGTCATTTTGCCAGTCCACAGGTTTCTGCCATCAAACTTCAGTCAATTTCCCAGGCCACAGATTTCCAGACTCAAACCTCAGTCATATTCCCAGGACACATGGTTCCAGAAAAAAAACCTCAGTCATGTTTGCAGGACCCACGGTTCCACAATCAAACCACAGTCATGTTCCCAGGACAAAGGTGTCCAGAATTAATCCTCAGTCATGTTCCCAGGGAAGAGGGTTCCAGTAACAAACCTCAGTCATTTTGCCAAGCCACAGTTTTCCACCATCAAAACTCAGACATATTCCCATGCCACAGGGTTCCAGAATCAAGCCTCAGTCATGTTCCCAGGCCACAGGGATCCAGAATCAAACCTCAGTCATGTTGCCAGGCCAGAGGGTACCACCATCAAACCTCAGTCATATTCCCAGACCACAGGTTTCCACAATCAAAGCGATTTCATGTTCCCAGGCAACAGGGTACCAGAATCCAAACCGATGTCATGTTCCCAGGCCACAGGATTCCACGATCTAACATCAGTCATATTCCCAGGCCACATGGTTCCAGACTCAAACCTCAGTCTTGTTCCCAGTCCACAGGATTCTAGAACCAAGCCTTCAGTCCGGTTCCCAGGGCACAGTATGCCACAATCTAAACAGATGTCATGTTCCCAGGCCACAGGTTTCCAGAATCACGCCTCAATCATGGTCCCAGGCCACAGGGTTTCAGAATCAAACCAATGTCAATTTCCCAGGCCATGGGTTTCCAGTACCAGGCCACAGTCATATTTCCAGGCCACAGGGTTCTACAATCAAACCTCAGTCAACTTCCCAGGCCACAGATTTCCAGAATCAAACCTCAGTCATATTCCCAAGACACATGGTTCCAGAATAAAACCTCAGTCATGTTTGCAGGACCCATGGTTCCACAATCAAACCACAGTCATGTTCCCAGGACAAAGGTGTCCAGAATCAAACCTCAGTCATGTTCCCAGGGAAGAGGGTTCCAGTAACAAACCTCATTCATGTTGCCAAGCCACAGGTTTCCACAATCAAACCTCAGACTTGTTCCCAGGCCACAGGATTCCAGAATCACGCCTCAGTCTTGTTCCTGGCCACAGGGTTCCGGAATCTAAACAATGTCAAGTTCCCAGGCCATGGGTTTCAAATATCAGGTCGCAGTCATGTTTCCAGGGCACAGGGTTCTACAATCAAACCTCAGTCATGTTGCCAGTCCACAGATTTCTGCCATCAAACCTCAGTCAAGTTCCCAGGCCACAGATTTCCAGAATCAAACCTCAGTCATATTCCCAGGCCACAGTTTTCCAGAATCACGCCTCAGTCATGTTCCCAGGCCACAGGGTTGCAGAATCAAACCAATGTCAATTTCCCAGGCCATGGGTTTCCAGTACCAGGCCACAGTCATATTTCCAGGCCACAGGGTTCTACAATCAAACCTCTGTCATGTTGCCAGTCCACAGGTTTCTGCCATCAAACCTCAGTCAAGTTCCCAGGCCACAGATTTCCAGAATCAAACCTCAGTCATATTCCCAGGACACATGGTTCCAGAATCAAACCTCAGTCATGTTTGCAGGACCCATGGTTCCACAATCAAACCACAGTCATGTTCCCAGGACAAAGGTGTCCAGAATCAAACCTCAGTCATGTTCCCAGGGAAGAGGGTTCCAGTAACAAACCTCAGTCATGTTGCCAAGCCACAGGTTTCCACAATCAAACCTCAGACTTGTTCCCAGGTCACAGGGTTCCAGAATCAAACCGTTCTCATGTTCCCAGGCCACAGGTTTCAAGAATCCACTGATGTCATGTTCCCAGGCCACAGGATTCCAGAATAAATCCTCAGTCATGTTCCCAGTCCACAGGGTTCCAGAACCAAGCCTCAGTCAGGTTCCCAGGGCCCAGTATTCCTCAATCTAAACAGATGTCATGTTCCCAGGACACAGGATTCCAGAATCACGCCTCAGTCTTGTTCCTGGCCACAGGGTTCCGGAATCAAACCAATGTCAAGTTCCCAGGCCATGGGTTTCAAATATCAGGTCGCAGTCATGTTTCCAGGGCACAGGGTTCTACAATCAAACCTCAGTCATGTTGCCAGTCCACAGATTTCTGCCATCAAACCTCAGTCAAGTTCCCAGGCCACAGATTTCCAGAATCAAACCTCAGTCATATTCCCAGGCCACAGTTTTCCAGAATCACGCCTCAGTCATGTTCCCAGGCCACAGGGTTGCAGAATCCAACCAATGTCAAATTCCTAGGCCATGGGTTTCCAGTACCAGCCCACAGTCATGTTTCCAGGGCACAGGGTTCTACAATCAAACCTCAGTCATGTTGCCAGTCCACAGGTTTCTGCCATCAAACCTCAGTCAAGTTCCCAGGCCACAGATTTCCAGAATCAAACCTCAGTCATATTCCCAGGACACATGGTTCCAGAATAAAATCTCAGTCTTGTTCCCACTCCACAGGATTCCAGAACCAAGCCTTCAGTCCGGTTCCCAGGGCACAGTATGCCACAATCTAAACAGATGTCATATTCCCAGGCCACAGGATTCCAGAATCACGCCTCACTCTTCTTCCAGACCAAAGGCTTCCAGAATGAAACCAATGTCAAGTTCCCAGGCCGTGGGTTTCAAGTATCAGGTCGCAGTCATGTTTCCAGGGCACAGGGTTCTACAATCAAACTTCAGTAATGTTTCCAGTCCACAGATTTCTGCCATCAAACCTCAGTCAAGTCCCCGGCCACAGTTTACCAGAATCAAACCTCAGTCATTTTCCCAGGACACAGGGTTCCAGAATCAAACCAATGTCAAATTCCTAGGCCATGGGTTTCCAGTACCAGGCCACAGTCATGTTTCCAGGGCACAGGGTTCTACAATCAAACCTCAGTCATGTTGCCAGTCCACAGGTTTCGGCCATCAAACCTCAGTCAAGTTCCCAGGCCACAGATTTCCAGAATCAAACCTCAGTCATATTCCCAGGCCACAGTTTTCCAGAATCACACCTCAGTCATGTTCCCAGGCCACAGGGTTCCAGAATCAAACCAATGTCAAATTCCTAGGCCATGGGTTTCCAGTACCAGGCCACAGTCATGTTTCCCGGGCACAGGGTTCTACAATCAAACCTCAGTCATGTTGCCAGTCCACAGGTTTCTGCCATCAAACCTCAGTCAAGTTCCCAGGCCACAGAATTCCAGAATCAAACCTCAGTCATATTCCCAGGACACCTGGTTCCAGAATCAAACCTCTGTCATGTTTGCAGGACCCATGATTCCACAATCAAAACACAGTCATGTTCCCAGCACAAAGGTGTCCAGAAACAAACCTCAGTCATGTTGCCAAGCCACAGGTTTCCACCATCAAACCTCAGACATGTTCCCAGGTCAGAGGGTTCCAGAATTAAACCGTTCTCATGTTCCCAGGCCACAGGGTTCCAGAATCCACTGATGTCATGTTCCCAGGCCACAGGATTCCAGAAACAATCCTCAGTTATGTTCGCAGGCTACAGGGTTCCAGAATCAAACCTCAGTCATGTTCCCAGGCCACAGATTTCCAGAATCAAACCTCAGTCATATTCCCAGGACACATGGTTCCAGAATCAAACCTCAGTCATGTTTGCAGGACCCATGGTTCCACAATCAAACCACAGTCATGTTCCCAGGACAAAGGTGTCCAGAATCAAACCTCAGTCATGTTCCCAGGGAACAGGGTTCCAGTAACAAACCTCAGTCATGTTGCCAAGCCACAGGTTTCCACCATCAAACCTCAGACATGTTCCCAGGCCACAGGTTTCCAGAATCCAACCGTTCTCATGTTCCCAGGCCACAGGGTTCCAGAATCCACTGATGTCATGTTCCCAGGCCACAGGATTCCAGAGTAAAACCTCAGTCATGTTCCCAGTCCACAGGGTTCCAGAACCAAGCCTCAGTCAGGTTCCCAGGGCACAGTATTCCACAATCTAAACAGATGTCATGTTCCCAGGCCACAGGATTCCAGAATCACGCCTCAGTCTTGTTCCTGGGCACAGGGTTCCAGAATCAAACCAATGTCAAGTTCCCAGGCCATGGGTTTCAAGTATCACGTCGCACTCATGTTTCCAGGGCACAGGGTTCTACAATCAAACCTCAGTAATGTTTCCAGTCCACAGATTTCTGCCATCAAACCTCAGTCAAGTCCCCGGCCACAGTTTTCCAGAATCATACCTCAGTCATGTTCCCAGGTCACAGGGTTCCAGAATCAAACCAATGTCAAATTCCTAGGCCATGGGTTTCCAGTACCAGGCCACAGTCATGTTTCCAGGGCACAGGGTTCTACAATCAAACCTCAGTCATGTTGCCAGTCCACAGGTTTCTGCCATCAAACCTCAGTCAAGTTCCCAGGCCACAGATTTCCAGAAACAAACCTCAGTCATATTCCCAGGACACATGGTTCCAGAATCAAACCTCAGTCATGTTTGCAGGACCCATGATTCCACAATCAAAACACAGTCATGTTCCAGCACAAAGGTGTCCAGAATCAAACCTCAGTCATGTTCGCAGAGAACAGGGTTACAGAAACAAACCTCAGTCATGTTGCCAAGCCACAGGTTTCCACCATCAAACCTCAGACATGTTCCCAGGTCACAGGGTTCCAGAATTAAACCGTTCTCATGTTCCCAGGCCACAGGGTTCCAGAATCCACTGATGTCATGTTCCCAGGCCACAGGGTTCCAGAAACAATCCTCAGTTATGTTCGCAGGCTACAGGATTCCAGATTCAAACCTCAGTCATGTTCCCAGTCCACAGGGTTCCAGAACCAAGCCTCAGTCAGATTCCCAGGGCACAGTATTCCACAATCTAAACAGACGTCATGTTCCCAGGCCACAGGATTCCAGAATCACGCCTCAGTCATGTTCCCAGGCCACAGGGATCCAGAATCAAACCTCAGTCATGTTGCCAGGCCAGAGGGTACCACCATCAAACCTCAGTCATATTCCCAGACCACAGGTTTCCACAATCAAACCGATTTCATGTTCCCAGGCAACAGGGTACCAGAATCCAAACCGATGTCATGTTCCCAGGCCACAGGATTCCACGATCTAACATCAGTCATATTCCCAGGCCACATGGTTCCAGAATCAAACATCAGTCTTGTTCCCAGTCCACAGGATTCCAGAACCAAGCCTTCAGTCCGGTTCCCAGGGCACAGTATGCCACAATCTAAACTGATGTCATGTTCCCAGGCCACAGGTTTCCAGAATCACGCCTCAATCATGTTCCCAGGCCACAGGGTTCCAGAATCAAACCAATGTCAAATTCCCAGGCCATGGGTTTCCAGTACCAGGCAAGAGTCATGTTTCCAGGGCACAGGGTTCTACAATCAAACCTCAGTCATGTTGCCAGTCCACAGATTTCTGCCATCAAACCTCAGTCAAGTTCCCAGGCCACAGATTTCCAGAATCAAACCTCAGTCATATTCCCAGGACACATGGTTCCAGAATAAAACCTCAGTCATGTTTGCAGGACCCATGGTTCCACAATCAAAACACAGTCATGTTCCCAGCACAAAGGTGTCCAGAATCAAACCTCAGTCATATTCCCAGGGAACAGGGTTCCAGTAACAAACCTCATTCATGTTGCCAAGCCACAGGTTTCCACCATCAAACCTCAGACATGTTCCCAGGCCACAGGGTTCCAGAATCCAACTGTTCTCATGTTCCCAGGCCACAGGGTTCAAGAATCCACTGATGTCATGTTTCCAGGCCACAGGATTCCAGAATAAAATCTCAGTCATTTTCCCAGTCCACAGGGTTCCAGAACCAAGCCTCAGTCAGATTCCCAGGGCACAGTATTCCACAATCTAAACAGACGTCATGTTCCCAGGCCACAGGATTCCAGAATCACGCCTCAGTCATGTTCCCAGGCCACAGGGATCCAGAATCAAACCTCAGTCATGTTGCCAGGCCAGACGGTACCACCATCAAACCTCAGTCATATTCCCAGACCACAGGTTTCCACAATCAAACCGATTTCATGTTCCCAGGCAACAGGGTACCAGAATCCAAACCGATGTCATGTTCCCAGGCCACAGGATTCCACGATCTAACATCAGTCATATTCCCAGGCCACATGGTTCCAGAATCAAACCTCAGTCTTGTTCCCAGTCCACAGGATTCCAGAACCAAGCCTTCAGTCCGGTTCCCAGGGCACAGTATGCCACAATCTAAACAGATGTCATGTTCCCAGGCCACAGGTTTCCAGAATCACGCCTCAATCCTGTTCCCAGGCCACAGGGTTCCAGAATCAAGCCAATGTCAAATTCCTAGGCCATGGGTTTCCAGTACCAGGCCACAGTCATGTTTCCAGGGAACAGGTTTCTACAATCAAACCTCTGTCATGTTGCCAGTCCACAGGTTTCTGCCATCAAACCTCAGTCAATTTCCCAGGCCACAGATTTCCAGAATCAAACCTCAGTCATATTCCCAGGACACCTGGTTCCAGAATCAAACCTCAGTCATGTTTGCAGGACCCATGGTTCCACAATCAAACCACAGTCATGTTCCCAGGACAAAGGTGTCCAGAATCAAACCTCAGTCATGTTCCCAGGGAAGAGGGTTCCAGTAACAAACCTCATTCATGTTGCCAAGCCACAGGTTTCCACCATCAAACCTCAGACATGTTCCCAGGCCACAGGGTTCCAGAATTAAACCGTTCTCATGTTCCCAGGCCACAGGGTTCCAGAATCCACTGATGTCATGTTCCCAGGCCACAGGATTCCAGAATAAAACCTCAGTCATGTTCCCAGTCCACAGGGTTCCAGAACCAAGCCTCAGTCAGGTTCCCAGGGCCCAGTATTCCACAATCTAAACAGATGTCATGTTCCCAGGCCACAGGATTCCAGAATCACGCCTCAGTCTTGTTCCTGGCCACAGGGTTCCGGAATCAAACCAATGTCAAGTTCCCAGGCCATGGGTTTCAAGTATCAGGTCGCAGTCATGTTTCCAGGGCACAGGGTTCTACAATCAAACCTCAGTCATGTTGCCAGTCCACAGATTTCTACCATCAAACCTCAGTCAAGTTCCCAGGCCACAGATTTCCAGAATCAAACCTCAGTCATATTCCCAGGCCACAGTTTTCCAGAATCACACCTCAGTCATGTTCCCAGGCCACAGGGTTCCAGAATCAAACCAATGTCAAATTCCTAGGCCATGGGTTTCAAGTACCAGGCCACAGTCATGTTTCCCGGGCACAGGGTTCTACAATCAAACCTCAGTCATGTTGCCAGTCCACAGGTTTCTGCCATCAAACCTCAGTCAAGTTCCCAGGCCACAGAATTCCAGAATCAAACCTCAGTCATATTCCCAGGACACCTGGTTCCAGAATCAAACCTCTGTCATGTTTGCAGGACCCATGATTCCACAATCAAAACACAGTCATGTTCCCAGCACAAAGGTGTCCAGAAACAAACCTCAGTCATGTTGCCAAGCCACAGGTTTCCACCATCAAACCTCAGACATGTTCCCAGGTCAGAGGGTTCCAGAATTAAACCGTTCTCATGTTCCCAGGCCACAGGGTTCCAGAATCCACTGATGTCATGTTCCCAGGCCACAGGATTCCAGAAACAATCCTCAGTTATATTCGCAGGCTACAGGGTTCCAGAATCAAACCTCAGTCATGTTCCCAGGCCACAGATTTCCAGAATCAAACCTCAGTCATATTCCCAGGACACATGGTTCCAGAATCAAACCTCAGTCATGTTTGCAGGACCCATGGTTCCACAATCAAACCACAGTCATGTTCCCAGGACAAAGGTGTCCAGAATCAAACCTCAGTCATGTTCCCAGGGAACAGGGTTCCAGTAACAAACCTCATTCATGTTGCCAAGCCACAGGTTTCCACCATCAAACCTCAGACATGTTCCCAGGACACAGGTTTCCAGAATCCAACCGTTCTCATGTTCCCAGGCCACAGGGTTCCAGAATCCACTGATGTCATGTTCCCAGGCCACAGGATTCCAGAATAAAACCTCAGTCATGTTCCCAGTCCACAGGGTTCCAGAACCAAGCCTCAGTCAGGTTCCCAGGGCACAGTATTCCACAATCTAAACAGATGTCATGTTCCCAGGCCACAGGATTCCAGAATCATGCCTCAGTCTTGTTCCTGGCCACAGGGTTCCAGAATCAAACCAATGTCAAGTTCCCAGGCCATGGGTTTCAAGTATCACGTCGCACTCATGTTTCCAGGGCACAGGGTTCTACAATCAAACCTCAGTAATGTTTCCAGTCCACAGATTTCTGCCATCAAACCTCAGTCAAGTCCCCGGCCACAGTTTTCCAGAATCATACCTCAGTCATGTTCCCAGGTCACAGGGTTCCAGAATCAAACCAATGTCAAATTCCTAGGCCATGGGTTTCCAGTACCAGGCCACAGTCATGTTTCCAGGGCACAGGGTTCTACAATCAAACCTCAGTCATGTTGCCAGTCCACAGGTTTCTGCCATCAAACCTCAGTCAAGTTCCCAGGCCACAGATTTCCAGAATCAAACCTCAGTCATATTCCCAGGACACATGGTTCCAGAATCAAACCTCAGTCATGTTTGCAGGACCCATGATTCCACAATCAAAACACAGTCATGTTCCCAGCACAAAGGTGTCCAGAATCAAACCTCAGTCATGTTCGCAGAGAACAGGGTTACAGAAACAAACCTCAGTCATGTTGCCAAGCCACAGGTTTCCACCATCAAACCTCAGACATGTTCCCAGGTCACAGGGTTCCAGAATTATACCGTTCTCATGTTCCCAGGCCACAGGGTTCCAGAATCCACTGATGTCATGTTCCCAGGCCACAGGGTTCCAGAAACAATCCTCAGTTATGTTCGCAGGCTACAGGATTCCAGATTCTAACCTCAGTCATGTTCCCAGTCCACAGGGTTCCAGAACCAAGCCTCAGTCAGATTCCCAGGGCACAGTATTCCACAATCTAAACAGACGTCATGTTCCCAGGCCACAGGATTCCAGAATCACGCCTCAGTCATGTTCCCAGGCCACAGGGATCCAGAATCAAACCTCAGTCATGTTGCCAGGCCAGACGGTACCACCATCAAACCTCAGTCATATTCCCAGACCACAGGTTTCCACAATCAAACCGATTTCATGTTCCCAGGCAACAGGGTACCAGAATCCAAACCGATGTCATGTTCCCAGGCCACAGGATTCCAAGATCTAACATCAGTCATATTCCCAGGCCACATGGTTCCAGAATCAAACCTCAGTCTTGTTCCCAGTCCACAGGATTCCAGAACCAAGCCTTCAGTCCGGTTCCCAGGGCACAGTATGCCACAATCTAAACAGATGTCATGTTCCCAGGCCACAGGTTTCCAGAATCAGGCCTAAATCATGTTCCCAGGCCACAGGGTTCCAGAATCAAGCCAATGTCAAATTCCTAGGCCATGGGTTTCCAGTACCAGGCCACAGTCATGTTTCCAGGGCACAGGTTTCTACAATCAAACCTCTGTCATGTTGCCAGTCCACAGGTTTCTGCCATCAAACCTCAGTCAATTTCCCAGGCCACAGATTTCCAGAATCAAACCTCAGTCATATTCCCAGGACACCTGGTTCCAGAATAAAACCTCAGTCATGTTTGCAGGACCCATGGTTCCACAATCAAACCACAGTCATGTTCCCAGGACAAAGGTGTCCAGAATCAAACCTCAGTCATGTTCCCAGGGAAGAGGGTTCCAGTAACAAACCTCATTCATGTTGCCAAGCCACAGGTTTCCACCATCAAACCTCAGACATGTTCCCAGGACACAGGGTTCCAGAATCCAACCGTTCTCATGTTCCCAGGCCACAGGGTTCCAGAATCCACTGATGTCATGTTCCCAGGCCACAGGATTCCAGAATAAAACCTCAGTCATGTTCCCAGTCCACAGGGTTCCAGAACCAAGCCTCAGTCAGGTTCCCAGGGCCCAGTATTCCACAATCTAAACAGATGTCATGTTCCCAGGCCACAGGATTCCAGAATCACGCCTCAGTCTTGTTCCTGGCCACAGGGTTCCGGAATCAAACCAATGTCAAGTTCCCAGGCCATGGGTTTCAAGTATCAGGTCGCATTCATGTTTCCAGGGCACAGGGTTCTACAATCAAACCTCAGTCATGTTGCCAGTCCACAGATTTCTACCATCAAACCTCAGTCAAGTTCCCAGGCCACAGATTTCCAGAATCAAACCTCAGTCATATTCCCAGGCCACAGTTTTCCAGAATCACGCCTCAGTCATGTTCCCAGGCCACAGGGTTCCAGAATCAAACCAATGTCAAATTCCTAGGCCATGGGTTTCCAGTACCAGGCCACAGTCATGTTTCCCGGGCACAGGGTTCTACAATCAAACCTCAGTCATGTTGCCAGTCCACAGGTTTCTGCCATCAAACCTCAGTCAAGTTCCCAGGCCACAGAATTCCAGAATCAAACCTCAGTCATATTCCCAGGACACCTGGTTCCAGAATCAAACCTCTGTCATGTTTGCAGGACCCATGATTCCACAATCAAAACACAGTCATGTTCCCAGCACAAAGGTGTCCAGAAACAAACCTCAGTCATGTTGCCAAGCCACAGGTTTCCACCATCAAACCTCAGACATGTTCCCAGGTCAGAGGGTTCCAGAATTAAACCGTTCTCATGTTCCCAGGCCACAGGGTTCCAGAATCCACTGATGTCATGTTCCCAGGCCACAGGATTCCAGAAACAATCCTCAGTTATGTTCGCAGGCTACAGGGTTCCAGAATCAAACCTCAGTCATGTTCCCAGGCCACAGATTTCCAGAATCAAACCTCAGTCATATTCCCAGGACACATGGTTCCAGAATCAAACCTCAGTCATGTTTGCAGGACCCATGGTTCCACAATCAAACCACAGTCATGTTCCCAGGACAAAGGTGTCCAGAATCAAACCTCAGTCATGTTCCCAGGGAACAGGGTTCCAGTAACAAACCTCAGTCATGTTGCCAAGCCACAGGTTTCCACCATCAAACCTCAGACATGTTCCCAGGCCACAGGTTTCCAGAATCCAACCGTTCTCATGTTCCCAGGCCACAGGGTTCCAGAATCCACTGATGTCATGTTCCCAGGCCACAGGATTCCAGAGTAAAACCTCAGTCATGTTCCCAGTCCACAGGGTTCCAGAACCAAGCCTCAGTCAGGTTCCCAGGGCACAGTATTCCACAATCTAAACAGATGTCATGTTCCCAGGCCACAGGATTCCAGAATCACGCCTCAGTCTTGTTCCTGGGCACAGGGTTCCAGAATCAAACCAATGTCAAGTTCCCAGGCCATGGGTTTCAAGTATCACGTCGCACTCATGTTTCCAGGGCACAGGGTTCTACAATCAAACCTCAGTAATGTTTCCAGTCCACAGATTTCTGCCATCAAACCTCAGTCAAGTCCCCGGCCACAGTTTTCCAGAATCATACCTCAGTCATGTTCCCAGGTCACAGGGTTCCAGAATCAAACCAATGTCAAATTCCTAGGCCATGGGTTTCCAGTACCAGGCCACAGTCATGTTTCCAGGGCACAGGGTTCTACAATCAAACCTCAGTCATGTTGCCAGTCCACAGGTTTCTGCCATCAAACCTCAGTCAAGTTCCCAGGCCACAGATTTCCAGAATCAAACCTCAGTCATATTCCCAGGACACATGGTTCCAGAATCAAACCTCAGTCATGTTTGCAGGACCCATGATTCCACAATCAAAACACAGTCATGTTCCCAGCACAAAGGTGTCCAGAATCAAACCTCAGTCATGTTCGCAGAGAACAGGGTTACAGAAACAAACCTCAGTCATGTTGCCAAGCCACAGGTTTCCACCATCAAACCTCAGACATGTTCCCAGGTCACAGGGTTCCAGAATTATACCGTTCTCATGTTCCCAGGCCACAGGGTTCCAGAATCCACTGATGTCATGTTCCCAGGCCACAGGGTTCCAGAAACAATCCTCAGTTATGTTCGCAGGCTACAGGATTCCAGATTCAAACCTCAGTCATGTTCCCAGTCCACAGGGTTCCAGAACCAAGCCTCAGTCAGATTCCCAGGGCACAGTATTCCACAATCTAAACAGACGTCATGTTCCCAGGCCACAGGATTCCAGAATCACGCCTCAGTCATGTTCCCAGGCCACAGGGATCCAGAATCAAACCTCAGTCATGTTGCCAGGCCAGACGGTACCACCATCAAACCTCAGTCATATTCCCAGACCACAGGTTTCCACAATCAAACCGATTTCATGTTCCCAGGCAACAGGGTACCAGAATCCAAACCGATGTCATGTTCCCAGGCCACAGGATTCCACGATCTAACATCAGTCATATTCCCAGGCCACATGGTTCCAGAATCAAACCTCAGTCTTGTTCCCAGTCCACAGGATTCCAGAACCAAGCCTTCAGTCCGGTTCCCAGGGCACAGTATGCCACAATCTAAACAGATGTCATGTTCCCAGGCCACAGGTTTCCAGAATCACGCCTCAATCCTGTTCCCAGGCCACAGGGTTCCAGAATCAAGACAATGTCAAATTCCTAGGCCATGGGTTTCCAGTACCAGGCCACAGTCATGTTTCCAGGGCACAGGTTTCTACAATCAAACCTCTGTCATGTTGCCAGTCCACAGGTTTCTGCCATCAAACCTCAGTCAATTTCCCAGGCCACAGATTTCCAGAATCAAACCTCAGTCATATTCCCAGGACACCTGGTTCCAGAATCAAACCTCAGTCATGTTTGCAGGACCCATGGTTCCACAATCAAACCACAGTCATGTTCCCAGGACAAAGGTGTCCAGAATCAAACCTCAGTCATGTTCCCAGGGAAGAGGGTTCCAGTAACAAACCTCATTCATGTTGCCAAGCCACAGGTTTCCACCATCAAACCTCAGACATGTTCCCAGGCCACAGGGTTCCAGAATTAAACCGTTCTCATGTTCCCAGGCCACAGGGTTCCAGAATCCACTGATGTCATGTTCCCAGGCCACAGGATTCCAGAATAAAACCTCAGTCATGTTCCCAGTCCACAGGGTTCCAGAACCAAGCCTCAGTCAGGTTCCCAGGGCCCAGTATTCCACAATCTAAACAGATGTCATGTTCCCAGGCCACAGGATTCCAGAATCACGCCTCAGTCTTGTTCCTGGCCACAGGGTTCCGGAATCAAACCAATGTCAAGTTCCCAGGCCATGGGTTTCAAGTATCAGGTCGCAGTCATGTTTCCAGGGCACAGGGTTCTACAATCAAACCTCAGTCATGTTGCCAGTCCACAGATTTCTACCATCAAACCTCAGTCAAGTTCCCAGGCCACAGATTTCCAGAATCAAACCTCAGTCATATTCCCAGGCCACAGTTTTCCAGAATCACACCTCAGTCATGTTCCCAGGCCACAGGGTTCCAGAATCAAACCAATGTCAAATTCCTAGGCCATGGGTTTCCAGTACCAGGCCACAGTCATGTTTCCCGGGCACAGGGTTCTACAATCAAACCTCAGTCATGTTGCCAGTCCACAGGTTTCTGCCATCAAACCTCAGTCAAGTTCCCAGGCCACAGAATTCCAGAATCAAACCTCAGTCATATTCCCAGGACACCTGGTTCCAGAATCAAACCTCTGTCATGTTTGCAGGACCCATGATTCCACAATCAAAACACAGTCATGTTCCCAGCACAAAGGTGTCCAGAAACAAACCTCAGTCATGTTGCCAAGCCACAGGTTTCCACCATCAAACCTCAGACATGTTCCCAGGTCAGAGGGTTCCAGAATTAAACCGTTCTCATGTTCCCAGGCCACAGGGTTCCAGAATCCACTGATGTCATGTTCCCAGGCCACAGGATTCCAGAAACAATCCTCAGTTATATTCGCAGGCTACAGGGTTCCAGAATCAAACCTCAGTCATGTTCCCAGGCCACAGATTTCCAGAATCAAACCTCAGTCATATTCCCAGGACACATGGTTCCAGAATCAAACCTCAGTCATGTTTGCAGGACCCATGGTTCCACAATCAAACCACAGTCATGTTCCCAGGACAAAGGTGTCCAGAATCAAACCTCAGTCATGTTCCCAGGGAACAGGGTTCCAGTAACAAACCTCATTCATGTTGCCAAGCCACAGGTTTCCACCATCAAACCTCAGACATGTTCCCAGGACACAGGTTTCCAGAATCCAACCGTTCTCATGTTCCCAGGCCACAGGGTTCCAGAATCCACTGATGTCATGTTCCCAGGCCACAGGATTCCAGAATAAAACCTCAGTCATGTTCCCAGTCCACAGGGTTCCAGAACCAAGCCTCAGTCAGGTTCCCAGGGCACAGTATTCCACAATCTAAACAGATGTCATGTTCCCAGGCCACAGGATTCCAGAATCATGCCTCAGTCTTGTTCCTGGCCACAGGGTTCCAGAATCAAACCAATGTCAAGTTCCCAGGCCATGGGTTTCAAGTATCACGTCGCACTCATGTTTCCAGGGCACAGGGTTCTACAATCAAACCTCAGTAATGTTTCCAGTCCACAGATTTCTGCCATCAAACCTCAGTCAAGTCCCCGGCCACAGTTTTCCAGAATCATACCTCAGTCATGTTCCCAGGTCACAGGGTTCCAGAATCAAACCAATGTCAAATTCCTAGGCCATGGGTTTCCAGTACCAGGCCACAGTCATGTTTCCAGGGCACAG
Organism: Balaenoptera borealis; assembly: GCF_965194805.1. Lineage (NCBI taxonomy): Eukaryota > Metazoa > Chordata > Mammalia > Artiodactyla > Balaenopteridae > Balaenoptera > Balaenoptera borealis. The sequence continues at coordinate 112,068 of NW_028123308.1, forward strand.
GGTTCTACAATCAAACCTCAGTCATGTTGCCAGTCCACAGGTTTCTGCCATCAAACCTCAGTCAAGTTCCCAGGCCACAGATTTCCAGAATCAAACCTCAGTCATATTCCCAGGACACATGGTTCCAGAATCAAACCTCAGTCATGTTTGCAGGACCCATGATTCCACAATCAAAACACAGTCATGTTCCCAGCACAAAGGTGTCCAGAATCAAACCTCAGTCATGTTCGCAGAGAACAGGGTTACAGAAACAAACCTCAGTCATGTTGCCAAGCCACAGGTTTCCACCATCAAACCTCAGACATGTTCCCAGGTCACAGGGTTCCAGAATTATACCGTTCTCATGTTCCCAGGCCACAGGGTTCCAGAATCCACTGATGTCATGTTCCCAGGCCACAGGGTTCCAGAAACAATCCTCAGTTATGTTCGCAGGCTACAGGATTCCAGATTCTAACCTCAGTCATGTTCCCAGTCCACAGGGTTCCAGAACCAAGCCTCAGTCAGATTCCCAGGGCACAGTATTCCACAATCTAAACAGACGTCATGTTCCCAGGCCACAGGATTCCAGAATCACGCCTCAGTCATGTTCCCAGGCCACAGGGATCCAGAATCAAACCTCAGTCATGTTGCCAGGCCAGACGGTACCACCATCAAACCTCAGTCATATTCCCAGACCACAGGTTTCCACAATCAAACCGATTTCATGTTCCCAGGCAACAGGGTACCAGAATCCAAACCGATGTCATGTTCCCAGGCCACAGGATTCCACGATCTAACATCAGTCATATTCCCAGGCCACATGGTTCCAGAATCAAACCTCAGTCTTGTTCCCAGTCCACAGGATTCCAGAACCAAGCCTTCAGTCCGGTTCCCAGGGCACAGTATGCCACAATCTAAACAGATGTCATGTTCCCAGGCCACAGGTTTCCAGAATCACGCCTCAATCCTGTTCCCAGGCCACAGGGTTCCAGAATCAAGACAATGTCAAATTCCTAGGCCATGGGTTTCCAGTACCAGGCCACAGTCATGTTTCCAGGGCACAGGTTTCTACAATCAAACCTCTGTCATGTTGCCAGTCCACAGGTTTCTGCCATCAAACCTCAGTCAATTTCCCAGGCCACAGATTTCCAGAATCAAACCTCAGTCATATTCCCAGGACACCTGGTTCCAGAATCAAACCTCAGTCATGTTTGCAGGACCCATGGTTCCACAATCAAACCACAGTCATGTTCCCAGGACAAAGGTGTCCAGAATCAAACCTCAGTCATGTTCCCAGGGAAGAGGGTTCCAGTAACAAACCTCATTCATGTTGCCAAGCCACAGGTTTCCACCATCAAACCTCAGACATGTTCCCAGGCCACAGGGTTCCAGAATTAAACCGTTCTCATGTTCCCAGGCCACAGGGTTCCAGAATCCACTGATGTCATGTTCCCAGGCCACAGGATTCCAGAATAAAACCTCAGTCATGTTCCCAGTCCACAGGGTTCCAGAACCAAGCCTCAGTCAGGTTCCCAGGGCCCAGTATTCCACAATCTAAACAGATGTCATGTTCCCAGGCCACAGGATTCCAGAATCACGCCTCAGTCTTGTTCCTGGCCACAGGGTTCCGGAATCAAACCAATGTCAAGTTCCCAGGCCATGGGTTTCAAGTATCAGGTCGCAGTCATGTTTCCAGGGCACAGGGTTCTACAATCAAACCTCAGTCATGTTGCCAGTCCACAGATTTCTACCATCAAACCTCAGTCAAGTTCCCAGGCCACAGATTTCCAGAATCAAACCTCAGTCATATTCCCAGGCCACAGTTTTCCAGAATCACACCTCAGTCATGTTCCCAGGCCACAGGGTTCCAGAATCAAACCAATGTCAAATTCCTAGGCCATGGGTTTCCAGTACCAGGCCACAGTCATGTTTCCCGGGCACAGGGTTCTACAATCAAACCTCAGTCATGTTGCCAGTCCACAGGTTTCTGCCATCAAACCTCAGTCAAGTTCCCAGGCCACAGAATTCCAGAATCAAACCTCAGTCATATTCCCAGGACACCTGGTTCCAGAATCAAACCTCTGTCATGTTTGCAGGACCCATGATTCCACAATCAAAACACAGTCATGTTCCCAGCACAAAGGTGTCCAGAAACAAACCTCAGTCATGTTGCCAAGCCACAGGTTTCCACCATCAAACCTCAGACATGTTCCCAGGTCAGAGGGTTCCAGAATTAAACCGTTCTCATGTTCCCAGGCCACAGGGTTCCAGAATCCACTGATGTCATGTTCCCAGGCCACAGGATTCCAGAAACAATCCTCAGTTATATTCGCAGGCTACAGGGTTCCAGAATCAAACCTCAGTCATGTTCCCAGGCCACAGATTTCCAGAATCAAACCTCAGTCATATTCCCAGGACACATGGTTCCAGAATCAAACCTCAGTCATGTTTGCAGGACCCATGGTTCCACAATCAAACCACAGTCATGTTCCCAGGACAAAGGTGTCCAGAATCAAACCTCAGTCATGTTCCCAGGGAACAGGGTTCCAGTAACAAACCTCATTCATGTTGCCAAGCCACAGGTTTCCACCATCAAACCTCAGACATGTTCCCAGGACACAGGTTTCCAGAATCCAACCGTTCTCATGTTCCCAGGCCACAGGGTTCCAGAATCCACTGATGTCATGTTCCCAGGCCACAGGATTCCAGAATAAAACCTCAGTCATGTTCCCAGTCCACAGGGTTCCAGAACCAAGCCTCAGTCAGGTTCCCAGGGCACAGTATTCCACAATCTAAACAGATGTCATGTTCCCAGGCCACAGGATTCCAGAATCATGCCTCAGTCTTGTTCCTGGCCACAGGGTTCCAGAATCAAACCAATGTCAAGTTCCCAGGCCATGGGTTTCAAGTATCACGTCGCACTCATGTTTCCAGGGCACAGGGTTCTACAATCAAACCTCAGTAATGTTTCCAGTCCACAGATTTCTGCCATCAAACCTCAGTCAAGTCCCCGGCCACAGTTTTCCAGAATCATACCTCAGTCATGTTCCCAGGTCACAGGGTTCCAGAATCAAACCAATGTCAAATTCCTAGGCCATGGGTTTCCAGTACCAGGCCACAGTCATGTTTCCAGGGCACAGGGTTCTACAATCAAACCTCAGTCATGTTGCCAGTCCACAGGTTTCTGCCATCAAACCTCAGTCAAGTTCCCAGGCCACAGATTTCCAGAATCAAACCTCAGTCATATTCCCAGGACACATGGTTCCAGAATCAAACCTCAGTCATGTTTGCAGGACCCATGATTCCACAATCAAAACACAGTCATGTTCCCAGCACAAAGGTGTCCAGAATCAAACCTCAGTCATGTTCGCAGAGAACAGGGTTACAGAAACAAACCTCAGTCATGTTGCCAAGCCACAGGTTTCCACCATCAAACCTCAGACATGTTCCCAGGTCACAGGGTTCCAGAATTATACCGTTCTCATGTTCCCAGGCCACAGGGTTCCAGAATCCACTGATGTCATGTTCCCAGGCCACAGGGTTCCAGAAACAATCCTCAGTTATGTTCGCAGGCTACAGGATTCCAGATTCTAACCTCAGTCATGTTCCCAGTCCACAGGGTTCCAGAACCAAGCCTCAGTCAGATTCCCAGGGCACAGTATTCCACAATCTAAACAGACGTCATGTTCCCAGGCCACAGGATTCCAGAATCACGCCTCAGTCATGTTCCCAGGCCACAGGGATCCAGAATCAAACCTCAGTCATGTTGCCAGGCCAGACGGTACCACCATCAAACCTCAGTCATATTCCCAGACCACAGGTTTCCACAATCAAACCGATTTCATGTTCCCAGGCAACAGGGTACCAGAATCCAAACCGATGTCATGTTCCCAGGCCACAGGATTCCACGATCTAACATCAGTCATATTCCCAGGCCACATGGTTCCAGAATCAAACCTCAGTCTTGTTCCCAGTCCACAGGATTCCAGAACCAAGCCTTCAGTCCGGTTCCCAGGGCACAGTATGCCACAATCTAAACAGATGTCATGTTCCCAGGCCACAGGTTTCCAGAATCACGCCTCAATCCTGTTCCCAGGCCACAGGGTTCCAGAATCAAGACAATGTCAAATTCCTAGGCCATGGGTTTCCAGTACCAGGCCACAGTCATGTTTCCAGGGCACAGGTTTCTACAATCAAACCTCTGTCATGTTGCCAGTCCACAGGTTTCTGCCATCAAACCTCAGTCAATTTCCCAGGCCACAGATTTCCAGAATCAAACCTCAGTCATATTCCCAGGACACCTGGTTCCAGAATCAAACCTCAGTCATGTTTGCAGGACCCATGGTTCCACAATCAAACCACAGTCATGTTCCCAGGACAAAGGTGTCCAGAATCAAACCTCAGTCATGTTCCCAGGGAAGAGGGTTCCAGTAACAAACCTCATTCATGTTGCCAAGCCACAGGTTTCCACCATCAAACCTCAGACATGTTCCCAGGCCACAGGGTTCCAGAAGTAAACCGTTCTCATGTTCCCAGGCCACAGGGTTCCAGAATCCACTGATGTCATGTTCCCAGGCCACAGGATTCCAGAATAAAACCTCAGTCATGTTCCCAGTCCACAGGGTTCCAGAACCAAGCCTCAGTCAGGTTCCCAGGGCCCAGTATTCCACAATCTAAACAGATGTCATGTTCCCAGGCCACAGGATTCCAGAATCACGCCTCAGTCTTGTTCCTGGCCACAGGGTTCCGGAATCAAACCAATGTCAAGTTCCCAGGCCATGGGTTTCAAGTATCAGGTCGCAGTCATGTTTCCAGGGCACAGGGTTCTACAATCAAACCTCAGTCATGTTGCCAGTCCACAGATTTCTACCATCAAACCTCAGTCAAGTTCCCAGGCCACAGATTTCCAGAATCAAACCTCAGTCATATTCCCAGGCCACAGTTTTCCAGAATCACACCTCAGTCATGTTCCCAGGCCACAGGGTTCCAGAATCAAACCAATGTCAAATTCCTAGGCCATGGGTTTCCAGTACCAGGCCACAGTCATGTTTCCCGGGCACAGGGTTCTACAATCAAACCTCAGTCATGTTGCCAGTCCACAGGTTTCTGCCATCAAACCTCAGTCAAGTTCCCAGGCCACAGAATTCCAGAATCAAACCTCAGTCATATTCCCAGGACACCTGGTTCCAGAATCAAACCTCTGTCATGTTTGCAGGACCCATGATTCCACAATCAAAACACAGTCATGTTCCCAGCACAAAGGTGTCCAGAAACAAACCTCAGTCATGTTGCCAAGCCACAGGTTTCCACCATCAAACCTCAGACATGTTCCCAGGTCAGAGGGTTCCAGAATTAAACCGTTCTCATGTTCCCAGGCCACAGGGTTCCAGAATCCACTGATGTCATGTTCCCAGGCCACAGGATTCCAGAAACAATCCTCAGTTATATTCGCAGGCTACAGGGTTCCAGAATCAAACCTCAGTCATGTTCCCAGGCCACAGATTTCCAGAATCAAACCTCAGTCATATTCCCAGGACACATGGTTCCAGAATCAAACCTCAGTCATGTTTGCAGGACCCATGGTTCCACAATCAAACCACAGTCATGTTCCCAGGACAAAGGTGTCCAGAATCAAACCTCAGTCATGTTCCCAGGGAACAGGGTTCCAGTAACAAACCTCATTCATGTTGCCAAGCCACAGGTTTCCACCATCAAACCTCAGACATGTTCCCAGGACACAGGTTTCCAGAATCCAACCGTTCTCATGTTCCCAGGCCACAGGGTTCCAGAATCCACTGATGTCATGTTCCCAGGCCACAGGATTCCAGAATAAAACCTCAGTCATGTTCCCAGTCCACAGGGTTCCAGAACCAAGCCTCAGTCAGGTTCCCAGGGCACAGTATTCCACAATCTAAACAGATGTCATGTTCCCAGGCCACAGGATTCCAGAATCATGCCTCAGTCTTGTTCCTGGCCACAGGGTTCCAGAATCAAACCAATGTCAAGTTCCCAGGCCATGGGTTTCAAGTATCACGTCGCACTCATGTTTCCAGGGCACAGGGTTCTACAATCAAACCTCAGTAATGTTTCCAGTCCACAGATTTCTGCCATCAAACCTCAGTCAAGTCCCCGGCCACAGTTTTCCAGAATCATACCTCAGTCATGTTCCCAGGTCACAGGGTTCCAGAATCAAACCAATGTCAAATTCCTAGGCCATGGGTTTCCAGTACCAGGCCACAGTCATGTTTCCAGGGCACAGGGTTCTACAATCAAACCTCAGTCATGTTGCCAGTCCACAGGTTTCTGCCATCAAACCTCAGTCAAGTTCCCAGGCCACAGATTTCCAGAATCAAACCTCAGTCATATTCCCAGGACACATGGTTCCAGAATCAAACCTCAGTCATGTTTGCAGGACCCATGATTCCACAATCAAAACACAGTCATGTTCCCAGCACAAAGGTGTCCAGAATCAAACCTCAGTCATGTTCGCAGAGAACAGGGTTACAGAAACAAACCTCAGTCATGTTGCCAAGCCACAGGTTTCCACCATCAAACCTCAGACATGTTCCCAGGTCACAGGGTTCCAGAATTATACCGTTCTCATGTTCCCAGGCCACAGGGTTCCAGAATCCACTGATGTCATGTTCCCAGGCCACAGGGTTCCAGAAACAATCCTCAGTTATGTTCGCAGGCTACAGGATTCCAGATTCTAACCTCAGTCATGTTCCCAGTCCACAGGGTTCCAGAACCAAGCCTCAGTCAGATTCCCAGGGCACAGTATTCCACAATCTAAACAGACGTCATGTTCCCAGGCCACAGGATTCCAGAATCACGCCTCAGTCATGTTCCCAGGCCACAGGGATCCAGAATCAAACCTCAGTCATGTTGCCAGGCCAGACGGTACCACCATCAAACCTCAGTCATATTCCCAGACCACAGGTTTCCACAATCAAACCGATTTCATGTTCCCAGGCAACAGGGTACCAGAATCCAAACCGATGTCATGTTCCCAGGCCACAGGATTCCACGATCTAACATCAGTCATATTCCCAGGCCACATGGTTCCAGAATCAAACCTCAGTCTTGTTCCCAGTCCACAGGATTCCAGAACCAAGCCTTCAGTCCGGTTCCCAGGGCACAGTATGCCACAATCTAAACAGATGTCATGTTCCCAGGCCACAGGTTTCCAGAATCACGCCTCAATCCTGTTCCCAGGCCACAGGGTTCCAGAATCAAGACAATGTCAAATTCCTAGGCCATGGGTTTCCAGTACCAGGCCACAGTCATGTTTCCAGGGCACAGGTTTCTACAATCAAACCTCTGTCATGTTGCCAGTCCACAGGTTTCTGCCATCAAACCTCAGTCAATTTCCCAGGCCACAGATTTCCAGAATCAAACCTCAGTCATATTCCCAGGACACCTGGTTCCAGAATCAAACCTCAGTCATGTTTGCAGGACCCATGGTTCCACAATCAAACCACAGTCATGTTCCCAGGACAAAGGTGTCCAGAATCAAACCTCAGTCATGTTCCCAGGGAAGAGGGTTCCAGTAACAAACCTCATTCATGTTGCCAAGCCACAGGTTTCCACCATCAAACCTCAGACATGTTCCCAGGCCACAGGGTTCCAGAATTAAACCGTTCTCATGTTCCCAGGCCACAGGGTTCCAGAATCCACTGATGTCATGTTCCCAGGCCACAGGATTCCAGAATAAAACCTCAGTCATGTTCCCAGTCCACAGGGTTCCAGAACCAAGCCTCAGTCAGGTTCCCAGGGCCCAGTATTCCACAATCTAAACAGATGTCATGTTCCCAGGCCACAGGATTCCAGAATCACGCCTCAGTCTTGTTCCTGGCCACAGGGTTCCGGAATCAAACCAATGTCAAGTTCCCAGGCCATGGGTTTCAAGTATCAGGTCGCAGTCATGTTTCCAGGGCACAGGGTTCTACAATCAAACCTCAGTCATGTTGCCAGTCCACAGATTTCTACCATCAAACCTCAGTCAAGTTCCCAGGCCACAGATTTCCAGAATCAAACCTCAGTCATATTCCCAGGCCACAGTTTTCCAGAATCACACCTCAGTCATGTTCCCAGGCCACAGGGTTCCAGAATCAAACCAATGTCAAATTCCTAGGCCATGGGTTTCCAGTACCAGGCCACAGTCATGTTTCCCGGGCACAGGGTTCTACAATCAAACCTCAGTCATGTTGCCAGTCCACAGGTTTCTGCCATCAAACCTCAGTCAAGTTCCCAGGCCACAGAATTCCAGAATCAAACCTCAGTCATATTCCCAGGACACCTGGTTCCAGAATCAAACCTCTGTCATGTTTGCAGGACCCATGATTCCACAATCAAAACACAGTCATGTTCCCAGCACAAAGGTGTCCAGAAACAAACCTCAGTCATGTTGCCAAGCCACAGGTTTCCACCATCAAACCTCAGACATGTTCCCAGGTCAGAGGGTTCCAGAATTAAACCGTTCTCATGTTCCCAGGCCACAGGGTTCCAGAATCCACTGATGTCATGTTCCCAGGCCACAGGATTCCAGAAACAATCCTCAGTTATATTCGCAGGCTACAGGGTTCCAGAATCAAACCTCAGTCATGTTCCCAGGCCACAGATTTCCAGAATCAAACCTCAGTCATATTCCCAGGACACATGGTTCCAGAATCAAACCTCAGTCATGTTTGCAGGACCCATGGTTCCACAATCAAACCACAGTCATGTTCCCAGGACAAAGGTGTCCAGAATCAAACCTCAGTCATGTTCCCAGGGAACAGGGTTCCAGTAACAAACCTCATTCATGTTGCCAAGCCACAGGTTTCCACCATCAAACCTCAGACATGTTCCCAGGACACAGGTTTCCAGAATCCAACCGTTCTCATGTTCCCAGGCCACAGGGTTCCAGAATCCACTGATGTCATGTTCCCAGGCCACAGGATTCCAGAATAAAACCTCAGTCATGTTCCCAGTCCACAGGGTTCCAGAACCAAGCCTCAGTCAGGTTCCCAGGGCACAGTATTCCACAATCTAAACAGATGTCATGTTCCCAGGCCACAGGATTCCAGAATCATGCCTCAGTCTTGTTCCTGGCCACAGGGTTCCAGAATCAAACCAATGTCAAGTTCCCAGGCCATGGGTTTCAAGTATCACGTCGCACTCATGTTTCCAGGGCACAGGGTTCTACAATCAAACCTCAGTAATGTTTCCAGTCCACAGATTTCTGCCATCAAACCTCAGTCAAGTCCCCGGCCACAGTTTTCCAGAATCATACCTCAGTCATGTTCCCAGGTCACAGGGTTCCAGAATCAAACCAATGTCAAATTCCTAGGCCATGGGTTTCCAGTACCAGGCCACAGTCATGTTTCCAGGGCACAGGGTTCTACAATCAAACCTCAGTCATGTTGCCAGTCCACAGGTTTCTGCCATCAAACCTCAGTCAAGTTCCCAGGCCACAGATTTCCAGAATCAAACCTCAGTCATATTCCCAGGACACATGGTTCCAGAATCAAACCTCAGTCATGTTTGCAGGACCCATGATTCCACAATCAAAACACAGTCATGTTCCCAGCACAAAGGTGTCCAGAATCAAACCTCAGTCATGTTCGCAGAGAACAGGGTTACAGAAACAAACCTCAGTCATGTTGCCAAGCCACAGGTTTCCACCATCAAACCTCAGACATGTTCCCAGGTCACAGGGTTCCAGAATTATACCGTTCTCATGTTCCCAGGCCACAGGGTTCCAGAATCCACTGATGTCATGTTCCCAGGCCACAGGGTTCCAGAAACAATCCTCAGTTATGTTCGCAGGCTACAGGATTCCAGATTCTAACCTCAGTCATGTTCCCAGTCCACAGGGTTCCAGAACCAAGCCTCAGTCAGATTCCCAGGGCACAGTATTCCACAATCTAAACAGACGTCATGTTCCCAGGCCACAGGATTCCAGAATCACGCCTCAGTCATGTTCCCAGGCCACAGGGATCCAGAATCAAACCTCAGTCATGTTGCCAGGCCAGACGGTACCACCATCAAACCTCAGTCATATTCCCAGACCACAGGTTTCCACAATCAAACCGATTTCATGTTCCCAGGCAACAGGGTACCAGAATCCAAACCGATGTCATGTTCCCAGGCCACAGGATTCCACGATCTAACATCAGTCATATTCCCAGGCCACATGGTTCCAGAATCAAACCTCAGTCTTGTTCCCAGTCCACAGGATTCCAGAACCAAGCCTTCAGTCCGGTTCCCAGGGCACAGTATGCCACAATCTAAACAGATGTCATGTTCCCAGGCCACAGGTTTCCAGAATCACGCCTCAATCCTGTTCCCAGGCCACAGGGTTCCAGAATCAAGACAATGTCAAATTCCTAGGCCATGGGTTTCCAGTACCAGGCCACAGTCATGTTTCCAGGGCACAGGTTTCTACAATCAAACCTCTGTCATGTTGCCAGTCCACAGGTTTCTGCCATCAAACCTCAGTCAATTTCCCAGGCCACAGATTTCCAGAATCAAACCTCAGTCATATTCCCAGGACACCTGGTTCCAGAATCAAACCTCAGTCATGTTTGCAGGACCCATGGTTCCACAATCAAACCACAGTCATGTTCCCAGGACAAAGGTGTCCAGAATCAAACCTCAGTCATGTTCCCAGGGAAGAGGGTTCCAGTAACAAACCTCATTCATGTTGCCAAGCCACAGGTTTCCACCATCAAACCTCAGACATGTTCCCAGGCCACAGGGTTCCAGAAGTAAACCGTTCTCATGTTCCCAGGCCACAGGGTTCCAGAATCCACTGATGTCATGTTCCCAGGCCACAGGATTCCAGAATAAAACCTCAGTCATGTTCCCAGTCCACAGGGTTCCAGAACCAAGCCTCAGTCAGGTTCCCAGGGCCCAGTATTCCACAATCTAAACAGATGTCATGTTCCCAGGCCACAGGATTCCAGAATCACGCCTCAGTCTTGTTCCTGGCCACAGGGTTCCGGAATCAAACCAATGTCAAGTTCCCAGGCCATGGGTTTCAAGTATCAGGTCGCAGTCATGTTTCCAGGGCACAGGGTTCTACAATCAAACCTCAGTCATGTTGCCAGTCCACAGATTTCTACCATCAAACCTCAGTCAAGTTCCCAGGCCACAGATTTCCAGAATCAAACCTCAGTCATATTCCCAGGCCACAGTTTTCCAGAATCACACCTCAGTCATGTTCCCAGGCCACAGGGTTCCAGAATCAAACCAATGTCAAATTCCTAGGCCATGGGTTTCCAGTACCAGGCCACAGTCATGTTTCCCGGGCACAGGGTTCTACAATCAAACCTCAGTCATGTTGCCAGTCCACAGGTTTCTGCCATCAAACCTCAGTCAAGTTCCCAGGCCACAGAATTCCAGAATCAAACCTCAGTCATATTCCCAGGACACCTGGTTCCAGAATCAAACCTCTGTCATGTTTGCAGGACCCATGATTCCACAATCAAAACACAGTCATGTTCCCAGCACAAAGGTGTCCAGAAACAAACCTCAGTCATGTTGCCAAGCCACAGGTTTCCACCATCAAACCTCAGACATGTTCCCAGGTCAGAGGGTTCCAGAATTAAACCGTTCTCATGTTCCCAGGCCACAGGGTTCCAGAATCCACTGATGTCATGTTCCCAGGCCACAGGATTCCAGAAACAATCCTCAGTTATATTCGCAGGCTACAGGGTTCCAGAATCAAACCTCAGTCATGTTCCCAGGCCACAGATTTCCAGAATCAAACCTCAGTCATATTCCCAGGACACATGGTTCCAGAATCAAACCTCAGTCATGTTTGCAGGACCCATGGTTCCACAATCAAACCACAGTCATGTTCCCAGGACAAAGGTGTCCAGAATCAAACCTCAGTCATGTTCCCAGGGAACAGGGTTCCAGTAACAAACCTCATTCATGTTGCCAAGCCACAGGTTTCCACCATCAAACCTCAGACATGTTCCCAGGACACAGGTTTCCAGAATCCAACCGTTCTCATGTTCCCAGGCCACAGGGTTCCAGAATCCACTGATGTCATGTTCCCAGGCCACAGGATTCCAGAATAAAACCTCAGTCATGTTCCCAGTCCACAGGGTTCCAGAACCAAGCCTCAGTCAGGTTCCCAGGGCACAGTATTCCACAATCTAAACAGATGTCATGTTCCCAGGCCACAGGATTCCAGAATCATGCCTCAGTCTTGTTCCTGGCCACAGGGTTCCAGAATCAAACCAATGTCAAGTTCCCAGGCCATGGGTTTCAAGTATCACGTCGCACTCATGTTTCCAGGGCACAGGGTTCTACAATCAAACCTCAGTAATGTTTCCAGTCCACAGATTTCTGCCATCAAACCTCAGTCAAGTCCCCGGCCACAGTTTTCCAGAATCATACCTCAGTCATGTTCCCAGGTCACAGGGTTCCAGAATCAAACCAATGTCAAATTCCTAGGCCATGGGTTTCCAGTACCAGGCCACAGTCATGTTTCCAGGGCACAGGGTTCTACAATCAAACCTCAGTCATGTTGCCAGTCCACAGGTTTCTGCCATCAAACCTCAGTCAAGTTCCCAGGCCACAGATTTCCAGAATCAAACCTCAGTCATATTCCCAGGACACATGGTTCCAGAATCAAACCTCAGTCATGTTTGCAGGACCCATGATTCCACAATCAAAACACAGTCATGTTCCCAGCACAAAGGTGTCCAGAATCAAACCTCAGTCATGTTCGCAGAGAACAGGGTTACAGAAACAAACCTCAGTCATGTTGCCAAGCCACAGGTTTCCACCATCAAACCTCAGACATGTTCCCAGGTCACAGGGTTCCAGAATTATACCGTTCTCATGTTCCCAGGCCACAGGGTTCCAGAATCCACTGATGTCATGTTCCCAGGCCACAGGGTTCCAGAAACAATCCTCAGTTATGTTCGCAGGCTACAGGATTCCAGATTCTAACCTCAGTCATGTTCCCAGTCCACAGGGTTCCAGAACCAAGCCTCAGTCAGATTCCCAGGGCACAGTATTCCACAATCTAAACAGACGTCATGTTCCCAGGCCACAGGATTCCAGAATCACGCCTCAGTCATGTTCCCAGGCCACAGGGATCCAGAATCAAACCTCAGTCATGTTGCCAGGCCAGACGGTACCACCATCAAACCTCAGTCATATTCCCAGACCACAGGTTTCCACAATCAAACCGATTTCATGTTCCCAGGCAACAGGGTACCAGAATCCAAACCGATGTCATGTTCCCAGGCCACAGGATTCCACGATCTAACATCAGTCATATTCCCAGGCCACATGGTTCCAGAATCAAACCTCAGTCTTGTTCCCAGTCCACAGGATTCCAGAACCAAGCCTTCAGTCCGGTTCCCAGGGCACAGTATGCCACAATCTAAACAGATGTCATGTTCCCAGGCCACAGGTTTCCAGAATCACGCCTCAATCCTGTTCCCAGGCCACAGGGTTCCAGAATCAAGACAATGTCAAATTCCTAGGCCATGGGTTTCCAGTACCAGGCCACAGTCATGTTTCCAGGGCACAGGTTTCTACAATCAAACCTCTGTCATGTTGCCAGTCCACAGGTTTCTGCCATCAAACCTCAGTCAATTTCCCAGGCCACAGATTTCCAGAATCAAACCTCAGTCATATTCCCAGGACACCTGGTTCCAGAATCAAACCTCAGTCATGTTTGCAGGACCCATGGTTCCACAATCAAACCACAGTCATGTTCCCAGGACAAAGGTGTCCAGAATCAAACCTCAGTCATGTTCCCAGGGAAGAGGGTTCCAGTAACAAACCTCATTCATGTTGCCAAGCCACAGGTTTCCACCATCAAACCTCAGACATGTTCCCAGGCCACAGGGTTCCAGAATTAAACCGTTCTCATGTTCCCAGGCCACAGGGTTCCAGAATCCACTGATGTCATGTTCCCAGGCCACAGGATTCCAGAATAAAACCTCAGTCATGTTCCCAGTCCACAGGGTTCCAGAACCAAGCCTCAGTCAGGTTCCCAGGGCCCAGTATTCCACAATCTAAACAGATGTCATGTTCCCAGGCCACAGGATTCCAGAATCACGCCTCAGTCTTGTTCCTGGCCACAGGGTTCCGGAATCAAACCAATGTCAAGTTCCCAGGCCATGGGTTTCAAGTATCAGGTCGCAGTCATGTTTCCAGGGCACAGGGTTCTACAATCAAACCTCAGTCATGTTGCCAGTCCACAGATTTCTACCATCAAACCTCAGTCAAGTTCCCAGGCCACAGATTTCCAGAATCAAACCTCAGTCATATTCCCAGGCCACAGTTTTCCAGAATCATACCTCAGTCATGTTCCCAGGTCACAGGGTTCCAGAATCAAACCAATGTCAAATTCCTAGGCCATGGGTTTCCAGTACCAGGCCACAGTCATGTTTCCAGGGCACAGGGTTCTACAATCAAACCTCAGTCATGTTGCCAGTCCACAGGTTTCTGCCATCAAACCTCAGTCAAGTTCCCAGGCCACAGATTTCCAGAATCAAACCTCAGTCATATTCCCAGGACACATGGTTCCAGAATCAAACCTCAGTCATGTTTGCAGGACCCATGATTCCACAATCAAAACACAGTCATGTTCCCAGCACAAAGGTGTCCAGAATCAAACCTCAGTCATGTTCGCAGAGAACAGGGTTACAGAAACAAACCTCAGTCATGTTGCCAAGCCACAGGTTTCCACCATCAAACCTCAGACATGTTCCCAGGTCACAGGGTTCCAGAATTATACCGTTCTCATGTTCCCAGGCCACAGGGTTCCAGAATCCACTGATGTCATGTTCCCAGGCCACAGGGTTCCAGAAACAATCCTCAGTTATGTTCGCAGGCTACAGGATTCCAGATTCTAACCTCAGTCATGTTCCCAGTCCACAGGGTTCCAGAACCAAGCCTCAGTCAGATTCCCAGGGCACAGTATTCCACAATCTAAACAGACGTCATGTTCCCAGGCCACAGGATTCCAGAATCACGCCTCAGTCATGTTCCCAGGCCACAGGGATCCAGAATCAAACCTCAGTCATGTTGCCAGGCCAGACGGTACCACCATCAAACCTCAGTCATATTCCCAGACCACAGGTTTCCACAATCAAACCGATTTCATGTTCCCAGGCAACAGGGTACCAGAATCCAAACCGATGTCATGTTCCCAGGCCACAGGATTCCACGATCTAACATCAGTCATATTCCCAGGCCACATGGTTCCAGAATCAAACCTCAGTCTTGTTCCCAGTCCACAGGATTCCAGAACCAAGCCTTCAGTCCGGTTCCCAGGGCACAGTATGCCACAATCTAAACAGATGTCATGTTCCCAGGCCACAGGTTTCCAGAATCACGCCTCAATCCTGTTCCCAGGCCACAGGGTTCCAGAATCAAGACAATGTCAAATTCCTAGGCCATGGGTTTCCAGTACCAGGCCACAGTCATGTTTCCAGGGCACAGGTTTCTACAATCAAACCTCTGTCATGTTGCCAGTCCACAGGTTTCTGCCATCAAACCTCAGTCAATTTCCCAGGCCACAGATTTCCAGAATCAAACCTCAGTCATATTCCCAGGACACCTGGTTCCAGAATCAAACCTCAGTCATGTTTGCAGGACCCATGGTTCCACAATCAAACCACAGTCATGTTCCCAGGACAAAGGTGTCCAGAATCAAACCTCAGTCATGTTCCCAGGGAAGAGGGTTCCAGTAACAAACCTCATTCATGTTGCCAAGCCACAGGTTTCCACCATCAAACCTCAGACATGTTCCCAGGCCACAGGGTTCCAGAATTAAACCGTTCTCATGTTCCCAGGCCACAGGGTTCCAGAATCCACTGATGTCATGTTCCCAGGCCACAGGATTCCAGAATAAAACCTCAGTCATGTTCCCAGTCCACAGGGTTCCAGAACCAAGCCTCAGTCAGGTTCCCAGGGCCCAGTATTCCACAATCTAAACAGATGTCATGTTCCCAGGCCACAGGATTCCAGAATCACGCCTCAGTCTTGTTCCTGGCCACAGGGTTCCGGAATCAAACCAATGTCAAGTTCCCAGGCCATGGGTTTCAAGTATCAGGTCGCAGTCATGTTTCCAGGGCACAGGGTTCTACAATCAAACCTCAGTCATGTTGCCAGTCCACAGATTTCTACCATCAAACCTCAGTCAAGTTCCCAGGCCACAGATTTCCAGAATCAAACCTCAGTCATATTCCCAGGCCACAGTTTTCCAGAATCACACCTCAGTCATGTTCCCAGGCCACAGGGTTCCAGAATCAAACCAATGTCAAATTCCTAGGCCATGGGTTTCCAGTACCAGGCCACAGTCATGTTTCCCGGGCACAGGGTTCTACAATCAAACCTCAGTCATGTTGCCAGTCCACAGGTTTCTGCCATCAAACCTCAGTCAAGTTCCCAGGCCACAGAATTCCAGAATCAAACCTCAGTCATATTCCCAGGACACCTGGTTCCAGAATCAAACCTCTGTCATGTTTGCAGGACCCATGATTCCACAATCAAAACACAGTCATGTTCCCAGCACAAAGGTGTCCAGAAACAAACCTCAGTCATGTTGCCAAGCCACAGGTTTCCACCATCAAACCTCAGACATGTTCCCAGGTCAGAGGGTTCCAGAATTAAATCGTTCTCATGTTCCCAGGCCACAGGGTTCCAGAATCCACTGAAGTCATGTTCCCAGGCCACAGGATTCCAGAAACAATCCTCAGTTATATTCGCAGGCTACAGGGTTCCAGAATCAAACCTCAGTCATGTTCCCAGGCCACAGATTTCCAGAATCAAACCTCAGTCATATTCCCAGGACACATGGTTCCAGAATCAAACCTCAGTCATGTTTGCAGGACCCATGGTTCCACAATCAAACCACAGTCATGTTCCCAGGACAAAGGTGTCCAGAATCAAACCTCAGTCATGTTCCCAGGGAACAGGGTTCCAGTAACAAACCTCATTCATGTTGCCAAGCCACAGGTTTCCACCATCAAACCTCAGACATGTTCCCAGGACACAGGTTTCCAGAATCCAACCGTTCTCATGTTCCCAGGCCACAGGGTTCCAGAATCCACTGATGTCATGTTCCCAGGCCACAGGATTCCAGAATAAAACCTCAGTCATGTTCCCAGTCCACAGGGTTCCAGAACCAAGCCTCAGTCAGGTTCCCAGGGCACAGTATTCCACAATCTAAACAGATGTCATGTTCCCAGGCCACAGGATTCCAGAATCATGCCTCAGTCTTGTTCCTGGCCACAGGGTTCCAGAATCAAACCAATGTCAAGTTCCCAGGCCATGGGTTTCAAGTATCACGTCGCACTCATGTTTCCAGGGCACAGGGTTCTACAATCAAACCTCAGTAATGTTTCCAGTCCACAGATTTCTGCCATCAAACCTCAGTCAAGTCCCCGGCCACAGTTTTCCAGAATCATACCTCAGTCATGTTCCCAGGTCACAGGGTTCCAGAATCAAACCAATGTCAAATTCCTAGGCCATGGGTTTCCAGTACCAGGCCACAGTCATGTTTCCAGGGCACAGGGTTCTACAATCAAACCTCAGTCATGTTGCCAGTCCACAGGTTTCTGCCATCAAACCTCAGTCAAGTTCCCAGGCCACAGATTTCCAGAATCAAACCTCAGTCATATTCCCAGGACACATGGTTCCAGAATCAAACCTCAGTCATGTTTGCAGGACCCATGATTCCACAATCAAAACACAGTCATGTTCCCAGCACAAAGGTGTCCAGAATCAAACCTCAGTCATGTTCGCAGAGAACAGGGTTACAGAAACAAACCTCAGTCATGTTGCCAAGCCACAGGTTTCCACCATCAAACCTCAGACATGTTCCCAGGTCACAGGGTTCCAGAATTATACCGTTCTCATGTTCCCAGGCCACAGGGTTCCAGAATCCACTGATGTCATGTTCCCAGGCCACAGGGTTCCAGAAACAATCCTCAGTTATGTTCGCAGGCTACAGGATTCCAGATTCTAACCTCAGTCATGTTCCCAGTCCACAGGGTTCCAGAACCAAGCCTCAGTCAGATTCCCAGGGCACAGTATTCCACAATCTAAACAGACGTCATGTTCCCAGGCCACAGGATTCCAGAATCACGCCTCAGTCATGTTCCCAGGCCACAGGGATCCAGAATCAAACCTCAGTCATGTTGCCAGGCCAGACGGTACCACCATCAAACCTCAGTCATATTCCCAGACCACAGGTTTCCACAATCAAACCGATTTCATGTTCCCAGGCAACAGGGTACCAGAATCCAAACCGATGTCATGTTCCCAGGCCACAGGATTCCACGATCTAACATCAGTCATATTCCCAGGCCACATGGTTCCAGAATCAAACCTCAGTCTTGTTCCCAGTCCACAGGATTCCAGAACCAAGCCTTCAGTCCGGTTCCCAGGGCACAGTATGCCACAATCTAAACAGATGTCATGTTCCCAGGCCACAGGTTTCCAGAATCACGCCTCAATCCTGTTCCCAGGCCACAGGGTTCCAGAATCAAGACAATGTCAAATTCCTAGGCCATGGGTTTCCAGTACCAGGCCACAGTCATGTTTCCAGGGCACAGGTTTCTACAATCAAACCTCTGTCATGTTGCCAGTCCACAGGTTTCTGCCATCAAACCTCAGTCAATTTCCCAGGCCACAGATTTCCAGAATCAAACCTCAGTCATATTCCCAGGACACCTGGTTCCAGAATCAAACCTCAGTCATGTTTGCAGGACCCATGGTTCCACAATCAAACCACAGTCATGTTCCCAGGACAAAGGTGTCCAGAATCAAACCTCAGTCATGTTCCCAGGGAAGAGGGTTCCAGTAACAAACCTCATTCATGTTGCCAAGCCACAGGTTTCCACCATCAAACCTCAGACATGTTCCCAGGCCACAGGGTTCCAGAATTAAACCGTTCTCATGTTCCCAGGCCACAGGGTTCCAGAATCCACTGATGTCATGTTCCCAGGCCACAGGATTCCAGAATAAAACCTCAGTCATGTTCCCAGTCCACAGGGTTCCAGAACCAAGCCTCAGTCAGGTTCCCAGGGCCCAGTATTCCACAATCTAAACAGATGTCATGTTCCCAGGCCACAGGATTCCAGAATCACGCCTCAGTCTTGTTCCTGGCCACAGGGTTCCGGAATCAAACCAATGTCAAGTTCCCAGGCCATGGGTTTCAAGTATCAGGTCGCAGTCATGTTTCCAGGGCACAGGGTTCTACAATCAAACCTCAGTCATGTTGCCAGTCCACAGATTTCTACCATCAAACCTCAGTCAAGTTCCCAGGCCACAGATTTCCAGAATCAAACCTCAGTCATATTCCCAGGCCACAGTTTTCCAGAATCACACCTCAGTCATGTTCCCAGGCCACAGGGTTCCAGAATCAAACCAATGTCAAATTCCTAGGCCATGGGTTTCCAGTACCAGGCCACAGTCATGTTTCCCGGGCACAGGGTTCTACAATCAAACCTCAGTCATGTTGCCAGTCCACAGGTTTCTGCCATCAAACCTCAGTCAAGTTCCCAGGCCACAGAATTCCAGAATCAAACCTCAGTCATATTCCCAGGACACCTGGTTCCAGAATCAAACCTCTGTCATGTTTGCAGGACCCATGATTCCACAATCAAAACACAGTCATGTTCCCAGCACAAAGGTGTCCAGAAACAAACCTCAGTCATGTTGCCAAGCCACAGGTTTCCACCATCAAACCTCAGACATGTTCCCAGGTCAGAGGGTTCCAGAATTAAACCGTTCTCATGTTCCCAGGCCACAGGGTTCCAGAATCCACTGATGTCATGTTCCCAGGCCACAGGATTCCAGAAACAATCCTCAGTTATATTCGCAGGCTACAGGGTTCCAGAATCAAACCTCAGTCATGTTCCCAGGCCACAGATTTCCAGAATCAAACCTCAGTCATATTCCCAGGACACATGGTTCCAGAATCAAACCTCAGTCATGTTTGCAGGACCCATGGTTCCACAATCAAACCACAGTCATGTTCCCAGGACAAAGGTGTCCAGAATCAAACCTCAGTCATGTTCCCAGGGAACAGGGTTCCAGTAACAAACCTCATTCATGTTGCCAAGCCACAGGTTTCCACCATCAAACCTCAGACATGTTCCCAGGACACAGGTTTCCAGAATCCAACCGTTCTCATGTTCCCAGGCCACAGGGTTCCAGAATCCACTGATGTCATGTTCCCAGGCCACAGGATTCCAGAATAAAACCTCAGTCATGTTCCCAGTCCACAGGGTTCCAGAACCAAGCCTCAGTCAGGTTCCCAGGGCACAGTATTCCACAATCTAAACAGATGTCATGTTCCCAGGCCACAGGATTCCAGAATCATGCCTCAGTCTTGTTCCTGGCCACAGGGTTCCAGAATCAAACCAATGTCAAGTTCCCAGGCCATGGGTTTCAAGTATCACGTCGCACTCATGTTTCCAGGGCACAGGGTTCTACAATCAAACCTCAGTAATGTTTCCAGTCCACAGATTTCTGCCATCAAACCTCAGTCAAGTCCCCGGCCACAGTTTTCCAGAATCATACCTCAGTCATGTTCCCAGGTCACAGGGTTCCAGAATCAAACCAATGTCAAATTCCTAGGCCATGGGTTTCCAGTACCAGGCCACAGTCATGTTTCCAGGGCACAGGGTTCTACAATCAAACCTCAGTCATGTTGCCAGTCCACAGGTTTCTGCCATCAAACCTCAGTCAAGTTCCCAGGCCACAGATTTCCAGAATCAAACCTCAGTCATATTCCCAGGACACATGGTTCCAGAATCAAACCTCAGTCATGTTTGCAGGACCCATGATTCCACAATCAAAACACAGTCATGTTCCCAGCACAAAGGTGTCCAGAATCAAACCTCAGTCATGTTCGCAGAGAACAGGGTTACAGAAACAAACCTCAGTCATGTTGCCAAGCCACAGGTTTCCACCATCAAACCTCAGACATGTTCCCAGGTCACAGGGTTCCAGAATTATACCGTTCTCATGTTCCCAGGCCACAGGGTTCCAGAATCCACTGATGTCATGTTCCCAGGCCACAGGGTTCCAGAAACAATCCTCAGTTATGTTCGCAGGCTACAGGATTCCAGATTCTAACCTCAGTCATGTTCCCAGTCCACAGGGTTCCAGAACCAAGCCTCAGTCAGATTCCCAGGGCACAGTATTCCACAATCTAAACAGACGTCATGTTCCCAGGCCACAGGATTCCAGAATCACGCCTCAGTCATGTTCCCAGGCCACAGGGATCCAGAATCAAACCTCAGTCATGTTGCCAGGCCAGACGGTACCACCATCAAACCTCAGTCATATTCCCAGACCACAGGTTTCCACAATCAAACCGATTTCATGTTCCCAGGCAACAGGGTACCAGAATCCAAACCGATGTCATGTTCCCAGGCCACAGGATTCCACGATCTAACATCAGTCATATTCCCAGGCCACATGGTTCCAGAATCAAACCTCAGTCTTGTTCCCAGTCCACAGGATTCCAGAACCAAGCCTTCAGTCCGGTTCCCAGGGCACAGTATGCCACAATCTAAACAGATGTCATGTTCCCAGGCCACAGGTTTCCAGAATCACGCCTCAATCCTGTTCCCAGGCCACAGGGTTCCAGAATCAAGACAATGTCAAATTCCTAGGCCATGGGTTTCCAGTACCAGGCCACAGTCATGTTTCCAGGGCACAGGTTTCTACAATCAAACCTCTGTCATGTTGCCAGTCCACAGGTTTCTGCCATCAAACCTCAGTCAATTTCCCAGGCCACAGATTTCCAGAATCAAACCTCAGTCATATTCCCAGGACACCTGGTTCCAGAATCAAACCTCAGTCATGTTTGCAGGACCCATGGTTCCACAATCAAACCACAGTCATGTTCCCAGGACAAAGGTGTCCAGAATCAAACCTCAGTCATGTTCCCAGGGAAGAGGGTTCCAGTAACAAACCTCATTCATGTTGCCAAGCCACAGGTTTCCACCATCAAACCTCAGACATGTTCCCAGGCCACAGGGTTCCAGAATTAAACCGTTCTCATGTTCCCAGGCCACAGGGTTCCAGAATCCACTGATGTCATGTTCCCAGGCCACAGGATTCCAGAATAAAACCTCAGTCATGTTCCCAGTCCACAGGGTTCCAGAACCAAGCCTCAGTCAGGTTCCCAGGGCCCAGTATTCCACAATCTAAACAGATGTCATGTTCCCAGGCCACAGGATTCCAGAATCACGCCTCAGTCTTGTTCCTGGCCACAGGGTTCCGGAATCAAACCAATGTCAAGTTCCCAGGCCATGGGTTTCAAGTATCAGGTCGCAGTCATGTTTCCAGGGCACAGGGTTCTACAATCAAACCTCAGTCATGTTGCCAGTCCACAGATTTCTACCATCAAACCTCAGTCAAGTTCCCAGGCCACAGATTTCCAGAATCAAACCTCAGTCATATTCCCAGGCCACAGTTTTCCAGAATCACACCTCAGTCATGTTCCCAGGCCACAGGGTTCCAGAATCAAACCAATGTCAAATTCCTAGGCCATGGGTTTCCAGTACCAGGCCACAGTCATGTTTCCCGGGCACAGGGTTCTACAATCAAACCTCAGTCATGTTGCCAGTCCACAGGTTTCTGCCATCAAACCTCAGTCAAGTTCCCAGGCCACAGAATTCCAGAATCAAACCTCAGTCATATTCCCAGGACACCTGGTTCCAGAATCAAACCTCTGTCATGTTTGCAGGACCCATGATTCCACAATCAAAACACAGTCATGTTCCCAGCACAAAGGTGTCCAGAAACAAACCTCAGTCATGTTGCCAAGCCACAGGTTTCCACCATCAAACCTCAGACATGTTCCCAGGTCAGAGGGTTCCAGAATTAAACCGTTCTCATGTTCCCAGGCCACAGGGTTCCAGAATCCACTGATGTCATGTTCCCAGGCCACAGGATTCCAGAAACAATCCTCAGTTATATTCGCAGGCTACAGGGTTCCAGAATCAAACCTCAGTCATGTTCCCAGGCCACAGATTTCCAGAATCAAACCTCAGTCATATTCCCAGGACACATGGTTCCAGAATCAAACCTCAGTCATGTTTGCAGGACCCATGGTTCCACAATCAAACCACAGTCATGTTCCCAGGACAAAGGTGTCCAGAATCAAACCTCAGTCATGTTCCCAGGGAACAGGGTTCCAGTAACAAACCTCATTCATGTTGCCAAGCCACAGGTTTCCACCATCAAACCTCAGACATGTTCCCAGGACACAGGTTTCCAGAATCCAACCGTTCTCATGTTCCCAGGCCACAGGGTTCCAGAATCCACTGATGTCATGTTCCCAGGCCACAGGATTCCAGAATAAAACCTCAGTCATGTTCCCAGTCCACAGGGTTCCAGAACCAAGCCTCAGTCAGGTTCCCAGGGCACAGTATTCCACAATCTAAACAGATGTCATGTTCCCAGGCCACAGGATTCCAGAATCATGCCTCAGTCTTGTTCCTGGCCACAGGGTTCCAGAATCAAACCAATGTCAAGTTCCCAGGCCATGGGTTTCAAGTATCACGTCGCACTCATGTTTCCAGGGCACAGGGTTCTACAATCAAACCTCAGTAATGTTTCCAGTCCACAGATTTCTGCCATCAAACCTCAGTCAAGTCCCCGGCCACAGTTTTCCAGAATCATACCTCAGTCATGTTCCCAGGTCACAGGGTTCCAGAATCAAACCAATGTCAAATTCCTAGGCCATGGGTTTCCAGTACCAGGCCACAGTCATGTTTCCAGGGCACAGGGTTCTACAATCAAACCTCAGTCATGTTGCCAGTCCACAGGTTTCTGCCATCAAACCTCAGTCAAGTTCCCAGGCCACAGATTTCCAGAATCAAACCTCAGTCATATTCCCAGGACACATGGTTCCAGAATCAAACCTCAGTCATGTTTGCAGGACCCATGATTCCACAATCAAAACACAGTCATGTTCCCAGCACAAAGGTGTCCAGAATCAAACCTCAGTCATGTTCGCAGAGAACAGGGTTACAGAAACAAACCTCAGTCATGTTGCCAAGCCACAGGTTTCCACCATCAAACCTCAGACATGTTCCCAGGTCACAGGGTTCCAGAATTATACCGTTCTCATGTTCCCAGGCCACAGGGTTCCAGAATCCACTGATGTCATGTTCCCAGGCCACAGGGTTCCAGAAACAATCCTCAGTTATGTTCGCAGGCTACAGGATTCCAGATTCTAACCTCAGTCATGTTCCCAGTCCACAGGGTTCCAGAACCAAGCCTCAGTCAGATTCCCAGGGCACAGTATTCCACAATCTAAACAGACGTCATGTTCCCAGGCCACAGGATTCCAGAATCACGCCTCAGTCATGTTCCCAGGCCACAGGGATCCAGAATCAAACCTCAGTCATGTTGCCAGGCCAGACGGTACCACCATCAAACCTCAGTCATATTCCCAGACCACAGGTTTCCACAATCAAACCGATTTCATGTTCCCAGGCAACAGGGTACCAGAATCCAAACCGATGTCATGTTCCCAGGCCACAGGATTCCACGATCTAACATCAGTCATATTCCCAGGCCACATGGTTCCAGAATCAAACCTCAGTCTTGTTCCCAGTCCACAGGATTCCAGAACCAAGCCTTCAGTCCGGTTCCCAGGGCACAGTATGCCACAATCTAAACAGATGTCATGTTCCCAGGCCACAGGTTTCCAGAATCACGCCTCAATCCTGTTCCCAGGCCACAGGGTTCCAGAATCAAGACAATGTCAAATTCCTAGGCCATGGGTTTCCAGTACCAGGCCACAGTCATGTTTCCAGGGCACAGGTTTCTACAATCAAACCTCTGTCATGTTGCCAGTCCACAGGTTTCTGCCATCAAACCTCAGTCAATTTCCCAGGCCACAGATTTCCAGAATCAAACCTCAGTCATATTCCCAGGACACCTGGTTCCAGAATCAAACCTCAGTCATGTTTGCAGGACCCATGGTTCCACAATCAAACCACAGTCATGTTCCCAGGACAAAGGTGTCCAGAATCAAACCTCAGTCATGTTCCCAGGGAAGAGGGTTCCAGTAACAAACCTCATTCATGTTGCCAAGCCACAGGTTTCCACCATCAAACCTCAGACATGTTCCCAGGCCACAGGGTTCCAGAATTAAACCGTTCTCATGTTCCCAGGCCACAGGGTTCCAGAATCCACTGATGTCATGTTCCCAGGCCACAGGATTCCAGAATAAAACCTCAGTCATGTTCCCAGTCCACAGGGTTCCAGAACCAAGCCTCAGTCAGGTTCCCAGGGCCCAGTATTCCACAATCTAAACAGATGTCATGTTCCCAGGCCACAGGATTCCAGAATCACGCCTCAGTCTTGTTCCTGGCCACAGGGTTCCGGAATCAAACCAATGTCAAGTTCCCAGGCCATGGGTTTCAAGTATCAGGTCGCAGTCATGTTTCCAGGGCACAGGGTTCTACAATCAAACCTCAGTCATGTTGCCAGTCCACAGATTTCTACCATCAAACCTCAGTCAAGTTCCCAGGCCACAGATTTCCAGAATCAAACCTCAGTCATATTCCCAGGCCACAGTTTTCCAGAATCACACCTCAGTCATGTTCCCAGGCCACAGGGTTCCAGAATCAAACCAATGTCAAATTCCTAGGCCATGGGTTTCCAGTACCAGGCCACAGTCATGTTTCCCGGGCACAGGGTTCTACAATCAAACCTCAGTCATGTTGCCAGTCCACAGGTTTCTGCCATCAAACCTCAGTCAAGTTCCCAGGCCACAGAATTCCAGAATCAAACCTCAGTCATATTCCCAGGACACCTGGTTCCAGAATCAAACCTCTGTCATGTTTGCAGGACCCATGATTCCACAATCAAAACACAGTCATGTTCCCAGCACAAAGGTGTCCAGAAACAAACCTCAGTCATGTTGCCAAGCCACAGGTTTCCACCATCAAACCTCAGACATGTTCCCAGGTCAGAGGGTTCCAGAATTAAACCGTTCTCATGTTCCCAGGCCACAGGGTTCCAGAATCCACTGATGTCATGTTCCCAGGCCACAGGATTCCAGAAACAATCCTCAGTTATATTCGCAGGCTACAGGGTTCCAGAATCAAACCTCAGTCATGTTCCCAGGCCACAGATTTCCAGAATCAAACCTCAGTCATATTCCCAGGACACATGGTTCCAGAATCAAACCTCAGTCATGTTTGCAGGACCCATGGTTCCACAATCAAACCACAGTCATGTTCCCAGGACAAAGGTGTCCAGAATCAAACCTCAGTCATGTTCCCAGGGAACAGGGTTCCAGTAACAAACCTCATTCATGTTGCCAAGCCACAGGTTTCCACCATCAAACCTCAGACATGTTCCCAGGACACAGGTTTCCAGAATCCAACCGTTCTCATGTTCCCAGGCCACAGGGTTCCAGAATCCACTGATGTCATGTTCCCAGGCCACAGGATTCCAGAATAAAACCTCAGTCATGTTCCCAGTCCACAGGGTTCCAGAACCAAGCCTCAGTCAGGTTCCCAGGGCACAGTATTCCACAATCTAAACAGATGTCATGTTCCCAGGCCACAGGATTCCAGAATCATGCCTCAGTCTTGTTCCTGGCCACAGGGTTCCAGAATCAAACCAATGTCAAGTTCCCAGGCCATGGGTTTCAAGTATCACGTCGCACTCATGTTTCCAGGGCACAGGGTTCTACAATCAAACCTCAGTAATGTTTCCAGTCCACAGATTTCTGCCATCAAACCTCAGTCAAGTCCCCGGCCACAGTTTTCCAGAATCATACCTCAGTCATGTTCCCAGGTCACAGGGTTCCAGAATCAAACCAATGTCAAATTCCTAGGCCATGGGTTTCCAGTACCAGGCCACAGTCATGTTTCCAGGGCACAGGGTTCTACAATCAAACCTCAGTCATGTTGCCAGTCCACAGGTTTCTGCCATCAAACCTCAGTCAAGTTCCCAGGCCACAGATTTCCAGAATCAAACCTCAGTCATATTCCCAGGACACATGGTTCCAGAATCAAACCTCAGTCATGTTTGCAGGACCCATGATTCCACAATCAAAACACAGTCATGTTCCCAGCACAAAGGTGTCCAGAATCAAACCTCAGTCATGTTCGCAGAGAACAGGGTTACAGAAACAAACCTCAGTCATGTTGCCAAGCCACAGGTTTCCACCATCAAACCTCAGACATGTTCCCAGGTCACAGGGTTCCAGAATTATACCGTTCTCATGTTCCCAGGCCACAGGGTTCCAGAATCCACTGATGTCATGTTCCCAGGCCACAGGGTTCCAGAAACAATCCTCAGTTATGTTCGCAGGCTACAGGATTCCAGATTCTAACCTCAGTCATGTTCCCAGTCCACAGGGTTCCAGAACCAAGCCTCAGTCAGATTCCCAGGGCACAGTATTCCACAATCTAAACAGACGTCATGTTCCCAGGCCACAGGATTCCAGAATCACGCCTCAGTCATGTTCCCAGGCCACAGGGATCCAGAATCAAACCTCAGTCATGTTGCCAGGCCAGACGGTACCACCATCAAACCTCAGTCATATTCCCAGACCACAGGTTTCCACAATCAAACCGATTTCATGTTCCCAGGCAACAGGGTACCAGAATCCAAACCGATGTCATGTTCCCAGGCCACAGGATTCCAAGATCTAACATCAGTCATATTCCCAGGCCACATGGTTCCAGAATCAAACCTCAGTCTTGTTCCCAGTCCACAGGATTCCAGAACCAAGCCTTCAGTCCGGTTCCCAGGGCACAGTATGCCACAATCTAAACAGATGTCATGTTCCCAGGCCACAGGTTTCCAGAATCAGGCCTAAATCATGTTCCCAGGCCACAGGGTTCCAGAATCAAGCCAATGTCAAATTCCTAGGCCATGGGTTTCCAGTACCAGGCCACAGTCATGTTTCCAGGGCACAGGTTTCTACAATCAAACCTCTGTCATGTTGCCAGTCCACAGGTTTCTGCCATCAAACCTCAGTCAATTTCCCAGGCCACAGATTTCCAGAATCAAACCTCAGTCATATTCCCAGGACACCTGGTTCCAGAATAAAACCTCAGTCATGTTTGCAGGACCCATGGTTCCACAATCAAACCACAGTCATGTTCCCAGGACAAAGGTGTCCAGAATCAAACCTCAGTCATGTTCCCAGGGAACAGGGTTCCAGTAACAAACCTCATTCATGTTGCCAAGCCACAGGTTTCCACCATCAAACCTCAGACATGTTCCCAGGACACAGGGTTCCAGAATCCAACCGTTCTCATGTTCCCAGGCCACAGGGTTCCAGAATCCACTGATGTCATGTTCCCAGGCCACAGGATTCCAGAATAAAACCTCAGTCATGTTCCCAGTCCACAGGGTTCCAGAACCAAGCCTCAGTCAGGTTCCCAGGGCCCAGTATTCCACAATCTAAACAGATGTCATGTTCCCAGGCCACAGGATTCCAGAATCACGCCTCAGTCTTGTTCCTGGCCACAGGGTTCCGGAATCAAACCAATGTCAAGTTCCCAGGCCATGGGTTTCAAGTATCAGGTCGCATTCATGTTTCCAGGGCACAGGGTTCTACAATCAAACCTCAGTCATGTTGCCAGTCCACAGATTTCTACCATCAAACCTCAGTCAAGTTCCCAGGCCACAGATTTCCAGAATCAAACCTCAGTCATATTCCCAGGCCACAGTTTTCCAGAATCACGCCTCAGTCATGTTCCCAGGCCACAGGGTTCCAGAATCAAACCAATGTCAAATTCCTAGGCCATGGGTTTCCAGTACCAGGCCACAGTCATGTTTCCCGGGCACAGGGTTCTACAATCAAACCTCAGTCATGTTGCCAGTCCACAGGTTTCTGCCATCAAACCTCAGTCAAGTTCCCAGGCCACAGAATTCCAGAATCAAACCTCAGTCATATTCCCAGGACACCTGGTTCCAGAATCAAACCTCTGTCATGTTTGCAGGACCCATGATTCCACAATCAAAACACAGTCATGTTCCCAGCACAAAGGTGTCCAGAAACAAACCTCAGTCATGTTGCCAAGCCACAGGTTTCCACCATCAAACCTCAGACATGTTCCCAGGTCAGAGGGTTCCAGAATTAAACCGTTCTCATGTTCCCAGGCCACAGGGTTCCAGAATCCACTGATGTCATGTTCCCAGGCCACAGGATTCCAGAAACAATCCTCAGTTATGTTCGCAGGCTACAGGGTTCCAGAATCAAACCTCAGTCATGTTCCCAGGCCACAGATTTCCAGAATCAAACCTCAGTCATATTCCCAGGACACATGGTTCCAGAATCAAACCTCAGTCATGTTTGCAGGACCCATGGTTCCACAATCAAACCACAGTCATGTTCCCAGGACAAAGGTGTCCAGAATCAAACCTCAGTCATGTTCCCAGGGAACAGGGTTCCAGTAACAAACCTCAGTCATGTTGCCAAGCCACAGGTTTCCACCATCAAACCTCAGACATGTTCCCAGGCCACAGGTTTCCAGAATCCAACCGTTCTCATGTTCCCAGGCCACAGGGTTCCAGAATCCACTGATGTCATGTTCCCAGGCCACAGGATTCCAGAGTAAAACCTCAGTCATGTTCCCAGTCCACAGGGTTCCAGAACCAAGCCTCAGTCAGGTTCCCAGGGCACAGTATTCCACAATCTAAACAGATGTCATGTTCCCAGGCCACAGGATTCCAGAATCACGCCTCAGTCTTGTTCCTGGGCACAGGGTTCCAGAATCAAACCAATGTCAAGTTCCCAGGCCATGGGTTTCAAGTATCACGTCGCACTCATGTTTCCAGGGCACAGGGTTCTACAATCAAACCTCAGTAATGTTTCCAGTCCACAGATTTCTGCCATCAAACCTCAGTCAAGTCCCCGGCCACAGTTTTCCAGAATCATACCTCAGTCATGTTCCCAGGTCACAGGGTTCCAGAATCAAACCAATGTCAAATTCCTAGGCCATGGGTTTCCAGTACCAGGCCACAGTCATGTTTCCAGGGCACAGGGTTCTACAATCAAACCTCAGTCATGTTGCCAGTCCACAGGTTTCTGCCATCAAACCTCAGTCAAGTTCCCAGGCCACAGATTTCCAGAATCAAACCTCAGTCATATTCCCAGGACACATGGTTCCAGAATCAAACCTCAGTCATGTTTGCAGGACCCATGATTCCACAATCAAAACACAGTCATGTTCCCAGCACAAAGGTGTCCAGAATCAAACCTCAGTCATGTTCGCAGAGAACAGGGTTACAGAAACAAACCTCAGTCATGTTGCCAAGCCACAGGTTTCCACCATCAAACCTCAGACATGTTCCCAGGTCACAGGGTTCCAGAATTAAACCGTTCTCATGTTCCCAGGCCACAGGGTTCCAGAATCCACTGATGTCATGTTCCCAGGCCACAGGGTTCCAGAAACAATCCTCAGTTATGTTCGCAGGCTACAGGATTCCAGATTCAAACCTCAGTCATGTTCCCAGTCCACAGGGTTCCAGAACCAAGCCTCAGTCAGATTCCCAGGGCACAGTATTCCACAATCTAAACAGACGTCATGTTCCCAGGCCACAGGATTCCAGAATCACGCCTCAGTCATGTTCCCAGGCCACAGGGATCCAGAATCAAACCTCAGTCATGTTGCCAGGCCAGAGGGTACCACCATCAAACCTCAGTCATATTCCCAGACCACAGGTTTCCACAATCAAACCGATTTCATGTTCCCAGGCAACAGGGTACCAGAATCCAAACCGATGTCATGTTCCCAGGCCACAGGATTCCACGATCTAACATCAGTCATATTCCCAGGCCACATGGTTCCAGAATCAAACATCAGTCTTGTTCCCAGTCCACAGGATTCCAGAACCAAGCCTTCAGTCCGGTTCCCAGGGCACAGTATGCCACAATCTAAACTGATGTCATGTTCCCAGGCCACAGGTTTCCAGAATCACGCCTCAATCATGTTCCCAGGCCACAGGGTTCCAGAATCAAACCAATGTCAAATTCCCAGGCCATGGGTTTCCAGTACCAGGCAAGAGTCATGTTTCCAGGGCACAGGGTTCTACAATCAAACCTCAGTCATGTTGCCAGTCCACAGGTTTCTGCCATCAAACCTCAGTCAAGTTCCCAGGCCACAGATTTCCAGAATCAAACCTCAGTCATATTCCCAGGACACCTGGTTCCAGAATAAAACCTCAGTCATGTTTGCAGGACCCATGGTTCCACAATCAAAACACAGTCATGTTCCCAGCACAAAGGTGTCCAGAATCAAACCTCAGTCATGTTCCCAGGCAACAGGGTTCCAGTAACAAACCTCAGTCATGTTGCCAAGCCACAGGTTTCCACCATCAAACCTCAGACATGTTCCCAGGCCACAGGGTTCCAGAATCCAACCGTTCTCATGTTCCTAGGCCACAGGTTTCAAGAATCCACTGATGTCATGTTCCCAGGCCACAGGATTCCAGAATAAAACCTCAGTCATGTTCCCAGTCCACAGGGTTTCAGAACCAAGCCTCAGTCAGGTTCCCAGGGCACAGTATTCCACAATCTAAACAGATGTCATATTCCCAGGCCACAGGATTCCAGAATCACGCCTCACTCTTCTTCCAGACCAAAGGCTTCCAGAATCAAACCAATGTCAAGTTCCCAGGCCGTGGGTTTCAAGTATCAGGTCGCAGTCATGTTTCCAGGGCACAGGGTTCTACAATCAAACTTCAGTAATGTTTCCAGTCCACAGATTTCTGCCATCAAACCTCAGTCAAGTCCCCGGCCACAGTTTACCAGAATCAAACCTCAGTCATTTTCCCAGGACACAGGGTTCCAGAATCAAACCAATGTCAAATTCCTAGGCCATGGGTTTCCAGTACCAGGCCACAGTCATGTTTCCAGGGCACAGGGTTCTACAATCAAACCTCAGTCATGTTGCCAGT
Organism: Balaenoptera borealis; assembly: GCF_965194805.1. Taxonomy (NCBI): domain Eukaryota; kingdom Metazoa; phylum Chordata; class Mammalia; order Artiodactyla; family Balaenopteridae; genus Balaenoptera; species Balaenoptera borealis. The sequence continues at coordinate 143,976 of NW_028123308.1, forward strand.
CCACAGGTTTCGGCCATCAAACCTCAGTCAAGTTCCCAGGCCACAGATTTCCAGAATCAAACCTCAGTCATATTCCCAGGCCACATGGTTCCAGAATCAAACCTCAGTCTTGTTCCCAGTCCACAGGATTCCAGAACCAATCCTCAGTCAGGTTCCCAGGGCCCAGTGTGCCACAATCTAAACAGATGTCATGTTCCCAGGCCACAGGATTCCAGAATCACGCCTCAGTCTTGTTCCTGGCCACAGGGTTCCGGAATCAAACCAATGTCAAGTTCCCAGGCCATGGGTTTCAAGTATCAGGTCGCAGTCATGATTCCAGGGCACAGGGTTCTACAATCAAACCTCAGTCATGTTGCCAGTCCACAGGTTTCTGCCATCAAACCTCAGTCAAGTTCCCAGGCCACAGATTTCCAGAATCAAACCTCAGTCATATTCCCAGGCCACAGTTTTCCAGAATCACGCCTCAGTCATGTTCCCAGGCCACAGGGTTCCAGAATCAAACCAATGTCAAATTCCTAGGCCATGGGTTTCCAGTAACAGGCCACAGTCATGTTTCCAGGGCACAGGGTTCTACAATCAAACCTCAGTCATGTTGCCAGTCCACAGGTTTCTGCCATCAAACCTCAGTCAAGTTCCCAGGCCACAGATTTCCAGAAAGAAACCTCAGTCATATTCCCAGGCCACAGTTTTCCAGAATCACGCCTCAGTCATGTTCCAAGGCCACAGGGTTCCAGAATCAAACCAATGTCAAATTCTTAGGCCATGGGTTTCCAGTACCAGGCCACAGTCATGTTTCCAGGGCACAGGGTTCTACAATCAAACCTCAGTCATGTTGCCAGTCCACAGGTTTCTGCCATCAAACCTCAGTCAAGTTCCCAGGCCACAGATTTCCAGAATCAAACCTCAGTCATGTTTGCAGGACCCATGGTTCCACAATCAAACCACAGTCATGTTCCCAGGACAAAGGTGTCCAGAATCAAACCTCAGTCATATTCCCAGGGAACAGGGTTCCAGTAACAAACCTCATTCATGTTGCCAAGCCACAGGTTTCCACCATCAAACCTCAGACATGTTCCCAGGCCACAGGGTTCCAGAATCCAACTGTTCTCATGTTCCCAGGCCACAGGGTTCAAGAATCCACTGATGTCATGTTTCCAGGCCACAGGATTCCAGAATAAAATCTCAGTCATTTTCCCAGTCCACAGGGTTCCAGAACCAAGCCTCAGTCAGATTCCCAGGGCACAGTATTCCACAATCTAAACAGACGTCATGTTCCCAGGCCACAGGATTCCAGAATCACGCCTCAGTCATGTTCCCAGGCCACAGGGATCCAGAATCAAACCTCAGTCATGTTGCCAGGCCAGACGGTACCACCATCAAACCTCAGTCATATTCCCAGACCACAGGTTTCCACAATCAAACCGATTTCATGTTCCCAGGCAACAGGGTACCAGAATCCAAACCGATGTCATGTTCCCAGGCCACAGGATTCCACGATCTAACATCAGTCATATTCCCAGGCCACATGGTTCCAGAATCAAACCTCAGTCTTGTTCCCAGTCCACAGGATTCCAGAACCAAGCCTTCAGTCCGGTTCCCAGGGCACAGTATGCCACAATCTAAACAGATGTCATGTTCCCAGGCCACAGGTTTCCAGAATCACGCCTCAATCCTGTTCCCAGGCCACAGGGTTCCAGAATCAAGCCAATGTCAAATTCCTAGGCCATGGGTTTCCAGTACCAGGCCACAGTCATGTTTCCAGGGAACAGGTTTCTACAATCAAACCTCTGTCATGTTGCCAGTCCACAGGTTTCTGCCATCAAACCTCAGTCAATTTCCCAGGCCACAGATTTCCAGAATCAAACCTCAGTCATATTCCCAGGACACCTGGTTCCAGAATCAAACCTCAGTCATGTTTGCAGGACCCATGGTTCCACAATCAAACCACAGTCATGTTCCCAGGACAAAGGTGTCCAGAATCAAACCTCAGTCATGTTCCCAGGGAAGAGGGTTCCAGTAACAAACCTCATTCATGTTGCCAAGCCACAGGTTTCCACCATCAAACCTCAGACATGTTCCCAGGCCACAGGGTTCCAGAATTAAACCGTTCTCATGTTCCCAGGCCACAGGGTTCCAGAATCCACTGATGTCATGTTCCCAGGCCACAGGATTCCAGAATAAAACCTCAGTCATGTTCCCAGTCCACAGGGTTCCAGAACCAAGCCTCAGTCAGGTTCCCAGGGCCCAGTATTCCACAATCTAAACAGATGTCATGTTCCCAGGCCACAGGATTCCAGAATCACGCCTCAGTCTTGTTCCTGGCCACAGGGTTCCGGAATCAAACCAATGTCAAGTTCCCAGGCCATGGGTTTCAAGTATCAGGTCGCAGTCATGTTTCCAGGGCACAGGGTTCTACAATCAAACCTCAGTCATGTTGCCAGTCCACAGATTTCTACCATCAAACCTCAGTCAAGTTCCCAGGCCACAGATTTCCAGAATCAAACCTCAGTCATATTCCCAGGCCACAGTTTTCCAGAATCACACCTCAGTCATGTTCCCAGGCCACAGGGTTCCAGAATCAAACCAATGTCAAATTCCTAGGCCATGGGTTTCCAGTACCAGGCCACAGTCATGTTTCCCGGGCACAGGGTTCTACAATCAAACCTCAGTCATGTTGCCAGTCCACAGGTTTCTGCCATCAAACCTCAGTCAAGTTCCCAGGCCACAGAATTCCAGAATCAAACCTCAGTCATATTCCCAGGACACCTGGTTCCAGAATCAAACCTCTGTCATGTTTGCAGGACCCATGATTCCACAATCAAAACACAGTCATGTTCCCAGCACAAAGGTGTCCAGAAACAAACCTCAGTCATGTTGCCAAGCCACAGGTTTCCACCATCAAACCTCAGACATGTTCCCAGGTCAGAGGGTTCCAGAATTAAACCGTTCTCATGTTCCCAGGCCACAGGGTTCCAGAATCCACTGATGTCATGTTCCCAGGCCACAGGATTCCAGAAACAATCCTCAGTTATGTTCGCAGGCTACAGGGTTCCAGAATCAAACCTCAGTCATGTTCCCAGGCCACAGATTTCCAGAATCAAACCTCAGTCATATTCCCAGGACACATGGTTCCAGAATCAAACCTCAGTCATGTTTGCAGGACCCATGGTTCCACAATCAAACCACAGTCATGTTCCCAGGACAAAGGTGTCCAGAATCAAACCTCAGTCATGTTCCCAGGGAACAGGGTTCCAGTAACAAACCTCAGTCATGTTGCCAAGCCACAGGTTTCCACCATCAAACCTCAGACATGTTCCCAGGCCACAGGTTTCCAGAATCCAACCGTTCTCATGTTCCCAGGCCACAGGGTTCCAGAATCCACTGATGTCATGTTCCCAGGCCACAGGATTCCAGAGTAAAACCTCAGTCATGTTCCCAGTCCACAGGGTTCCAGAACCAAGCCTCAGTCAGGTTCCCAGGGCACAGTATTCCACAATCTAAACAGATGTCATGTTCCCAGGCCACAGGATTCCAGAATCACGCCTCAGTCTTGTTCCTGGGCACAGGGTTCCAGAATCAAACCAATGTCAAGTTCCCAGGCCATGGGTTTCAAGTATCACGTCGCACTCATGTTTCCAGGGCACAGGGTTCTACAATCAAACCTCAGTAATGTTTCCAGTCCACAGATTTCTGCCATCAAACCTCAGTCAAGTCCCCGGCCACAGTTTTCCAGAATCATACCTCAGTCATGTTCCCAGGTCACAGGGTTCCAGAATCAAACCAATGTCAAATTCCTAGGCCATGGGTTTCCAGTACCAGGCCACAGTCATGTTTCCAGGGCACAGGGTTCTACAATCAAACCTCAGTCATGTTGCCAGTCCACAGGTTTCTGCCATCAAACCTCAGTCAAGTTCCCAGGCCACAGATTTCCAGAATCAAACCTCAGTCATATTCCCAGGACACATGGTTCCAGAATCAAACCTCAGTCATGTTTGCAGGACCCATGATTCCACAATCAAAACACAGTCATGTTCCAGCACAAAGGTGTCCAGAATCAAACCTCAGTCATGTTCGCAGAGAACAGGGTTACAGAAACAAACCTCAGTCATGTTGCCAAGCCACAGGTTTCCACCATCAAACCTCAGACATGTTCCCAGGTCACAGGGTTCCAGAATTAAACCGTTCTCATGTTCCCAGGCCACAGGGTTCCAGAATCCACTGATGTCATGTTCCCAGGCCACAGGGTTCCAGAAACAATCCTCAGTTATGTTCGCAGGCTACAGGATTCCAGATTCAAACCTCAGTCATGTTCCCAGTCCACAGGGTTCCAGAACCAAGCCTCAGTCAGATTCCCAGGGCACAGTATTCCACAATCTAAACAGACGTCATGTTCCCAGGCCACAGGATTCCAGAATCACGCCTCAGTCATGTTCCCAGGCCACAGGGATCCAGAATCAAACCTCAGTCATGTTGCCAGGCCAGAGGGTACCACCATCAAACCTCAGTCATATTCCCAGACCACAGGTTTCCACAATCAAACCGATTTCATGTTCCCAGGCAACAGGGTACCAGAATCCAAACCGATGTCATGTTCCCAGGCCACAGGATTCCACGATCTAACATCAGTCATATTCCCAGGCCACATGGTTCCAGAATCAAACATCAGTCTTGTTCCCAGTCCACAGGATTCCAGAACCAAGCCTTCAGTCCGGTTCCCAGGGCACAGTATGCCACAATCTAAACTGATGTCATGTTCCCAGGCCACAGGTTTCCAGAATCACGCCTCAATCATGTTCCCAGGCCACAGGGTTCCAGAATCAAACCAATGTCAAATTCCCAGGCCATGGGTTTCCAGTACCAGGCAAGAGTCATGTTTCCAGGGCACAGGGTTCTACAATCAAACCTCAGTCATGTTGCCAGTCCACAGGTTTCTGCCATCAAACCTCAGTCAAGTTCCCAGGCCACAGATTTCCAGAATCAAACCTCAGTCATATTCCCAGGACACATGGTTCCAGAATAAAACCTCAGTCATGTTTGCAGGACCCATGGTTCCACAATCAAAACACAGTCATGTTCCCAGCACAAAGGTGTCCAGAATCAAACCTCAGTCATATTCCCAGGGAACAGGGTTCCAGTAACAAACCTCATTCATGTTGCCAAGCCACAGGTTTCCACCATCAAACCTCAGACATGTTCCCAGGCCACAGGGTTCCAGAATCCAACTGTTCTCATGTTCCCAGGCCACAGGGTTCAAGAATCCACTGATGTCATGTTTCCAGGCCACAGGATTCCAGAATAAAATCTCAGTCATTTTCCCAGTCCACAGGGTTCCAGAACCAAGCCTCAGTCAGATTCCCAGGGCACAGTATTCCACAATCTAAACAGACGTCATGTTCCCAGGCCACAGGATTCCAGAATCACGCCTCAGTCATGTTCCCAGGCCACAGGGATCCAGAATCAAACCTCAGTCATGTTGCCAGGCCAGACGGTACCACCATCAAACCTCAGTCATATTCCCAGACCACAGGTTTCCACAATCAAACCGATTTCATGTTCCCAGGCAACAGGGTACCAAAATCCAAACCGATGTCATGTTCCCAGGCCACAGGATTCCACGATCTAACATCAGTCATATTCCCAGGCCACATGGTTCCAGAATCAAACCTCAGTCTTGTTCCCAGTCCACAGGATTCCAGAACCAAGCCTTCAGTCCGGTTCCCAGGGCACAGTATGCCACAATCTAAACAGATGTCATGTTCCCAGGCCACAGGTTTCCAGAATCACGCCTCAATCCTGTTCCCAGGCCACAGGGTTCCAGAATCAAGCCAATGTCAAATTCCTAGGCCATGGGTTTCCAGTACCAGGCCACAGTCATGTTTCCAGGGAACAGGTTTCTACAATCAAACCTCTGTCATGTTGCCAGTCCACAGGTTTCTGCCATCAAACCTCAGTCAATTTCCCAGGCCACAGATTTCCAGAATCAAACCTCAGTCATATTCCCAGGACACCTGGTTCCAGAATCAAACCTCAGTCATGTTTGCAGGACCCATGGTTCCACAATCAAACCACAGTCATGTTCCCAGGACAAAGGTGTCCAGAATCAAACCTCAGTCATGTTCCCAGGGAAGAGGGTTCCAGTAACAAACCTCATTCATGTTGCCAAGCCACAGGTTTCCACCATCAAACCTCAGACATGTTCCCAGGCCACAGGGTTCCAGAATTAAACCGTTCTCATGTTCCCAGGCCACAGGGTTCCAGAATCCACTGATGTCATGTTCCCAGGCCACAGGATTCCAGAATAAAACCTCAGTCATGTTCCCAGTCCACAGGGTTCCAGAACCAAGCCTCAGTCAGGTTCCCAGGGCCCAGTATTCCACAATCTAAACAGATGTCATGTTCCCAGGCCACAGGATTCCAGAATCACGCCTCAGTCTTGTTCCTGACCACAGGGTTCCGGAATCAAACCAATGTCAAGTTCCCAGGGCATGGGTTTCAAGTATCAGGTCGCAGTCATGTTTCCAGGGCACAGGGTTCTACAATCAAACCTCAGTCATGTTGCCAGTCCACAGATTTCTACCATCAAACCTCAGTCAAGTTCCCAGGCCACAGATTTCCAGAATCAAACCTCAGTCATATTCCCAGGCCACAGTTTTCCAGAATCACACCTCAGTCATGTTCCCAGGCCACAGGGTTCCAGAATCAAACCAATGTCAAATTCCTAGGCCATGGGTTTCCAGTACCAGGCCACAGTCATGTTTCCCGGGCACAGGGTTCTACAATCAAACCTCAGTCATGTTGCCAGTCCACAGGTTTCTGCCATCAAACCTCAGTCAAGTTCCCAGGCCACAGAATTCCAGAATCAAACCTCAGTCATATTCCCAGGACACCTGGTTCCAGAATCAAACCTCTGTCATGTTTGCAGGACCCATGATTCCACAATCAAAACACAGTCATGTTCCCAGCACAAAGGTGTCCAGAAACAAACCTCAGTCATGTTGCCAAGCCACAGGTTTCCACCATCAAACCTCAGACATGTTCCCAGGTCAGAGGGTTCCAGAATTAAACCGTTCTCATGTTCCCAGGCCACAGGGTTCCAGAATCCACTGATGTCATGTTCCCAGGCCACAGGATTCCAGAAACAATCCTCAGTTATATTCGCAGGCTACAGGGTTCCAGAATCAAACCTCAGTCATGTTCCCAGGCCACAGATTTCCAGAATCAAACCTCAGTCATATTCCCAGGACACATGGTTCCAGAATCAAACCTCAGTCATGTTTGCAGGACCCATGGTTCCACAATCAAACCACAGTCATGTTCCCAGGACAAAGGTGTCCAGAATCAAACCTCAGTCATGTTCCCAGGGAACAGGGTTCCAGTAACAAACCTCATTCATGTTGCCAAGCCACAGGTTTCCACCATCAAACCTCAGACATGTTCCCAGGACACAGGTTTCCAGAATCCAACCGTTCTCATGTTCCCAGGCCACAGGGTTCCAGAATCCACTGATGTCATGTTCCCAGGCCACAGGATTCCAGAATAAAACCTCAGTCATGTTCCCAGTCCACAGGGTTCCAGAACCAAGCCTCAGTCAGGTTCCCAGGGCACAGTATTCCACAATCTAAACAGATGTCATGTTCCCAGGCCACAGGATTCCAGAATCATGCCTCAGTCTTGTTCCTGGCCACAGGGTTCCAGAATCAAACCAATGTCAAGTTCCCAGGCCATGGGTTTCAAGTATCACGTCGCACTCATGTTTCCAGGGCACAGGGTTCTACAATCAAACCTCAGTCATGTTTCCAGTCCACAGATTTCTGCCATCAAACCTCAGTCAAGTCCCCGGCCACAGTTTTCCACCATCAAACCTCAGACATGTTCCCAGGCCACAGGGTTCCAGAATCAAGCCTCAGTCATGTTCCCAGGCCACAGGGATCCAGAATCAAACCTCAGTCATGTTGCCAGGCCAGAGGGTACCACCATCAAACCTCAGTCATATTCCCAGACCACAGGTTTCCACAATCAAACCGATTTCATGTTCCCAGGCAACAGGGTACCAGAATCCAAACCGATGTCATGTTCCCAGGCCACAGGATTCCACGATCTAACATCAGTCATATTCCCAGGCCACATGGTTCCAGAATCAAACCTCAGTCTTGTTCCCAGTCCACAGGATTCCAGAACCAAGCCTTCATTCCGGTTCCCAGGGCACAGTATGCCACAATCTAAACAGATGTCATGTTCCCAGGCCACAGGTTTCCAGAATCACGCCTCAATCATGTTCCCAGACCACAGGGTTTCAGAATCAAACCAATGTCAATTTCCCAGGCCATGGGTTTCCAGTACCAGGCCACAGTCATATTTCCAGGCCACAGGGTTCTACAATCAAACCTCAGTCAACTTCCCAGGGAACAGATTTCCAGAATCAATCCTCAGTCATATTCCCAGGACACATGGTTCCAGAATAAAACCTCAGTCAAGTTTCCAGGCCACAGATTTCCAGAATCAAACCTCAGTCATATTCCCAGGACACATGGTTCCAGAATCAAACCTCAGTCATGTTTGCAGGACCCATGATTCCACAATCAAAACACAGTCATTGTCCCAGAACAAAGGTGTCCAGAATCAAACCTGTCATGTTCCCAGGGAACAGGGTTCCAGAAACAAACCTCAGTCATGTTGCCAAGCCACAGGTTTCCACCATCAAACCTCAGACATGTTCCCAGGTCACAGGGTTCCAGAATTAAACCGTTCTCATGTTCCCAGGCCACAGGGTTCCAGAATCCACTGATGTCATGTTCCCAGGCCACAGGGTTCCAGAATCAAACCAATGTCAAATTCCTAGGCCATGGGTTTCCAGTACCAGGCCACAGTCATGTTTCCAGGGCACAGGGTTCTACAATCAAACCTCAGTCATATTCCCAGTCCACAGGGTTCCAGAACCAAGCCTCAGTCAGATTCCCAGGGCACATTATTCCACAATCTAAACAGATGTCATGTTCCCAGGCCACAGGATTCCAGAATCACGCCTCAGTCATGTTCCCAGGCCACAGGGATCCAGAATCAAACCTCAGTCATGTTGCCAGGCCAGAGGGTACCACCATCAAACCTCAGTCATATTCCCAGACCACAGGTTTCCACAATCAAACCGATTTCATGTTCCCAGGCAACAGGGTACCAGAATTCAAACCAATGTCATGTTCCCAGGCCACAGGATTCCACGATCTAACATCAGTCATATTCCCAGGCCACATGGTTCCAGAATCAAACCTCAGTCTTGTTCCCAGTCCACAGGATTCCAGAACCAAGCCTTCAGTCCGGTTCCCAGGGCACAGTATGCCACAATCTAAACAGATGTCATGTTCCCAGGCCACAGGTTTCCAGAATCAGGCCTCAATCATGTTCCCAGGCCACAGGGTTTCAGAATCAAATCAATGTCAATTTCCCAGGCCATGGGTTTCCAGTACCAGGCCACAGTCATATTTCCAGGCCACAGGGTTCTACAATCAAACCTCTGTCATGTTGCCAGTCCACAGGTTTCTGCCATCAAACCTCAGTCAAGTTCCCAGGCCACAGATTTCCAGAATCAAACCTCAGTCATATTCCCTGGACACATGGTTCCAAAATAAAACCTCAGTCATGTTTGCAGGACCCATGGTTCCACAATCAAACCACAGTCATGTTCCCAGGAAAAAGGTGTCCAGAATCAAACCTCAGTCATGTTCCCAGGGAACAGGGTTCCAGTAACAAACCTCAGTCATGTTGCCAAGCCACAGGTTTCCACCATCAAACCTCAGACTTGTTCCCAGGTCACAGGGTTCCAGAATCCAACCGTTCTCATGTTCCCAGGCCACAGGTTTCAAGAATCCACTGATGTCATGTTCCCAGGCCACAGGATTCCAGAATAAAACCTCAGTCATGTTCCCAGTCCACAGGGTTCCAGAACCAAGCCTCAGTCAGGTTCCCAGGGCCCAGTATTCCACAATCTAAACAGATGTCATGTTCCCAGGCCACAGGATTCCAGAATCACGCCTCAGTCTTGTTCCTGGCCACAGGGTTCCGGAATCAAACCAATGTCAAGTTCCTAGGCCATGGGTTTCAAATATCAGGTCGCAGTCATGTTTCCAGGGCACAGGGTTCTACAATCAAACCTCAGTCATGTTGCCAGTCCACAGATTTCTGCCATTAAACCTCAGTCAAGTTCCCAGGCCACAGATTTCCAGAATCAAACCTCAGTCATGTTCCCAGGTCACAGGGTTCCAGAAAGAAACCAATGTCAAATTCGTAGGCCATGGGTTTCCAGTACCAGACCACAGTCATGTTTCCAGGGCAAAGGGTTCTACAATCAAACCTCAGTCATGTTGCCAGTCCCCAGTTTTCTGCCATCAAAGCTCTGTCAAGTTCCCAGGCCACAGATTTCCAGAATCAAACCTCAGTCATATTCCCAGGACACATGGTTCCAGAATCAAACCTAAGTCATGTTTGCAGGACCCATGATTCCACAATCAAAACACAGTCATGTACCCAGCACAAAGGTGTCCAGAATCAAACCTCAGTCATGTTCCCAGGGAACAGGGTTCCAGAAACAAGCCTCAGTCATGTTGCCAAGCCACAGGTTTCCACCATCAAACCTCAGACATGTTCCCAGGTCACAGGGTTCCAGAATTAAACCGTTCTCATGTTCCCAGGCCACAGGGTGCCAGAATCCACTGATGTGATGTTCCCAGGCCACAGGGTTCCTGAAACAATCCTCAGTTATGTTCGAAGCCTACAGGGTTCCAGAATCAAACCTCCGTCATGTTCCCAGGCCAGAGGGTTCCAGAAACAAACCAATGTCAAATTCCTAGGCCATGGGTTTCAAGTACCAGGCCACAGTCATGTTTCCAGGCCACAGGGTTCAACAATCAAACCTCTGTCATGTTGCCAGTCCACAGGATTCTGCCATCAAACTTCAGTCAATTTCCCAGGTCACAGATTTCCAGAATCAAACCTCAGTCATATTCCCAGGACACATGGTTCCAGAAAAAAAACCTCAGTCTTGTTGGCAGGACCCACGGTTCCACAATCAAACCACAGTCATGTTCCCAGGACAAAGGTGTCCAGAATCAAACCTCAGTCATGTTCCCAGGGAACAGGGTTCCAATAACAAACCTCAGTCATTTTGCCAAGCCACAGTTTTCCACCATCAAACCTCAGACATATTCCCAGGCCACAGGGTTCCAGAATCAAGCCTCAGTCATGTTCCCAGGCCACAGGGATCCAGAATCAAACCTCAGTCATGTTGCCAGGCCAGAGGGTACCACCATCAAACCTCAGTCATATTCCCAGACCACAGGTTTCCACAATCAAACCGATTTCATGTTCCCAGGCAACAGGGTACCAGAATCCAAACCGATGTCATGTTCCCAGGCCACAGGATTCCACGATCTAACATCAGTCATATTCCCAGGCCACATGGTTCCAGAATCAAACCTCAGTCTTGTTCCCAGTCCACAGGATTCCAGAACCAAGCCTTCAGTCCGGTTCCCAGGGCACAGTATGCCACAATCTAAACAGATGTCATGTTCCCAGGCCACAGGTTTCCAGAATCACGCCTCAATCATGTTCCCAGGCCACAGGGTTTCAGAATCAAACCAATGTCAATTTCCCAGGCCATGGGTTTCCAGTACCAGGCCACAGTCATATTTCCAGGCCACAGGGTTCTACAATCAAACCTCAGTCAACTTCCCAGGGAACAGATTTCCAGAATCAATCCTCAGTCATATTCCCAGGACACATGGTTCCAGAATAAAACCTCAGTCATGTTTGCAGGACCCATGGTTCCACAATCAAACCACAGTCATGTTCCCAGGACAAAGGTGTCCAGAATCAAACCTCAGTCATGTTCCCAGGGAAGAGGGTTCCAGTAACAAACCTCAGTCATGTTGCCAAGCCACAGGTTTCCACCATCAAACCTCAGACATGTTCCCAGGCCACAGGGTTCCAGAATCAAACCGTTCTCATGTTCCCAGGCCACAGGTTTCAAGAATCCACTGATGTCATGTTCCCAGGCCACAGGATTCCAGAATAAAACCTCAGTCATGTTCCCAGTCCACAGGGTTCCAGAACCAAGCCTCAGTCAGGTTCCCAGGGCCCAGTATTCCACAATCTAAACAGATGTCATGTTCCCAGGCCACAGGATTCCAGAATCACGCCTCAGTCTTGTTCCTGGCCACAGGGTTCCGGAATCAAACCAATGTCAAGTTCCCAGGCCATGGGTTTCAAATATCAGGTCGCAGTCATGTTTCCAGGGCACAGGGTTCTACAATCAAACCTCAGTCATGTTGCCAGTCCACAGATTTCTGCCATCAAACCTCAGTCAAGTTCCCAGGCCACAGATTTCCAGAATCAAACCTCAGTCATATTCCCAGGCCACAGTTTTCCAGAATCATGCCTCAGTCATGTTCCCAGGCCACAGGGTTCCAAAATCCAACCAATGTCAAATTCCTAGGCCATGGGTTTCCAGTACCAGACCACAGTCATGTTTCCAGGGCACAGGGTTCTACAATCAAACCTCAGTCATGTTGCCAGTCCACAGGTTTCTGCCATCAAACCTCAGTCAAGTTCCCAGGCCACAGATTTCCAGAATCAAACCTCAGTCATATTCCCAGGACACATGGTTCAAGAATCAAACCTCAGTCATGTTTGCAGGACCCATGGTTCCACAATCAAACCACAGTCATGCTCCCAGGACAAAGGTGTCCAGAATCAAACCTCAGTCATATTCCCAGGGAACAGGGTTCCAGTAACAAACCTCATTCATGTTGCCAAGCCACAGGTTTCCACCATCAAACCTCAGACATGTTCCCAGGCCACAGTGTTCCAGAATCCAACCGTTCTCATGTTCCCAGGCCACAGGGTTCAAGAATCCACTGATGTCATGTTCCCAGGCCACAGGATTCCAGAATAAATCCTCAGTCATGATCCCAGTCCACAGGGTTCCAGAACCAAGCCTCAGTCAGGTTCCCAGGGCCCAGTATTCCAGAAACTAAACAGATGTCATGTTCCCAGGCCACAGGATTCCAGAATCACGCCTCAGTCTTGTTCCTGGCCACAGGGTTCCGGAATCAAAACAATGTCAAGTTCCCAGGCCATGGGTTTCAAATATCAGGTCGCAGTCATGTTTCCAGGGCACAGGGTTCTACAATCAAACCTCAGTCATGTTGCCAGTCCACAGATTTCTGCCATCAAACCTCAGTCAAGTTCCCAGGCCACAGATTCCAGAATCAAACCTCAGTCATATTCCCAGGCCACAGTTTTCCAGAATCACGCCTCAGTCATGTTCCCAGGCCACAGGGTTCCAGAATCAAACCAATGTCAAATTCCTAGGCCATGGGTTTCCAGTACCAGCCCACAGTCATGTTTCCAGGGCACAGGGTTCTACAATCAAACCTCAGTCATGTTGCCAGTCCACAGGTTTCTGCCATCAAACCTCAGTCAAGTTTCCAGGCCACAGATTTCCAGAATCAAACCTCAGTCATATTCCCAGGACACATGGTTCCAGAATAAAATCTCAGTCTTGTTCCCACTCCACAGGATTCCAGAACCAAGCCTTCAGTCCGGTTCCCAGGGCACAGTATGCCACAATCTAAACAGATGTCATGTTCCCAGGCCACAGGTTTCCAGAATCACGCCTCAATCATGTTCCCAGGCCACAGGGTTTCAGAATCAAACCAATGTCAATTTCCCAGGCCATGGGTTTCCAGTACCAGGCCACAGTCATATTTCCAGGCCACAGGGTTCTACAATCAAACCTCTGTCATGTTGCCAGTCCACAGGTTTCTGCCATCAAACCTCAGTCAAATTCCCAGGCCACAGATTTCCAGAATCAAACCTCAGTCATATTCCCAGGACACATGGTTCCAGAATCAAACCTCAGTCATGTTTGCACGGAACAGGGTTCCAGAAACAAACCTCAGTCATGTTGCCAAGCCACAGGTTTCCACCATCAAACCTCAGACATGTTCCCAGGTCACAGGGTTCCAGAATTAAACCGTTCTCATGTTCCCAGGCCACAGGTTTCCAGAATCCACTGATGTCATGTTCCCAGGCCACAGGGTTCCAGAAACAATCCTCAGTTATGTTCGCAGGCTACAAGGTTCCAGAATCAATCCTCAGTCATGTTCCCAGGCCACAGGGTTCCAGAATCAAACCAATGTCAAATTCCTAGGCCATGGGTTTCTAGTACCAGGCCACAGTCATGTTTCCAGGGCATAGGGTTCTACAATCAAACCTCAGTCATGTTCCCAGTCCACAGATTTCTGCCATCAACCCTCAGTCAAGTACCCGGCCACAGTTTTCCAGAATCAAACCTCAGTCATGTTCCCAGGCCACAGGGTTCCAGAATCAAAGCAATGTCAAATTCCTAGGCCATGGGTTTCCAGTACCAGGCCACAGTCATGTTTCCAGAGCACAGGTTTCTACAATCAAACCTCAGTCATGTTCCCAGTCCACAGGGTTCCAGAACCAAGCCTCAGTCAGATTCCCAGGGCACATTATTCCACAATCTAAACAGATGTCACGTTCCCAGGCCACAGGATTCCAGAATCAGGCCTCAGTCATGTTCCCAGGCCACAGGGATCCAGAATCAAACCTCAGTCATGTTGCCAGGCCAGAGGGTACCACCATCAAACCTCAGTCATATTCCCAGACCACAGGTTTCCACAATCAAACCGATTTCATGTTCCCAGGCAACAGGGTACCAGAATCCAAACCGATGTCATGTTCCCAGGCCACAGGATTCCACGATCTAACATCAGTCATATTCCCAGGCCATATGGTTCCAGAATCAAACCTCAGTCTTGTTCCCAGTCCACAGGATTCCAGAACCAAGCCTTCAGTCCGGTTCCCAGGGCACAGTATGCCACAATCTAAACAGATGTCATGTTCCCAGGCCACAGGTTTCCAGAATCAGGCCTCAATCATGTTCCCAGGCCACAGGGTTGCAGAATCAAACCAATGTCAATTTCCCAGGCCATGGGTTTCCAGTACCAGGCCACAGTCATATTTCCAGGCCACAGGGTTCTATAATCAAACCTCAGTCATGTTGCCAGTCCACAGGTTTCTGCCATCAAACCTCAGTCAAGTTTCCAGGCCACAGATTTCCAGATTCAAACCTCAGTCATATTCCCAGGACACATGGTTCCAGAATAAAACCTCAGTCTTGTTCCCACTCCACAGGATTCCAGAACCAAGCCTTCAGTCCGGTTCCCAGGGCACAGTATGCCACAATCTAAACAGATGTCATGTTCCCAGGCCACAGGTTTCCAGAATCACGCCTCAATCATGTTCCCAGGCCACAGGGTTTCAGAATCAAACCAATGTCAATTTCCCAGGCCATGGGTTTCCAGTACCAGGCCACAGTCATATTTCCAGGCCACAGGGTTCTACAATGAAACCTCAGTCAACTTCCCAGGGAACAGATTTCCAGAATCAATCCTCAGTCATATTCCCAGGACACATGGTTCCAGAATAAAACCTCAGTCATGTTTGCAGGACCCATGGTTCCACAATCAAACCACAGTCATGTTCCCAGGACAAAGGTGTCCAGAATCAAACCTCAGTCATGTTCCCAGGGAAGAGGGTTCCAGTAACAAACCTCAGTCATGTTGCCAAGCCACAGGTTTCCACCATCAAACCTCAGACATGTTCCCAGGCCACAGGGTTCCAGAATCAAACCGTTCTCATGTTCCCAGGCCACAGGTTTCAAGAATCCACTGATGTCATGTTCCCAGGCCACAGGATTCCAGAATAAAACCTCAGTCATGTTCCCAGTCCACAGGGTTCCAGAACCAAGCCTCAGTCAGGTTCCCAGGGCCCAGTATTCCACAATCTAAACAGATGTCATGTTCCCAGGCCACAGGATTCCAGAATCACGCCTCAGTCTTGTTCCTGGCCACAGGGTTCCGGAATCAAAACAATGTCAAGTTCCCAGGCCATGGGTTTCAAATATCAGGTCGCAGTCATGTTTCCAGGGCACAGGGTTCTACAATCAAACCTCAGTCATGTTGCCAGTCCACAGATTTCTGCCATCAAACCTCAGTCAAGTTCCCAGGCCACAGATTTCCAGAATCAAACCTCAGTCATATTCCCAGGCCACAGTTTTCCAGAATCACGCCTCAGTCATGTTCCCAGGCCACAGGGTTCCAGAATCCAACCAAAGTCAAATTCCTAGGCCATGGGTTTCCAGTACCAGGCCACAGTCATGTTTCCAGGGCACAGGGTTCTACAATCAAACCTCAGTCATGTTGCCAGTCCACAGGTTTCTATCATCAAACCTCAGTCAAGTTCCCAGGCCACAGATTTCCGGAATCAAACCTCAGTCATATTCCCAGGACACATGGTTCCAGAATCAAACCTCAGTCATGTTTGCAGGACCCATGGTTCCACAATCAAACCACAGTCATGTTCCCAGGACAAAGGTGTCCAGAATCAAACCTCAGTCATATTCCCAGGGAAGAGGGTTCCAGTAACAAACCTCATTCATGTTGCCAAGCCACAGGTTTCCACCATCAAACCTCAGACATGTTCCCAGGCCACAGTGTTCCAGAATCCAACCGTTCTCATGTTCCCAGGTCACAGGGTTCAAGAATCCACTGATGTCATGTTCCCAGGCCACAGGATTCCAGAATAAATCCTCAGTCATGTTCCCAGTCCACAGGGATCCAGAACCAAGCCTCAGTCAGGTTCCCAGGGCCCAGTATTCCACAATCTAAACAGATGTCATGTTCCCAGGCCACAGGATTCCAGAATCACGCCTCAGTCTTGTTCCTGGCCACAGGGTTCCGGAATCAAAACAATGTCAAGTTCCCAGGCCATGGGTTTCAAATATCAGGTCGCAGTCATGTTTCCAGGGCACAGGGTTCTACAATCAAACCTCAGTCATGTTGCCAGTCCACAGATTTCTGCCATTAAACCTCAGTCAAGTTCCCAGGCCACAGATTTCCAGAAAGAAACCTCAGTCATATTCCCAGGCCACAGTTTTCCAGAATCACGCCTCAGTCATGTTCCCAGGCCACAGGGTTCCAAAATCCAACCAATGTCAAATTCCTAGGCCATGGGTTTCCAGTACCAGCCCACAGTCATGTTTCCAGGGCACAGGGTTCTACAATCAAACCTCAGTCATGTTGCCAGTCCCCAGTTTTCTGCCATCAAAGCTCTGTCAAGTTCCCAGGCCACAGATTTCCAGAATCAAACCTCAGTCATATTCCCAGGACACATGGTTCCAGAATCAAACCTAAGTCATGTTTGCAGGACCCATGATTCCACAATCAAAACACAGTCATGTACCCAGCACAAAGGTGTCCAGAATCAAACCTCAGTCATGTTCCCAGGGAACAGGGTTCCAGAAACAAGCCTCAGTCATGTTGCCAAGCCACAGGTTTCCACCATCAAACCTCAGACATGTTCCCAGGTCACAGGGTTCCAGAATTAAACCGTTCTCATGTTCCCAGGCCACAGGGTGCCAGAATCCACTGATGTCATGTTCCCAGGCCACAGGGTTCCAGAAACAATCCTCAGTTATGTTCGAAGCCTACAGGGTTCCAGAATCAAACCTCCGTCATGTTCCCAGGCCAGAGGGTTCCAGAAACAAACCAATGTCAAATTCCTAGGCCATGGGTTTCAAGTACCAGGCCACAGTCATGTTTCCAGGCCACAGGGTTCAACAATCAAACCTCTGTCATGTTGCCAGTCCACAGGATTCTGCCATCAAACTTCAGTCAATTTCCCAGGTCACAGATTTCCAGAATCAAACCTCAGTCATATTCCCAGGACACATGGTTCCAGAAAAAAAACCTCAGTCTTGTTGGCAGGACCCACGGTTCCACAATCAAACCACAGTCATGTTCCCAGGACAAAGGTGTCCAGAATCAAACCTCAGTCATGTTCCCAGGGAACAGGGTTCCAATAACAAACCTCAGTCATTTTGCCAAGCCACAGTTTTCCACCATCAAACCTCAGACATATTCCCAGGCCACAGGGTTCCAGAATCAAGCCTCAGTCATGTTCCCAGGCCACAGGGATCCAGAATCAAACCTCAGTCATGTTGCCAGGCCAGAGGGTACCACCATCAAACCTCAGTCATATTCCCAGACCACAGGTTTCCACAATCAAACCGATTTCATGTTCCCAGGCAACAGGGTACCAGAATCCAAACCGATGTCATGTTCCCAGGCCACAGGATTCCACGATCTAACATCAGTCATATTCCCAGGCCACATGGTTCCAGAATCAAACCTCAGTCTTGTTCCCAGTCCACAGGATTCCAGAACCAAGCCTTCATTCCGGTTCCCAGGGCACAGTATGCCACAATCTAAACAGATGTCATGTTCCCAGGCCACAGGTTTCCAGAATCACGCCTCAATCATGTTCCCAGACCACAGGGTTTCAGAATCAAACCAATGTCAATTTCCCAGGCCATGGGTTTCCAGTACCAGGCCACAGTCATATTTCCAGGCCACAGGGTTCTACAATCAAACCTCAGTCAACTTCCCAGGGAACAGATTTCCAGAATCAATCCTCAGTCATATTCCCAGGACACATGGTTCCAGAATAAAACCTCAGTCAAGTTTCCAGGCCACAGATTTCCAGAATCAAACCTCAGTCATATTCCCAGGACACATGGTTCCAGAATCAAACCTCAGTCATGTTTGCAGGACCCATGATTCCACAATCAAAACACAGTCATTGTCCCAGAACAAAGGTGTCCAGAATCAAACCTCAGTCATGTTCCCAGGGAACAGGGTTCCAGAAACAAACCTCAGTCATGTTGCCAAGCCACAGGTTTCCACCATCAAACCTCAGACATGTTCCCAGGTCACAGGGTTCCAGAATTAAACCGTTCTCATGTTCCCAGGCCACAGGGTTCCAGAATCCACTGATGTCATGTTCCCAGGCCACAGGGTTCCAGAATCAAACCAATGTCAAATTCCTAGGCCATGGGTTTCCAGTACCAGGCCACAGTCATGTTTCCAGGGCACAGGGTTCTACAATCAAACCTCAGTCATATTCCCAGTCCACAGGGTTCCAGAACCAAGCCTCAGTCAGATTCCCAGGGCACATTATTCCACAATCTAAACAGATGTCATGTTCCCAGGCCACAGGATTCCAGAATCACGCCTCAGTCATGTTCCCAGGCCACAGGGATCCAGAATCAAACCTCAGTCATGTTGCCAGGCCAGAGGGTACCACCATCAAACCTCAGTCATATTCCCAGACCACAGGTTTCCACAATCAAACCGATTTCATGTTCCCAGGCAACAGGGTACCAGAATTCAAACCAATGTCATGTTCCCAGGCCACAGGATTCCACGATCTAACATCAGTCATATTCCCAGGCCACATGGTTCCAGAATCAAACCTCAGTCTTGTTCCCAGTCCACAGGATTCCAGAACCAAGCCTTCAGTCCGGTTCCCAGGGCACAGTATGCCACAATCTAAACAGATGTCATGTTCCCAGGCCACAGGTTTCCAGAATCAGGCCTCAATCATGTTCCCAGGCCACAGGGTTGCAGAATCAAATCAATGTCAATTTCCCAGGCCATGGGTTTCCAGTACCAGGCCACAGTCATATTTCCAGGCCACAGGGTTCTACAATCAAACCTCTGTCATGTTGCCAGTCCACAGGTTTCTGCCATCAAACCTCAGTCAAGTTCCCAGGCCACAGATTTCCAGAATCAAACCTCAGTCATATTCCCTGGACACATGGTTCCAAAATAAAACCTCAGTCATGTTTGCAGGACCCATGGTTCCACAATCAAACCACAGTCATGTTCCCAGGAAAAAGGTGTCCAGAATCAAACCTCAGTCATGTTCCCAGGGAACAGGGTTCCAGTAACAAACCTCAGTCATGTTGCCAAGCCACAGGTTTCCACCATCAAACCTCAGACTTGTTCCCAGGTCACAGGGTTCCAGAATCCAACCGTTCTCATGTTCCCAGGCCACAGGTTTCAAGAATCCACTGATGTCATGTTCCCAGGCCACAGGATTCCAGAATAAAACCTCAGTCATGTTCCCAGTCCACAGGGTTCCAGAACCAAGCCTCAGTCAGGTTCCCAGGGCCCAGTATTCCACAATCTAAACAGATGTCATGTTCCCAGGCCACAGGATTCCAGAATCACGCCTCAGTCTTGTTCCTGGCCACAGGGTTCCGGAATCAAACCAATGTCAAGTTCCTAGGCCATGGGTTTCAAATATCAGGTCGCAGTCATGTTTCCAGGGCACAGGGTTCTACAATCAAACCTCAGTCATGTTGCCAGTCCACAGATTTCTGCCATTAAACCTCAGTCAAGTTCCCAGGCCACAGATTTCCAGAATCAAACCTCAGTCATGTTCCCAGGTCACAGGGTTCCAGAAAGAAACCAATGTCAAATTCGTAGGCCATGGGTTTCCAGTACCAGACCACAGTCATGTTTCCAGGGCAAAGGGTTCTACAATCAAACCTCAGTCATGTTGCCAGTCCCCAGTTTTCTGCCATCAAAGCTCTGTCAAGTTCCCAGGCCACAGATTTCCAGAATCAAACCTCAGTCATATTCCCAGGACACATGGTTCCAGAATCAAACCTAAGTCATGTTTGCAGGACCCATGATTCCACAATCAAAACACAGTCATGTACCCAGCACAAAGGTGTCCAGAATCAAACCTCAGTCATGTTCCCAGGGAACAGGGTTCCAGAAACAAGCCTCAGTCATGTTGCCAAGCCACAGGTTTCCACCATCAAACCTCAGACATGTTCCCAGGTCACAGGGTTCCAGAATTAAACCGTTCTCATGTTCCCAGGCCACAGGGTGCCAGAATCCACTGATGTGATGTTCCCAGGCCACAGGGTTCCAGAAACAATCCTCAGTTATGTTCGAAGCCTACAGGGTTCCAGAATCAAACCTCCGTCATGTTCCCAGGCCAGAGGGTTCCAGAAACAAACCAATGTCAAATTCCTAGGCCATGGGTTTCAAGTACCAGGCCACAGTCATGTTTCCAGGCCACAGGGTTCAACAATCAAACCTCTGTCATGTTGCCAGTCCACAGGATTCTGCCATCAAACTTCAGTCAATTTCCCAGGTCACAGATTTCCAGAATCAAACCTCAGTCATATTCCCAGGACACATGGTTCCAGAAAAAAAACCTCAGTCTTGTTGGCAGGACCCACGGTTCCACAATCAAACCACAGTCATGTTCCCAGGACAAAGGTGTCCAGAATCAAACCTCAGTCATGTTCCCAGGGAACAGGGTTCCAATAACAAACCTCAGTCATTTTGCCAAGCCACAGTTTTCCACCATCAAACCTCAGACATATTCCCAGGCCACAGGGTTCCAGAATCAAGCCTCAGTCATGTTCCCAGGCCACAGGGATCCAGAATCAAACCTCAGTCATGTTGCCAGGCCAGAGGGTACCACCATCAAACCTCAGTCATATTCCCAGACCACAGGTTTCCACAATCAAACCGATTTCATGTTCCCAGGCAACAGGGTACCAGAATCCAAACCGATGTCATGTTCCCAGGCCACAGGATTCCACGATCTAACATCAGTCATATTCCCAGGCCACATGGTTCCAGAATCAAACCTCAGTCTTGTTCCCAGTCCACAGGATTCCAGAACCAAGCCTTCAGTCCGGTTCCCAGGGCACAGTATGCCACAATCTAAACAGATGTCATGTTCCCAGGCCACAGGTTTCCAGAATCACGCCTCAATCATGTTCCCAGGCCACAGGGTTTCAGAATCAAACCAATGTCAATTTCCCAGGCCATGGGTTTCCAGTACCAGGCCACAGTCATATTTCCAGGCCACAGGGTTCTACAATCAAACCTCAGTCAACTTCCCAGGGAACAGATTTCCAGAATCAATCCTCAGTCATATTCCCAGGACACATGGTTCCAGAATAAAACCTCAGTCATGTTTGCAGGACCCATGGTTCCACAATCAAACCACAGTCATGTTCCCAGGACAAAGGTGTCCAGAATCAAACCTCAGTCATGTTCCCAGGGAAGAGGGTTCCAGTAACAAACCTCAGTCATGTTGCCAAGCCACAGGTTTCCACCATCAAACCTCAGACATGTTCCCAGGCCACAGGGTTCCAGAATCAAACCGTTCTCATGTTCCCAGGCCACAGGTTTCAAGAATCCACTGATGTCATGTTCCCAGGCCACAGGATTCCAGAATAAAACCTCAGTCATGTTCCCAGTCCACAGGGTTCCAGAACCAAGCCTCAGTCAGGTTCCCAGGGCCCAGTATTCCACAATCTAAACAGATGTCATGTTCCCAGGCCACAGGATTCCAGAATCACGCCTCAGTCTTGTTCCTGGCCACAGGGTTCCGGAATCAAAACAATGTCAAGTTCCCAGGCCATGGGTTTCAAATATCAGGTCGCAGTCATGTTTCCAGGGCACAGGGTTCAACAATCAAACCTCTGTCATGTTGCCAGTCCACAGGATTCTGCCATCAAACTTCAGTCAATTTCCCAGGTCACAGATTTCCAGAATCAAACCTCAGTCATATTCCCAGGACACATGGTTCCAGAAAAAAAACCTCAGTCTTGTTGGCAGGACCCACGGTTCCACAATCAAACCACAGTCATGTTCCCAGGACAAAGGTGTCCAGAATCAAACCTCAGTCATGTTCCCAGGGAACAGGGTTCCAATAACAAACCTCAGTCATTTTGCCAAGCCACAGTTTTCCACCATCAAACCTCAGACATATTCCCAGGCCACAGGGTTCCAGAATCAAGCCTCAGTCATGTTCCCAGGCCACAGGGATCCAGAATCAAACCTCAGTCATGTTGCCAGGCCAGAGGGTACCACCATCAAACCTCAGTCATATTCCCAGACCACAGGTTTCCACAATCAAACCGATTTCATGTTCCCAGGCAACAGGGTACCAGAATCCAAACCGATGTCATGTTCCCAGGCCACAGGATTCCACGATCTAACATCAGTCATATTCCCAGGCCACATGGTTCCAGAATCAAACCTCAGTCTTGTTCCCAGTCCACAGGATTCCAGAACCAAGCCTTCATTCCGGTTCCCAGGGCACAGTATGCCACAATCTAAACAGATGTCATGTTCCCAGGCCACAGGTTTCCAGAATCACGCCTCAATCATGTTCCCAGACCACAGGGTTTCAGAATCAAACCAATGTCAATTTCCCAGGCCATGGGTTTCCAGTACCAGGCCACAGTCATATTTCCAGGCCACAGGGTTCTACAATCAAACCTCAGTCAACTTCCCAGGGAACAGATTTCCAGAATCAATCCTCAGTCATATTCCCAGGACACATGGTTCCAGAATAAAACCTCAGTCAAGTTTCCAGGCCACAGATTTCCAGAATCAAACCTCAGTCATATTCCCAGGACACATGGTTCCAGAATCAAACCTCAGTCATGTTTGCAGGACCCATGATTCCACAATCAAAACACAGTCATTGTCCCAGAACAAAGGTGTCCAGAATCAAACCTCAGTCATGTTCCCAGGTCACAGGGTTCCAGAATTAAACCGTTCTCATGTTCCCAGGCCACAGGGTTCCAGAATCCACTGATGTCATGTTCCCAGGCCACAGGGTTCCAGAATCAAACCAATGTCAAATTCCTAGGCCATGGGTTTCCAGTACCAGGCCACAGTCATGTTTCCAGGGCACAGGGTTCTACAATCAAACCTCAGTCATATTCCCAGTCCACAGGGTTCCAGAACCAAGCCTCAGTCAGATTCCCAGGGCACATTATTCCACAATCTAAACAGATGTCATGTTCCCAGGCCACAGGATTCCAGAATCACGCCTCAGTCATGTTCCCAGGCCACAGGGATCCAGAATCAAACCTCAGTCATGTTGCCAGGCCAGAGGGTACCACCATCAAACCTCAGTCATATTCCCAGACCACAGGTTTCCACAATCAAACCGATTTCATGTTCCCAGGCAACAGGGTACCAGAATTCAAACCAATGTCATGTTCCCAGGCCACAGGATTCCACGATCTAACATCAGTCATATTCCCAGGCCACATGGTTCCAGAATCAAACCTCAGTCTTGTTCCCAGTCCACAGGATTCCAGAACCAAGCCTTCAGTCCGGTTCCCAGGGCACAGTATGCCACAATCTAAACAGATGTCATGTTCCCAGGCCACAGGTTTCCAGAATCAGGCCTCAATCATGTTCCCAGGCCACAGGGTTGCAGAATCAAATCAATGTCAATTTCCCAGGCCATGGGTTTCCAGTACCAGGCCACAGTCATATTTCCAGGCCACAGGGTTCTACAATCAAACCTCTGTCATGTTGCCAGTCCACAGGTTTCTGCCATCAAACCTCAGTCAAGTTCCCAGGCCACAGATTTCCAGAATCAAACCTCAGTCATATTCCCTGGACACATGGTTCCAAAATAAAACCTCAGTCATGTTTGCAGGACCCATGGTTCCACAATCAAACCACAGTCATGTTCCCAGGAAAAAGGTGTCCAGAATCAAACCTCAGTCATGTTCCCAGGGAACAGGGTTCCAGTAACAAACCTCAGTCATGTTGCCAAGCCACAGGTTTCCACCATCAAACCTCAGACTTGTTCCCAGGTCACAGGGTTCCAGAATCCAACCGTTCTCATGTTCCCAGGCCACAGGTTTCAAGAATCCACTGATGTCATGTTCCCAGGCCACAGGATTCCAGAATAAAACCTCAGTCATGTTCCCAGTCCACAGGGTTCCAGAACCAAGCCTCAGTCAGGTTCCCAGGGCCCAGTATTCCACAATCTAAACAGATGTCATGTTCCCAGGCCACAGGATTCCAGAATCACGCCTCAGTCTTGTTCCTGGCCACAGGGTTCCGGAATCAAACCAATGTCAAGTTCCTAGGCCATGGGTTTCAAATATCAGGTCGCAGTCATGTTTCCAGGGCACAGGGTTCTACAATCAAACCTCAGTCATGTTGCCAGTCCACAGATTTCTGCCATTAAACCTCAGTCAAGTTCCCAGGCCACAGATTTCCAGAATCAAACCTCAGTCATGTTCCCAGGTCACAGGGTTCCAGAAAGAAACCAATGTCAAATTCGTAGGCCATGGGTTTCCAGTACCAGACCACAGTCATGTTTCCAGGGCAAAGGGTTCTACAATCAAACCTCAGTCATGTTGCCAGTCCCCAGTTTTCTGCCATCAAAGCTCTGTCAAGTTCCCAGGCCACAGATTTCCAGAATCAAACCTCAGTCATATTCCCAGGACACATGGTTCCAGAATCAAACCTAAGTCATGTTTGCAGGACCCATGATTCCACAATCAAAACACAGTCATGTACCCAGCACAAAGGTGTCCAGAATCAAACCTCAGTCATGTTCCCAGGGAACAGGGTTCCAGAAACAAGCCTCAGTCATGTTGCCAAGCCACAGGTTTCCACCATCAAACCTCAGACATGTTCCCAGGTCACAGGGTTCCAGAATTAAACCGTTCTCATGTTCCCAGGCCACAGGGTGCCAGAATCCACTGATGTGATGTTCCCAGGCCACAGGGTTCCAGAAACAATCCTCAGTTATGTTCGAAGCCTACAGGGTTCCAGAATCAAACCTCCGTCATGTTCCCAGGCCAGAGGGTTCCAGAAACAAACCAATGTCAAATTCCTAGGCCATGGGTTTCAAGTACCAGGCCACAGTCATGTTTCCAGGCCACAGGGTTCAACAATCAAACCTCTGTCATGTTGCCAGTCCACAGGATTCTGCCATCAAACTTCAGTCAATTTCCCAGGTCACAGATTTCCAGAATCAAACCTCAGTCATATTCCCAGGACACATGGTTCCAGAAAAAAAACCTCAGTCTTGTTGGCAGGACCCACGGTTCCACAATCAAACCACAGTCATGTTCCCAGGACAAAGGTGTCCAGAATCAAACCTCAGTCATGTTCCCAGGGAACAGGGTTCCAATAACAAACCTCAGTCATTTTGCCAAGCCACAGTTTTCCACCATCAAACCTCAGACATATTCCCAGGCCACAGGGTTCCAGAATCAAGCCTCAGTCATGTTCCCAGGCCACAGGGATCCAGAATCAAACCTCAGTCATGTTGCCAGGCCAGAGGGTACCACCATCAAACCTCAGTCATATTCCCAGACCACAGGTTTCCACAATCAAACCGATTTCATGTTCCCAGGCAACAGGGTACCAGAATCCAAACCGATGTCATGTTCCCAGGCCACAGGATTCCACGATCTAACATCAGTCATATTCCCAGGCCACATGGTTCCAGAATCAAACCTCAGTCTTGTTCCCAGTCCACAGGATTCCAGAACCAAGCCTTCAGTCCGGTTCCCAGGGCACAGTATGCCACAATCTAAACAGATGTCATGTTCCCAGGCCACAGGTTTCCAGAATCACGCCTCAATCATGTTCCCAGGCCACAGGGTTTCAGAATCAAACCAATGTCAATTTCCCAGGCCATGGGTTTCCAGTACCAGGCCACAGTCATATTTCCAGGCCACAGGGTTCTACAATCAAACCTCAGTCAACTTCCCAGGGAACAGATTTCCAGAATCAATCCTCAGTCATATTCCCAGGACACATGGTTCCAGAATAAAACCTCAGTCATGTTTGCAGGACCCATGGTTCCACAATCAAACCACAGTCATGTTCCCAGGACAAAGGTGTCCAGAATCAAACCTCAGTCATGTTCCCAGGGAAGAGGGTTCCAGTAACAAACCTCAGTCATGTTGCCAAGCCACAGGTTTCCACCATCAAACCTCAGACATGTTCCCAGGCCACAGGGTTCCAGAATCAAACCGTTCTCATGTTCCCAGGCCACAGGTTTCAAGAATCCACTGATGTCATGTTCCCAGGCCACAGGATTCCAGAATAAAACCTCAGTCATGTTCCCAGTCCACAGGGTTCCAGAACCAAGCCTCAGTCAGGTTCCCAGGGCCCAGTATTCCACAATCTAAACAGATGTCATGTTCCCAGGCCACAGGATTCCAGAATCACGCCTCAGTCTTGTTCCTGGCCACAGGGTTCCGGAATCAAAACAATGTCAAGTTCCCAGGCCATGGGTTTCAAATATCAGGTCGCAGTCATGTTTCCAGGGCACAGGGTTCTACAATCAAACCTCAGTCATGTTGCCAGTCCACAGATTTCTGCCATCAAACCTCAGTCAAGTTCCCAGGCCACAGATTTCCAGAATCAAACCTCAGTCATATTCCCAGGCCACAGTTTTCCAGAATCATGCCTCAGTCATGTTCCCAGGCCACAGGGTTCCAAAATCCAACCAATGTCAAATTCCTAGGCCATGGGTTTCCAGTACCAGACCACAGTCATGTTTCCAGGGCACAGGGTTCTACAATCAAACCTCAGTCATGTTGCCAGTCCACAGGTTTCTGCCATCAAACCTCAGTCAAGTTCCCAGGCCACAGATTTCCAGAATCAAACCTCAGTCATATTCCCAGGACACATGGTTCAAGAATCAAACCTCAGTCATGTTTGCAGGACCCATGGTTCCACAATCAAACCACAGTCATGCTCCCAGGACAAAGGTGTCCAGAATCAAACCTCAGTCATATTCCCAGGGAACAGGGTTCCAGTAACAAACCTCATTCATGTTGCCAAGCCACAGGTTTCCACCATCAAACCTCAGACATGTTCCCAGGCCACAGTGTTCCAGAATCCAACCGTTCTCATGTTCCCAGGCCACAGGGTTCAAGAATCCACTGATGTCATGTTCCCAGGCCACAGGATT
This sequence comes from Balaenoptera borealis, assembly GCF_965194805.1. NCBI lineage: Eukaryota > Metazoa > Chordata > Mammalia > Artiodactyla > Balaenopteridae > Balaenoptera > Balaenoptera borealis. The sequence continues at coordinate 171,687 of NW_028123308.1, forward strand.
CCAGAATAAATCCTCAGTCATGATCCCAGTCCACAGGGTTCCAGAACCAAGCCTCAGTCAGGTTCCCAGGGCCCAGTATTCCAGAAACTAAACAGATGTCATGTTCCCAGGCCACAGGATTCCAGAATCACGCCTCAGTCTTGTTCCTGGCCACAGGGTTCCGGAATCAAAACAATGTCAAGTTCCCAGGCCATGGGTTTCAAATATCAGGTCGCAGTCATGTTTCCAGGGCACAGGGTTCTACAATCAAACCTCAGTCATGTTGCCAGTCCACAGATTTCTGCCATCAAACCTCAGTCAAGTTCCCAGGCCACAGATTCCAGAATCAAACCTCAGTCATATTCCCAGGCCACAGTTTTCCAGAATCACGCCTCAGTCATGTTCCCAGGCCACAGGGTTCCAGAATCAAACCAATGTCAAATTCCTAGGCCATGGGTTTCCAGTACCAGCCCACAGTCATGTTTCCAGGGCACAGGGTTCTACAATCAAACCTCAGTCATGTTGCCAGTCCACAGGTTTCTGCCATCAAACCTCAGTCAAGTTTCCAGGCCACAGATTTCCAGAATCAAACCTCAGTCATATTCCCAGGACACATGGTTCCAGAATAAAATCTCAGTCTTGTTCCCACTCCACAGGATTCCAGAACCAAGCCTTCAGTCCGGTTCCCAGGGCACAGTATGCCACAATCTAAACAGATGTCATGTTCCCAGGCCACAGGTTTCCAGAATCACGCCTCAATCATGTTCCCAGGCCACAGGGTTTCAGAATCAAACCAATGTCAATTTCCCAGGCCATGGGTTTCCAGTACCAGGCCACAGTCATATTTCCAGGCCACAGGGTTCTACAATCAAACCTCTGTCATGTTGCCAGTCCACAGGTTTCTGCCATCAAACCTCAGTCAAATTCCCAGGCCACAGATTTCCAGAATCAAACCTCAGTCATATTCCCAGGACACATGGTTCCAGAATCAAACCTCAGTCATGTTTGCAGGGAACAGGGTTCCAGAAACAAACCTCAGTCATGTTGCCAAGCCACAGGTTTCCACCATCAAACCTCAGACATGTTCCCAGGTCACAGGGTTCCAGAATTAAACCGTTCTCATGTTCCCAGGCCACAGGTTTCCAGAATCCACTGATGTCATGTTCCCAGGCCACAGGGTTCCAGAAACAATCCTCAGTTATGTTCGCAGGCTACAAGGTTCCAGAATCAATCCTCAGTCATGTTCCCAGGCCACAGGGTTCCAGAATCAAACCAATGTCAAATTCCTAGGCCATGGGTTTCTAGTACCAGGCCACAGTCATGTTTCCAGGGCATAGGGTTCTACAATCAAACCTCAGTCATGTTCCCAGTCCACAGATTTCTGCCATCAACCCTCAGTCAAGTACCCGGCCACAGTTTTCCAGAATCAAACCTCAGTCATGTTCCCAGGCCACAGGGTTCCAGAATCAAAGCAATGTCAAATTCCTAGGCCATGGGTTTCCAGTACCAGGCCACAGTCATGTTTCCAGAGCACAGGTTTCTACAATCAAACCTCAGTCATGTTCCCAGTCCACAGGGTTCCAGAACCAAGCCTCAGTCAGATTCCCAGGGCACATTATTCCACAATCTAAACAGATGTCACGTTCCCAGGCCACAGGATTCCAGAATCAGGCCTCAGTCATGTTCCCAGGCCACAGGGATCCAGAATCAAACCTCAGTCATGTTGCCAGGCCAGAGGGTACCACCATCAAACCTCAGTCATATTCCCAGACCACAGGTTTCCACAATCAAACCGATTTCATGTTCCCAGGCAACAGGGTACCAGAATCCAAACCGATGTCATGTTCCCAGGCCACAGGATTCCACGATCTAACATCAGTCATATTCCCAGGCCATATGGTTCCAGAATCAAACCTCAGTCTTGTTCCCAGTCCACAGGATTCCAGAACCAAGCCTTCAGTCCGGTTCCCAGGGCACAGTATGCCACAATCTAAACAGATGTCATGTTCCCAGGCCACAGGTTTCCAGAATCAGGCCTCAATCATGTTCCCAGGCCACAGGGTTGCAGAATCAAACCAATGTCAATTTCCCAGGCCATGGGTTTCCAGTACCAGGCCACAGTCATATTTCCAGGCCACAGGGTTCTACAATCAAACCTCAGTCATGTTGCCAGTCCACAGGTTTCTGCCATCAAACCTCAGTCAAGTTTCCAGGCCACAGATTTCCAGATTCAAACCTCAGTCATATTCCCAGGACACATGGTTCCAGAATAAAACCTCAGTCTTGTTCCCACTCCACAGGATTCCACAACCAAGCCTTCAGTCCGGTTCCCAGGGCACAGTATGCCACAATCTAAACAGATGTCATGTTCCCAGGCCACAGGTTTCCAGAATCACGCCTCAATCATGTTCCCAGGCCACAGGGTTTCAGAATCAAACCAATGTCAATTTCCCAGGCCATGGGTTTCCAGTACCAGGCCACAGTCATATTTCCAGGCCACAGGGTTCTACAATGAAACCTCAGTCAACTTCCCAGGGAACAGATTTCCAGAATCAATCCTCAGTCATATTCCCAGGACACATGGTTCCAGAATAAAACCTCAGTCATGTTTGCAGGACCCATGGTTCCACAATCAAACCACAGTCATGTTCCCAGGACAAAGGTGTCCAGAATCAAACCTCAGTCATGTTCCCAGGGAAGAGGGTTCCAGTAACAAACCTCAGTCATGTTGCCAAGCCACAGGTTTCCACCATCAAACCTCAGACATGTTCCCAGGCCACAGGGTTCCAGAATCAAACCGTTCTCATGTTCCCAGGCCACAGGTTTCAAGAATCCACTGATGTCATGTTCCCAGGCCACAGGATTCCAGAATAAAACCTCAGTCATGTTCCCAGTCCACAGGGTTCCAGAACCAAGCCTCAGTCAGGTTCCCAGGGCCCAGTATTCCACAATCTAAACAGATGTCATGTTCCCAGGCCACAGGATTCCAGAATCACGCCTCAGTCTTGTTCCTGGCCACAGGGTTCCGGAATCAAAACAATGTCAAGTTCCCAGGCCATGGGTTTCAAATATCAGGTCGCAGTCATGTTTCCAGGGCACAGGGTTCTACAATCAAACCTCAGTCATGTTGCCAGTCCACAGATTTCTGCCATCAAACCTCAGTCAAGTTCCCAGGCCACAGATTTCCAGAATCAAACCTCAGTCATATTCCCAGGCCACAGTTTTCCAGAATCACGCCTCAGTCATGTTCCCAGGCCACAGGGTTCCAGAATCCAACCAAAGTCAAATTCCTAGGCCATGGGTTTCCAGTACCAGGCCACAGTCATGTTTCCAGGGCACAGGGTTCTACAATCAAACCTCAGTCATGTTGCCAGTCCACAGGTTTCTATCATCAAACCTCAGTCAAGTTCCCAGGCCACAGATTTCCGGAATCAAACCTCAGTCATATTCCCAGGACACATGGTTCCAGAATCAAACCTCAGTCATGTTTGCAGGACCCATGGTTCCACAATCAAACCACAGTCATGTTCCCAGGACAAAGGTGTCCAGAATCAAACCTCAGTCATATTCCCAGGGAAGAGGGTTCCAGTAACAAACCTCATTCATGTTGCCAAGCCACAGGTTTCCACCATCAAACCTCAGACATGTTCCCAGGCCACAGTGTTCCAGAATCCAACCGTTCTCATGTTCCCAGGTCACAGGGTTCAAGAATCCACTGATGTCATGTTCCCAGGCCACAGGATTCCAGAATAAATCCTCAGTCATGTTCCCAGTCCACAGGGATCCAGAACCAAGCCTCAGTCAGGTTCCCAGGGCCCAGTATTCCACAATCTAAACAGATGTCATGTTCCCAGGCCACAGGATTCCAGAATCACGCCTCAGTCTTGTTCCTGGCCACAGGGTTCCGGAATCAAAACAATGTCAAGTTCCCAGGCCATGGGTTTCAAATATCAGGTCGCAGTCATGTTTCCAGGGCACAGGGTTCTACAATCAAACCTCAGTCATGTTGCCAGTCCACAGATTTCTGCCATTAAACCTCAGTCAAGTTCCCAGGCCACAGATTTCCAGAATCAAACCTCAGTCATATTCCCAGGCGACAGTTTTCCAGAATCACGCCTCAGTCATGTTCCCAGGCCACAGGGTTCCAAAATCCAACCAATGTCAAATTCCTAGGCCATGGGTTTCCAGTACCAGCCCACAGTCATGTTTCCAGGGCACAGGGTTCTACAATCAAACCTCAGTCATGTTGCCAGTCCCCAGTTTTCTGCCATCAAAGCTCTGTCAAGTTCCCAGGCCACAGATTTCCAGAATCAAACCTCAGTCATATTCCCAGGACACATGGTTCCAGAATCAAACCTAAGTCATGTTTGCAGGACCCATGATTCCACAATCAAAACACAGTCATGTACCCAGCACAAAGGTGTCCAGAATCAAACCTCAGTCATGTTCCCAGGGAACAGGGTTCCAGAAACAAGCCTCAGTCATGTTGCCAAGCCACAGGTTTCCACCATCAAACCTCAGACATGTTCCCAGGTCACAGGGTTCCAGAATTAAACCGTTCTCATGTTCCCAGGCCACAGGGTGCCAGAATCCACTGATGTCATGTTCCCAGGCCACAGGGTTCCAGAAACAATCCTCAGTTATGTTCAAAGCCTACAGGGTTCCAGAATCAAACCTCCGTCATGTTCCCAGGCCAGAGGGTTCCAGAAACAAACCAATGTCAAATTCCTAGGCCATGGGTTTCAAGTACCAGGCCACAGTCATGTTTCCAGGCCACAGGGTTCAACAATCAAACCTCTGTCATGTTGCCAGTCCACAGGATTCTGCCATCAAACTTCAGTCAATTTCCCAGGTCACAGATTTCCAGAATCAAACCTCAGTCATATTCCCAGGACACATGGTTCCAGAAAAAAAACCTCAGTCTTGTTGGCAGGACCCACGGTTCCACAATCAAACCACAGTCATGTTCCCAGGACAAAGGTGTCCAGAATCAAACCTCAGTCATGTTCCCAGGGAACAGGGTTCCAATAACAAACCTCAGTCATTTTGCCAAGCCACAGTTTTCCACCATCAAACCTCAGACATATTCCCAGGCCACAGGGTTCCAGAATCAAGCCTCAGTCATGTTCCCAGGCCACAGGGATCCAGAATCAAACCTCAGTCATGTTGCCAGGCCAGAGGGTACCACCATCAAACCTCAGTCATATTCCCAGACCACAGGTTTCCACAATCAAACCGATTTCATGTTCCCAGGCAACAGGGTACCAGAATCCAAACCGATGTCATGTTCCCAGGCCACAGGATTCCACGATCTAACATCAGTCATATTCCCAGGCCACATGGTTCCAGAATCAAACCTCAGTCTTGTTCCCAGTCCACAGGATTCCAGAACCAAGCCTTCATTCCGGTTCCCAGGGCACAGTATGCCACAATCTAAACAGATGTCATGTTCCCAGGCCACAGGTTTCCAGAATCACGCCTCAATCATGTACCCAGACCACAGGGTTTCAGAATCAAACCAATGTCAATTTCCCAGGCCATGGGTTTCCAGTACCAGGCCACAGTCATATTTCCAGGCCACAGGGTTCTACAATCAAACCTCAGTCAACTTCCCAGGGAACAGATTTCCAGAATCAATCCTCAGTCATATTCCCAGGACACATGGTTCCAGAATAAAACCTCAGTCATGTTTGCAGGACCCATGGTTCCACAATCAAACCACAGTCATGTTCCCAGGACAAAGGTGTCCAGAATCAAACCTCAGTCATGTTCCCAGGGAAGAGGGTTCCAGTAACAAACCTCAGTCATGTTGCCAAGCCACAGGTTTCCACCATCAAACCTCAGACATGTTCCCAGGCCACAGGGTTCCAGAATCAAACCGTTCTCATGTTCCCAGGCCACAGGTTTCAAGAATCCACTGATGTCATGTTCCCAGGCCACAGGATTCCAGAATAAAACCTCAGTCATGTTCCCAGTCCACAGGGTTCCAGAACCAAGCCTCAGTCAGGTTCCCAGGGCCCAGTATTCCACAATCTAAACAGATGTCATGTTCCCAGGCCACAGGATTCCAGAATCACGCCTCAGTCTTGTTCCTGGCCACAGGGTTCCGGAATCAAAACAATGTCAAGTTCCCAGGCCATGGGTTTCAAATATCAGGTCGCAGTCATGTTTCCAGGGCACAGGGTTCTACAATCAAACCTCAGTCATGTTGCCAGTCCACAGATTTCTGCCATCAAACCTCAGTCAAGTTCCCAGGCCACAGATTTCCAGAATCAAACCTCAGTCATATTCCCAGGCCACAGTTTTCCAGAATCATGCCTCAGTCATGTTCCCAGGCCACAGGGTTCCAAAATCCAACCAATGTCAAATTCCTAGGCCATGGGTTTCCAGTACCAGACCACAGTCATGTTTCCAGGGCACAGGGTTCTACAATCAAACCTCAGTCATGTTGCCAGTCCACAGGTTTCTGCCATCAAACCTCAGTCAAGTTCCCAGGCCACAGATTTCCAGAATCAAACCTCAGTCATATTCCCAGGACACATGGTTCCAGAATCAAACCTCATTCATGTTTGCAGGACCCATGGTTCCACAATCAAACCACAGTCATGCTCCCAGGACAAAGGTGTCCAGAATCAAACCTCAGTCATATTCCCAGGGAACAGGGTTCCAGTAACAAACCTCATTCATGTTGCCAAGCCACAGGTTTCCACCATCAAACCTCAGACATGTTCCCAGGCCACAGTGTTCCAGAATCCAACCGTTCTCATGTTCCCAGGCCACAGGGTTCAAGAATCCACTGATGTCATGTTCCCAGGCCACAGGATTCCAGAATAAATCCTCAGTCATGATCCCAGTCCACAGGGTTCCAGAACCAAGCCTCAGTCAGGTTCCCAGGGCCCAGTATTCCAGAAACTAAACAGATGTCATGTTCCCAGGCCACAGGATTCCAGAATCACGCCTCAGTCTTGTTCCTGGCCACAGGGTTCCGGAATCAAAACAATGTCAAGTTCCCAGGCCATGGGTTTCAAATATCAGGTCGCAGTCATGTTTCCAGGGCACAGGGTTCTACAATCAAACCTCAGTCATGTTGCCAGTCCACAGATTTCTGCCATCAAACCTCAGTCAAGTTCCCAGGCCACAGATTCCAGAATCAAACCTCAGTCATATTCCCAGGCCACAGTTTTCCAGAATCACGCCTCAGTCATGTTCCCAGGCCACAGGGTTCCAGAATCAAACCAATGTCAAATTCCTAGGCCATGGGTTTCCAGTACCAGCCCACAGTCATGTTTCCAGGGCACAGGGTTCTACAATCAAACCTCAGTCATGTTGCCAGTCCACAGGTTTCTGCCATCAAACCTCAGTCAAGTTTCCAGGCCACAGATTTCCAGAATCAAACCTCAGTCATATTCCCAGGACACATGGTTCCAGAATAAAATCTCAGTCTTGTTCCCACTCCACAGGATTCCAGAACCAAGCCTTCAGTCCGGTTCCCAGGGCACAGTATGCCACAATCTAAACAGATGTCATGTTCCCAGGCCACAGGTTTCCAGAATCACGCCTCAATCATGTTCCCAGGCCACAGGGTTTCAGAATCAAACCAATGTCAATTTCCCAGGCCATGGGTTTCCAGTACCAGGCCACAGTCATATTTCCAGGCCACAGGGTTCTACAATCAAACCTCTGTCATGTTGCCAGTCCACAGGTTTCTGCCATCAAACCTCAGTCAAATTCCCAGGCCACAGATTTCCAGAATCAAACCTCAGTCATATTCCCAGGACACATGGTTCCAGAATCAAACCTCAGTCATGTTTGCAGGGAACAGGGTTCCAGAAACAAACCTCAGTCATGTTGCCAAGCCACAGGTTTCCACCATCAAACCTCAGACATGTTCCCAGGTCACAGGGTTCCAGAATTAAACCGTTCTCATGTTCCCAGGCCACAGGTTTCCAGAATCCACTGATGTCATGTTCCCAGGCCACAGGGTTCCAGAAACAATCCTCAGTTATGTTCGCAGGCTACAAGGTTCCAGAATCAATCCTCAGTCATGTTCCCAGGCCACAGGGTTCCAGAATCAAACCAATGTCAAATTCCTAGGCCATGGGTTTCTAGTACCAGGCCACAGTCATGTTTCCAGGGCATAGGGTTCTACAATCAAACCTCAGTCATGTTCCCAGTCCACAGATTTCTGCCATCAACCCTCAGTCAAGTACCCGGCCACAGTTTTCCAGAATCAAACCTCAGTCATGTTCCCAGGCCACAGGGTTCCAGAATCAAAGCAATGTCAAATTCCTAGGCCATGGGTTTCCAGTACCAGGCCACAGTCATGTTTCCAGAGCACAGGGTTCTACAATCAAACCTCAGTCATGTTCCCAGTCCACAGGGTTCCAGAACCAAGCCTCAGTCAGATTCCCAGGGCACATTATTCCACAATCTAAACAGATGTCACGTTCCCAGGCCACAGGATTCCAGAATCAGGCCTCAGTCATGTTCCCAGGCCACAGGGATCCAGAATCAAACCTCAGTCATGTTGCCAGGCCAGAGGGTACCACCATCAAACCTCAGTCATATTCCCAGACCACAGGTTTCCACAATCAAACCGATTTCATGTTCCCAGGCAACAGGGTACCAGAATCCAAACCGATGTCATGTTCCCAGGCCACAGGATTCCACGATCTAACATCAGTCATATTCCCAGGCCATATGGTTCCAGAATCAAACCTCAGTCTTGTTCCCAGTCCACAGGATTCCAGAACCAAGCCTTCAGTCCGGTTCCCAGGGCACAGTATGCCACAATCTAAACAGATGTCATGTTCCCAGGCCACAGGTTTCCAGAATCAGGCCTCAATCAGGTTCCCAGGCCACAGGGTTGCAGAATCAAACCAATGTCAATTTCCCAGGCCATGGGTTTCCAGTACCAGGCCACAGTCATATTTCCAGGCCACAGGGTTCTACAATCAAACCTCAGTCATGTTGCCAGTCCACAGGTTTCTGCCATCAAACCTCAGTCAAGTTTCCAGGCCACAGATTTCCAGATTCAAACCTCAGTCATATTCCCAGGACACATGGTTCCAGAATAAAACCTCAGTCTTGTTCCCACTCCACAGGATTCCAGAACCAAGCCTTCAGTCCGGTTCCCAGGGCACAGTATGCCACAATCTAAACAGATGTCATGTTCCCAGGCCACAGGTTTCCAGAATCACGCCTCAATCATGTTCCCAGGCCACAGGGTTTCAGAATCAAACCAATGTCAATTTCCCAGGCCATGGGTTTCCAGTACCAGGCCACAGTCATATTTCCAGGCCACAGGGTTCTACAATGAAACCTCAGTCAACTTCCCAGGGAACAGATTTCCAGAATCAATCCTCAGTCATATTCCCAGGACACATGGTTCCAGAATAAAACCTCAGTCATGTTTGCAGGACCCATGGTTCCACAATCAAACCACAGTCATGTTCCCAGGACAAAGGTGTCCAGAATCAAACCTCAGTCATGTTCCCAGGGAAGAGGGTTCCAGTAACAAACCTCAGTCATGTTGCCAAGCCACAGGTTTCCACCATCAAACCTCAGACATGTTCCCAGGCCACAGGGTTCCAGAATCAAACCGTTCTCATGTTCCCAGGCCACAGGTTTCAAGAATCCACTGATGTCATGTTCCCAGGCCACAGGATTCCAGAATAAAACCTCAGTCATGTTCCCAGTCCACAGGGTACCAGAACCAAGCCTCAGTCAGGTTCCCAGGGCCCAGTATTCCACAATCTAAACAGATGTCATGTTCCCAGGCCACAGGATTCCAGAATCACGCCTCAGTCTTGTTCCTGGCCACAGGGTTCCGGAATCAAAACAATGTCAAGTTCCCAGGCCATGGGTTTCAAATATCAGGTCGCAGTCATGTTTCCAGGGCACAGGGTTCTACAATCAAACCTCAGTCATGTTGCCAGTCCACAGATTTCTGCCATTAAACCTCAGTCAAGTTCCCAGGCCACAGATTTCCAGAATCAAACCTCAGTCATATTCCCAGGCCACAGTTTTCCAGAATCACGCCTCAGTCATGTTCCCAGGCCACAGGGTTCCAGAATCCAACCAAAGTCAAATTCCTAGGCCATGGGTTTCCAGTACCAGGCCACAGTCATGTTTCCAGGGCACAGGGTTCTACAATCAAACCTCAGTCACGTTGCCAGTCCACAGGTTTCTATCATCAAACCTCAGTCAAGTTCCCAGGCCACAGATATCCGGAATCAAACCTCAGTCATATTCCCAGGACACATGGTTCCAGAATCAAACCTCAGTCATGTTTGCAGGACCCATGGTTCCACAATCAAACCACAGTCATGTTCCCAGGACAAAGGTGTCCAGAATCAAACCTCAGTCATATTCCCAGGGAAGAGGGTTCCAGTAACAAACCTCATTCATGTTGCCAAGCCACAGGTTTCCACCATCAAACCTCAGACATGTTCCCAGGCCACAGTGTTCCAGAATCCAACCGTTCTCATGTTCCCAGGTCACAGGGTTCAAGAATCCACTGATGTCATGTTCCCAGGCCACAGGATTCCAGAATAAATCCTCAGTCATGTTCCCAGTCCACAGGGATCCAGAACCAAGCCTCAGTCAGGTTCCCAGGGCCCAGTATTCCACAATCTAAACAGATGTCATGTTCCCAGGCCACAGGATTCCAGAATCACGCCTCAGTCTTGTTCCTGGCCACAGGGTTCCGGAATCAAAACAATGTCAAGTTCCCAGGCCATGGGTTTCAAATATCAGGTCGCAGTCATGTTTCCAGGGCACAGGGTTCTACAATCAAACCTCAGTCATGTTGCCAGTCCACAGATTTCTGCCATTAAACCTCAGTCAAGTTCCCAGGCCACAGATTTCCAGAATCAAACCTCAGTCATATTCCCAGGCGACAGTTTTCCAGAATCACGCCTCAGTCATGTTCCCAGGCCACAGGGTTCCAAAATCCAACCAATGTCAAATTCCTAGGCCATGGGTTTCCAGTACCAGCCCACAGTCATGTTTCCAGGGCACAGGGTTCTACAATCAAACCTCAGTCATGTTGCCAGTCCACAGGTTTCTGCCATCAAACCTCAGTCAAGTTTCCAGGCCACAGATTTCCAGAATCAAACCTCAGTCATATTCCCAGGACACATGGTTCCAGAATCAAACCTCAGTCATGTTTGCAGGACCCATGATTCCACAATCAAAACACAGTCATTGTCCCAGAACAAAGGTGTCCAGCATCAAACCTCAGTCATGTTCCCAGGGAACAGGGTTCCAGAAACAAACCTCAGTCATGTTGCCAAGCCACAGGTTTCCACCATCAAACCTCAGACATGTTCCCAGGTCACAGGGTTCCAGAATTAAACCGTTCTCATGTTCTCAGGCCACAGGGTTCCAGAATCCACTGATGTCATGTTCCCAGGCCACAGGGTTCCAGAATCAAACCAATGTCAAATTCCTAGGCCATGGGTTTCCAGTACCAGGCCACAGTCATGTTTCCAGGGCACAGGGTTCTACAATCAAACCTCAGTCATATTCCCAGTCCACAGGGTTCCAGAACCAAGCCTCAGTCAGATTCCCAGGGCACATTATTCCACAATCTAAACAGATGTCATGTTCCCAGGCCACAGGATTCCAGAATCACGCCTCAGTCATGTTCCCAGGCCACAGGGATCCAGAATCAAACCTCAGTCATGTTGCCAGGCCAGAGGGTACCACCATCAAACCTCAGTCATATTCCCAGACCACAGGTTTCCACAATCAAACCGATTTCATGTTCCCAGGCAACAGGGTACCAGAATTCAAACCAATGTCATGTTCCCAGGCCACAGGATTCCACGATCTAACATCAGTCATATTCCCAGGCCACATGGTTCCAGAATCAAACCTCAGTCTTGTTCCCAGTCCACAGGATTCCAGAACCAAGCCTTCAGTCCGGTTCCCAGGGCACAGTATGCCACAATCTAAACAGATGTCATGTTCCCAGGCCACAGGTTTCCAGAATCAGGCCTCAATCATGTTCCCAGGCCACAGGGTTGCAGAATCAAATCAATGTCAATTTCCAAGGCCATGGGTTTCCAGTACCAGGCCACAGTCATATTTCCAGGCCACAGGGTTCTACAATCAAACCTCTGTCATGTTGCCAGTCCACAGGTTTCTGCCATCAAACCTCAGTCAAGTTCCCAGGCCACAGATTTCCAGAATCAAACCTCAGTCATATTCCCAGGACACATGGTTCCAAAATAAAACCTCAGTCATGTTTGCAGGACCCATGGTTCCACAATCAAACCACAGTCATGTTCCCAGGACAAAGGTGTCCAGAATCAAACCTCAGTCATGTTCCCAGGGAAGAGGGTTCCAGTAACAAACCTCAGTCATGTTGCCAAGCCACAGGTTTCCACAATCAAACCTCAGACTTGTTCCCAGGTCACAGGGTTCCAGAATCCAACCGTTCTCATGTTCCCAGGCCACAGGTTTCAAGAATCCACTGATGTCATGTTCCCAGGCCACAGGATTCCAGAATAAAACCTCAGTCATGTTCCCAGTCCACAGGGTTCCAGAACCAAGCCTCAGTCAGGTTCCCAGGGCCCAGTATTCCACAATCTAAACAGATGTCATGTTCCCAGGCCACAGGATTCCAGAATCACGCCTCAGTCTTGTTCCTGGCCACAGGGTTCCGGAATCAAACCAATGTCAAGTTCCTAGGCCATGGGTTTCAAATATCAGGTCGCAGTCATGTTTCCAGGGCACAGGGTTCTACAATCAAACCTCAGTCATGTTGCCAGTCCACAGATTTCTGCCATTAAACCTCAGTCAAGTTCCCAGGCCACAGATTTCCAGAATCAAACCTCAGTCATGTTCCCAGGTCACAGGGTTCCAGAAAGAAACCAATGTCAAATTTGTAGGCCATGGGTTTCCAGTACCAGACCACAGTCATGTTTCCAGGGCACAGGGTTCTACAATCAAACCTCAGTCATGTTGCCAGTCCCCGGTTTTCTGCCATCAAAGCTCTGTCAAGTTCCCAGGCCACAGATTTCCAGAATCAAACCTCAGTCATATTCCCAGGACACATGGTTCCAGAATCAAACCTAAGTCATGTTTGCAGGACCCATGATTCCACAATCAAAACACAGTCATGTACCCAGCACAAAGGTGTCCAGAATCAAACCTCAGTCATGTTCCCAGGGAACAGGGTTCCAGAAACAAGCCTCAGTCATGTTGCCAAGCCACAGGTTTCCACCATCAAACCTCAGACATGTTCCCAGGTCACAGGGTTCCAGAATTAAACCGTTCTCATGTTCCCAGGCCACAGGGTGCCAGAATCCACTGATGTCATGTTCCCAGGCCACAGGGTTCCAGAAACAATCCTCAGTTATGTTCGAAGCCTACAGGGTTCCAGAATCAAACCTCCGTCATGTTCCCAGGCCAGAGGGTTCCAGAAACAAACCAATGTCAAATTCCTAGGCCATGGGTTTCCAGTACCAGGCCACAGTCATGTTTCCAGGCCACAGGGTTCAACAATCAAACCTCTGTCATGTTACCAGTCCACAGGATTCTGCCATCAAACTTCAGTCAATTTCCCAGGTCACAGATTTCCAGAATCAAACCTCAGTCATATTCCCAGGACACATGGTTCCAGAAAAAAAACCTCAGTCTTGTTGGCAGGACCCACGGTTCCACAATCAAACCACAGTCATGTTCCCAGGACAAAGGTGTCCAGAATCAAACCTCAGTCATGTTCCCAGGGAACAGGGTTCCAGTAACAAACCTCAGTCATTTTGCCAAGCCACAGTTTTCCACCATCAAACCTCAGACATATTCCCAGGCCACAGGGTTCCAGAATCAAGCCTCAGTCATGTTCCCAGGCCACAGGGATCCAGAATCAAACCTCAGTCATGTTGCCAGGCCAGAGGGTACCAGCATCAAACCTCAGTCATATTCCCAGACCACAGGTTTCCACAATCAAACCGATTTCATGTTCCCAGGCAACAGGGTACCAGAATCCAAACCGATGTCATGTTCCCAGGCCACAGGATTCCACGATCTAACATCAGTCATATTCCCAGGCCACATGGTTCCAGAATCAAACCTCAGTCTTGTTCCCAGTCCACAGGATTCCAGAACCAAGCCTTCAGTCCGGTTCCCAGGGCACAGTATGCCACAATCTAAACAGATGTCATGTTCCCAGGCCACAGGTTTCCAGAATCACGCCTCAATCATGTTCCCAGGCCACAGGGTTTCAGAATCAAACCAATGTCAATTTCCCAGGCCATGGGTTTCCAGTACCAGGCCACAGTCATATTTCCAGGCCACAGGGTTCTACAATCAAACCTCAGTCAACTTCCCAGGCCACAGATTTCCAGAAACAATCCTCAGTCATATTCCCAGGACACATGGTTCCAGAATAAAACCTCAGTCATGTTTGCAGGACCCATGGTTCCACAATCAAACCACAGTCATGTTCCCAGGACAAAGGTGTCCAGAATCAAACCTCAGTCATATTCCCAGGCCACAGTTTTCCAGAATCACGCCTCAGTCATGTTCCCAGGCCACAGGGTTCCAGAATCAAACCAATGTCAAATTCCTAGGCCATGGGTTTCCAGTACCAGCCCACAGTCATGTTTCCAGGGCACAGGGTTCTACAATCAAACCTCAGTCATGTTGCCAGTCCACAGGTTTCTGCCATCAAACCTCAGTCAAGTTTCCAGGCCACAGATTTCCAGAATCAAACCTCAGTCATATTCCCAGGACACATGGTTCCAGAATAAAATCTCAGTCTTGTTCCCACTCCACAGGATTCCAGAACCAAGCCTTCAGTCCGGTTCCCAGGGCACAGTATGCCACAATCTAAACAGATGTCATGTTCCCAGGCCACAGGTTTCCAGAATCACGCCTCAATCATGTTCCCAGGCCACAGGGTTTCAGAATCAAACCAATGTCAATTTCCCAGGCCATGGGTTTCCAGTACCAGACCACAGTCATATTTCCAGGCCACAGGGTTCTACAATCAAACCTCTGTCATGTTGCCAGTCCACAGGTTTCTGCCATCAAACCTCAGTCAAATTCCCAGGCCACAGATTTCCAGAATCAAACCTCAGTCATATTCCCAGGACACATGGTTCCAGAATCAAACCTCAGTCATGTTTGCACGGAACAGGGTTCCAGAAACAAACCTCAGTCATGTTGCCAAGCCACAGGTTTCCACCATCAAACCTCAGACATGTTCCCAGGTCACAGGGTTCCAGAATTAAACCGTTCTCATGTTCCCAGGCCACAGGTTTCCAGAATCCACTGATGTCATGTTCCCAGGCCACAGGGTTCCAGAAACAATCCTCAGTTATGTTCGCAGGCTACAAGGTTCCAGAATCAATCCTCAGTCATGTTCCCAGGCCACAGGGTTCCAGAATCAAACCAATGTCAAATTCCTAGGCCATGGGTTTCTAGTACCAGGCCACAGTCATGTTTCCAGGGCATAGGGTTCTACAATCAAACCTCAGTCATGTTCCCAGTCCACAGATTTCTGCCATCAACCCTCAGTCAAGTACCCGGCCACAGTTTTCCAGAATCAAACCTCAGTCATGTTCCCAGGCCACAGGGTTCCAGAATCAAAGCAATGTCAAATTCCTAGGCCATGGGTTTCCAGTACCAGGCCACAGTCATGTTTCCAGAGCACAGGGTTCTACAATCAAACCTCAGTCATGTTCCCAGTCCACAGGGTTCCAGAACCAAGCCTCAGTCAGATTCCCAGGGCACATTATTCCACAATCTAAACAGATGTCACGTTCCCAGGCCACAGGATTCCAGAATCAGGCCTCAGTCATGTTCCCAGGCCACAGGGATCCAGAATCAAACCTCAGTCATGTTGCCAGGCCAGAGGGTACCACCATCAAACCTCAGTCATATTCCCAGACCACAGGTTTCCACAATCAAACCGATTTCATGTTCCCAGGCAACAGGGTACCAGAATCCAAACCGATGTCATGTTCCCAGGCCACAGGATTCCACGATCTAACATCAGTCATATTCCCAGGCCATATGGTTCCAGAATCAAACCTCAGTCTTGTTCCCAGTCCACAGGATTCCAGAACCAAGCCTTCAGTCCGGTTCCCAGGGCACAGTATGCCACAATCTAAACTGATGTCATGTTCCCAGGCCACAGGTTTCCAGAATCACGCCTCAATCATGTTCCCAGGCCACAGGGTTCCAGAATCAAACCAATGTCAAATTCCCAGGCCATGGGTTTCCAGTACCAGGCAAGAGTCATGTTTCCAGGGCACAGGGTTCTACAATCAAACCTCAGTCATGTTGCCAGTCCACAGGTTTCTGCCATCAAACCTCAGTCAAGTTCCCAGGCCACAGATTTCCAGAATCAAACCTCAGTCATATTCCCAGGACACCTGGTTCCAGAATAAAACCTCAGTCATGTTTGCAGGACCCATGGTTCCACAATCAAAACACAGTCATGTTCCCAGCACAAAGGTGTCCAGAATCAAACCTCAGTCATGTTCCCAGGCAACAGGGTTCCAGTAACAAACCTCAGTCATGTTGCCAAGCCACAGGTTTCCACCATCAAACCTCAGACATGTTCCCAGGCCACAGGGTTCCAGAATCCAACCGTTCTCATGTTCCTAGGCCACAGGTTTCAAGAATCCACTGATGTCATGTTCCCAGGCCACAGGATTCCAGAATAAAACCTCAGTCATGTTCCCAGTCCACAGGGTTTCAGAACCAAGCCTCAGTCAGGTTCCCAGGGCACAGTATTCCACAATCTAAACAGATGTCATATTCCCAGGCCACAGGATTCCAGAATCACGCCTCACTCTTCTTCCAGACCAAAGGCTTCCAGAATCAAACCAATGTCAAGTTCCCAGGCCGTGGGTTTCAAGTATCAGGTCGCAGTCATGTTTCCAGGGCACAGGGTTCTACAATCAAACTTCAGTAATGTTTCCAGTCCACAGATTTCTGCCATCAAACCTCAGTCAAGTCCCCGGCCACAGTTTACCAGAATCAAACCTCAGTCATTTTCCCAGGACACAGGGTTCCAGAATCAAACCAATGTCAAATTCCTAGGCCATGGGTTTCCAGTACCAGGCCACAGTCATGTTTCCAGGGCACAGGGTTCTACAATCAAACCTCAGTCATGTTGCCAGTCCACAGGTTTCGGCCATCAAACCTCAGTCAAGTTCCCAGGCCACAGATTTCCAGAATCAAACCTCAGTCATATTCCCAGGCCACATGGTTCCAGAATCAAACCTCAGTCTTGTTCCCAGTCCACAGGATTCCAGAACCAATCCTCAGTCAGGTTCCCAGGGCCCAGTGTGCCACAATCTAAACAGATGTCATGTTCCCAGGCCACAGGATTCCAGAATCACGCCTCAGTCTTGTTCCTGGCCACAGGGTTCCGGAATCAAACCAATGTCAAGTTCCCAGGCCATGGGTTTCAAGTATCAGGTCGCAGTCATGATTCCAGGGCACAGGGTTCTACAATCAAACCTCAGTCATGTTGCCAGTCCACAGGTTTCTGCCATCAAACCTCAGTCAAGTTCCCAGGCCACAGATTTCCAGAATCAAACCTCAGTCATATTCCCAGGCCACAGTTTTCCAGAATCACGCCTCAGTCATGTTCCCAGGCCACAGGGTTCCAGAATCAAACCAATGTCAAATTCCTAGGCCATGGGTTTCCAGTAACAGGCCACAGTCATGTTTCCAGGGCACAGGGTTCTACAATCAAACCTCAGTCATGTTGCCAGTCCACAGGTTTCTGCCATCAAACCTCAGTCAAGTTCCCAGGCCACAGATTTCCAGAAAGAAACCTCAGTCATATTCCCAGGCCACAGTTTTCCAGAATCACGCCTCAGTCATGTTCCAAGGCCACAGGGTTCCAGAATCAAACCAATGTCAAATTCTTAGGCCATGGGTTTCCAGTACCAGGCCACAGTCATGTTTCCAGGGCACAGGGTTCTACAATCAAACCTCAGTCATGTTGCCAGTCCACAGGTTTCTGCCATCAAACCTCAGTCAAGTTCCCAGGCCACAGATTTCCAGAATCAAACCTCAGTCATGTTTGCAGGACCCATGGTTCCACAATCAAACCACAGTCATGTTCCCAGGACAAAGGTGTCCAGAATCAAACCTCAGTCATATTCCCAGGGAACAGGGTTCCAGTAACAAACCTCATTCATGTTGCCAAGCCACAGGTTTCCACCATCAAACCTCAGACATGTTCCCAGGCCACAGGGTTCCAGAATCCAACTGTTCTCATGTTCCCAGGCCACAGGGTTCAAGAATCCACTGATGTCATGTTTCCAGGCCACAGGATTCCAGAATAAAATCTCAGTCATTTTCCCAGTCCACAGGGTTCCAGAACCAAGCCTCAGTCAGATTCCCAGGGCACAGTATTCCACAATCTAAACAGACGTCATGTTCCCAGGCCCCAGGATTCCAGAATCACGCCTCAGTCATGTTCCCAGGCCACAGGGATCCAGAATCAAACCTCAGTCATGTTGCCAGGCCAGACGGTACCACCATCAAACCTCAGTCATATTCCCAGACCACAGGTTTCCACAATCAAACCGATTTCATGTTCCCAGGCAACAGGGTACCAGAATCCAAACCGATGTCATGTTCCCAGGCCACAGGATTCCACGATCTAACATCAGTCATATTCCCAGGCCACATGGTTCCAGAATCAAACCTCAGTCTTGTTCCCAGTCCACAGGATTCCAGAACCAAGCCTTCAGTCCGGTTCCCAGGGCACAGTATGCCACAATCTAAACAGATGTCATGTTCCCAGGCCACAGGTTTCCAGAATCACGCCTCAATCCTGTTCCCAGGCCACAGGGTTCCAGAATCAAGCCAATGTCAAATTCCTAGGCCATGGGTTTCCAGTACCAGGCCACAGTCATGTTTCCAGGGAACAGGTTTCTACAATCAAACCTCTGTCATGTTGCCAGTCCACAGGTTTCTGCCATCAAACCTCAGTCAATTTCCCAGGCCACAGATTTCCAGAATCAAACCTCAGTCATATTCCCAGGACACCTGGTTCCAGAATCAAACCTCAGTCATGTTTGCAGGACCCATGGTTCCACAATCAAACCACAGTCATGTTCCCAGGACAAAGGTGTCCAGAATCAAACCTCAGTCATGTTCCCAGGGAAGAGGGTTCCAGTAACAAACCTCATTCATGTTGCCAAGCCACAGGTTTCCACCATCAAACCTCAGACATGTTCCCAGGCCACAGGGTTCCAGAATTAAACCGTTCTCATGTTCCCAGGCCACAGGGTTCCAGAATCCACTGATGTCATGTTCCCAGGCCACAGGATTCCAGAATAAAACCTCAGTCATGTTCCCAGTCCACAGGGTTCCAGAACCAAGCCTCAGTCAGGTTCCCAGGGCCCAGTATTCCACAATCTAAACAGATGTCATGTTCCCAGGCCACAGGATTCCAGAATCACGCCTCAGTCTTGTTCCTGGCCACAGGGTTCCGGAATCAAACCAATGTCAAGTTCCCAGGCCATGGGTTTCAAGTATCAGGTCGCAGTCATGTTTCCAGGGCACAGGGTTCTACAATCAAACCTCAGTCATGTTGCCAGTCCACAGATTTCTACCATCAAACCTCAGTCAAGTTCCCAGGCCACAGATTTCCAGAATCAAACCTCAGTCATATTCCCAGGCCACAGTTTTCCAGAATCACACCTCAGTCATGTTCCCAGGCCACAGGGTTCCAGAATCAAACCAATGTCAAATTCCTAGGCCATGGGTTTCCAGTACCAGGCCACAGTCATGTTTCCCGGGCACAGGGTTCTACAATCAAACCTCAGTCATGTTGCCAGTCCACAGGTTTCTGCCATCAAACCTCAGTCAAGTTCCCAGGCCACAGAATTCCAGAATCAAACCTCAGTCATATTCCCAGGACACCTGGTTCCAGAATCAAACCTCTGTCATGTTTGCAGGACCCATGATTCCACAATCAAAACACAGTCATGTTCCCAGCACAAAGGTGTCCAGAAACAAACCTCAGTCATGTTGCCAAGCCACAGGTTTCCACCATCAAACCTCAGACATGTTCCCAGGTCAGAGGGTTCCAGAATTAAACCGTTCTCATGTTCCCAGGCCACAGGGTTCCAGAATCCACTGATGTCATGTTCCCAGGCCACAGGATTCCAGAAACAATCCTCAGTTATGTTCGCAGGCTACAGGGTTCCAGAATCAAACCTCAGTCATGTTCCCAGGCCACAGATTTCCAGAATCAAACCTCAGTCATATTCCCAGGACACATGGTTCCAGAATCAAACCTCAGTCATGTTTGCAGGACCCATGGTTCCACAATCAAACCACAGTCATGTTCCCAGGACAAAGGTGTCCAGAATCAAACCTCAGTCATGTTCCCAGGGAACAGGGTTCCAGTAACAAACCTCAGTCATGTTGCCAAGCCACAGGTTTCCACCATCAAACCTCAGACATGTTCCCAGGCCACAGGTTTCCAGAATCCAACCGTTCTCATGTTCCCAGGCCACAGGGTTCCAGAATCCACTGATGTCATGTTCCCAGGCCACAGGATTCCAGAGTAAAACCTCAGTCATGTTCCCAGTCCACAGGGTTCCAGAACCAAGCCTCAGTCAGGTTCCCAGGGCACAGTATTCCACAATCTAAACAGATGTCATGTTCCCAGGCCACAGGATTCCAGAATCACGCCTCAGTCTTGTTCCTGGGCACAGGGTTCCAGAATCAAACCAATGTCAAGTTCCCAGGCCATGGGTTTCAAGTATCACGTCGCACTCATGTTTCCAGGGCACAGGGTTCTACAATCAAACCTCAGTAATGTTTCCAGTCCACAGATTTCTGCCATCAAACCTCAGTCAAGTCCCCGGCCACAGTTTTCCAGAATCATACCTCAGTCATGTTCCCAGGTCACAGGGTTCCAGAATCAAACCAATGTCAAATTCCTAGGCCATGGGTTTCCAGTACCAGGCCACAGTCATGTTTCCAGGGCACAGGGTTCTACAATCAAACCTCAGTCATGTTGCCAGTCCACAGGTTTCTGCCATCAAACCTCAGTCAAGTTCCCAGGCCACAGATTTCCAGAATCAAACCTCAGTCATATTCCCAGGACACATGGTTCCAGAATCAAACCTCAGTCATGTTTGCAGGACCCATGATTCCACAATCAAAACACAGTCATGTTCCAGCACAAAGGTGTCCAGAATCAAACCTCAGTCATGTTCGCAGAGAACAGGGTTACAGAAACAAACCTCAGTCATGTTGCCAAGCCACAGGTTTCCACCATCAAACCTCAGACATGTTCCCAGGTCACAGGGTTCCAGAATTAAACCGTTCTCATGTTCCCAGGCCACAGGGTTCCAGAATCCACTGATGTCATGTTCCCAGGCCACAGGGTTCCAGAAACAATCCTCAGTTATGTTCGCAGGCTACAGGATTCCAGATTCAAACCTCAGTCATGTTCCCAGTCCACAGGGTTCCAGAACCAAGCCTCAGTCAGATTCCCAGGGCACAGTATTCCACAATCTAAACAGACGTCATGTTCCCAGGCCACAGGATTCCAGAATCACGCCTCAGTCATGTTCCCAGGCCACAGGGATCCAGAATCAAACCTCAGTCATGTTGCCAGGCCAGAGGGTACCACCATCAAACCTCAGTCATATTCCCAGACCACAGGTTTCCACAATCAAACCGATTTCATGTTCCCAGGCAACAGGGTACCAGAATCCAAACCGATGTCATGTTCCCAGGCCACAGGATTCCACGATCTAACATCAGTCATATTCCCAGGCCACATGGTTCCAGAATCAAACATCAGTCTTGTTCCCAGTCCACAGGATTCCAGAACCAAGCCTTCAGTCCGGTTCCCAGGGCACAGTATGCCACAATCTAAACTGATGTCATGTTCCCAGGCCACAGGTTTCCAGAATCACGCCTCAATCATGTTCCCAGGCCACAGGGTTCCAGAATCAAACCAATGTCAAATTCCCAGGCCATGGGTTTCCAGTACCAGGCAAGAGTCATGTTTCCAGGGCACAGGGTTCTACAATCAAACCTCAGTCATGTTGCCAGTCCACAGGTTTCTGCCATCAAACCTCAGTCAAGTTCCCAGGCCACAGATTTCCAGAATCAAACCTCAGTCATATTCCCAGGACACATGGTTCCAGAATAAAACCTCAGTCATGTTTGCAGGACCCATGGTTCCACAATCAAAACACAGTCATGTTCCCAGCACAAAGGTGTCCAGAATCAAACCTCAGTCATATTCCCAGGGAACAGGGTTCCAGTAACAAACCTCATTCATGTTGCCAAGCCACAGGTTTCCACCATCAAACCTCAGACATGTTCCCAGGCCACAGGGTTCCAGAATCCAACTGTTCTCATGTTCCCAGGCCACAGGGTTCAAGAATCCACTGATGTCATGTTTCCAGGCCACAGGATTCCAGAATAAAATCTCAGTCATTTTCCCAGTCCACAGGGTTCCAGAACCAAGCCTCAGTCAGATTCCCAGGGCACAGTATTCCACAATCTAAACAGACGTCATGTTCCCAGGCCACAGGATTCCAGAATCACGCCTCAGTCATGTTCCCAGGCCACAGGGATCCAGAATCAAACCTCAGTCATGTTGCCAGGCCAGACGGTACCACCATCAAACCTCAGTCATATTCCCAGACCACAGGTTTCCACAATCAAACCGATTTCATGTTCCCAGGCAACAGGGTACCAAAATCCAAACCGATGTCATGTTCCCAGGCCACAGGATTCCACGATCTAACATCAGTCATATTCCCAGGCCACATGGTTCCAGAATCAAACCTCAGTCTTGTTCCCAGTCCACAGGATTCCAGAACCAAGCCTTCAGTCCGGTTCCCAGGGCACAGTATGCCACAATCTAAACAGATGTCATGTTCCCAGGCCACAGGTTTCCAGAATCACGCCTCAATCCTGTTCCCAGGCCACAGGGTTCCAGAATCAAGCCAATGTCAAATTCCTAGGCCATGGGTTTCCAGTACCAGGCCACAGTCATGTTTCCAGGGCACAGGTTTCTACAATCAAACCTCTGTCATGTTGCCAGTCCACAGGTTTCTGCCATCAAACCTCAGTCAATTTCCCAGGCCACAGATTTCCAGAATCAAACCTCAGTCATATTCCCAGGACAACTGGTTCCAGAATCAAACCTCAGTCATGTTTGCAGGACCCATGGTTCCACAATCAAACCACAGTCATGTTCCCAGGACAAAGGTGTCCAGAATCAAACCTCAGTCATGTTCCCAGGGAAGAGGGTTCCAGTAACAAACCTCATTCATGTTGCCAAGCCACAGGTTTCCACCATCAAACCTCAGACATGTTCCCAGGCCACAGGGTTCCAGAATTAAACCGTTCTCATGTTCCCAGGCCACAGGGTTCCAGAATCCACTGATGTCATGTTCCCAGGCCACAGGATTCCAGAATAAAACCTCAGTCATGTTCCCAGTCCACAGGGTTCCAGAACCAAGCCTCAGTCAGGTTCCCAGGGCCCAGTATTCCACAATCTAAACAGATGTCATGTTCCCAGGCCACAGGATTCCAGAATCACGCCTCAGTCTTGTTCCTGACCACAGGGTTCCGGAATCAAACCAATGTCAAGTTCCCAGGGCATGGGTTTCAAGTATCAGGTCGCAGTCATGTTTCCAGGGCACAGGGTTCTACAATCAAACCTCAGTCATGTTGCCAGTCCACAGATTTCTACCATCAAACCTCAGTCAAGTTCCCAGGCCACAGATTTCCAGAATCAAACCTCAGTCATATTCCCAGGCCACAGTTTTCCAGAATCACACCTCAGTCATGTTCCCAGGCCACAGGGTTCCAGAATCAAACCAATGTCAAATTCCTAGGCCATGGGTTTCCAGTACCAGGCCACAGTCATGTTTCCCGGGCACAGGGTTCTACAATCAAACCTCAGTCATGTTGCCAGTCCACAGGTTTCTGCCATCAAACCTCAGTCAAGTTCCCAGGCCACAGAATTCCAGAATCAAACCTCAGTCATATTCCCAGGACACCTGGTTCCAGAATCAAACCTCTGTCATGTTTGCAGGACCCATGATTCCACAATCAAAACACAGTCATGTTCCCAGCACAAAGGTGTCCAGAAACAAACCTCAGTCATGTTGCCAAGCCACAGGTTTCCACCATCAAACCTCAGACATGTTCCCAGGTCAGAGGGTTCCAGAATTAAACCGTTCTCATGTTCCCAGGCCACAGGGTTCCAGAATCCACTGATGTCATGTTCCCAGGCCACAGGATTCCAGAAACAATCCTCAGTTATATTCGCAGGCTACAGGGTTCCAGAATCAAACCTCAGTCATGTTCCCAGGCCACAGATTTCCAGAATCAAACCTCAGTCATATTCCCAGGACACATGGTTCCAGAATCAAACCTCAGTCATGTTTGCAGGACCCATGGTTCCACAATCAAACCACAGTCATGTTCCCAGGACAAAGGTGTCCAGAATCAAACCTCAGTCATGTTCCCAGGGAACAGGGTTCCAGTAACAAACCTCATTCATGTTGCCAAGCCACAGGTTTCCACCATCAAACCTCAGACATGTTCCCAGGACACAGGTTTCCAGAATCCAACCGTTCTCATGTTCCCAGGCCACAGGGTTCCAGAATCCACTGATGTCATGTTCCCAGGCCACAGGATTCCAGAATAAAACCTCAGTCATGTTCCCAGTCCACAGGGTTCCAGAACCAAGCCTCAGTCAGGTTCCCAGGGCACAGTATTCCACAATCTAAACAGATGTCATGTTCCCAGGCCACAGGATTCCAGAATCATGCCTCAGTCTTGTTCCTGGCCACAGGGTTCCAGAATCAAACCAATGTCAAGTTCCCAGGCCATGGGTTTCAAGTATCACGTCGCACTCATGTTTCCAGGGCACAGGGTTCTACAATCAAACCTCAGTCATGTTTCCAGTCCACAGATTTCTGCCATCAAACCTCAGTCAAGTCCCCGGCCACAGTTTTCCACCATCAAACCTCAGACATGTTCCCAGGCCACAGGGTTCCAGAATCAAGCCTCAGTCATGTTCCCAGGCCACAGGGATCCAGAATCAAACCTCAGTCATGTTGCCAGGCCAGAGGGTACCACCATCAAACCTCAGTCATATTCCCAGACCACAGGTTTCCACAATCAAACCGATTTCATGTTCCCAGGCAACAGGGTACCAGAATCCAAACCGATGTCATGTTCCCAGGCCACAGGATTCCACGATCTAACATCAGTCATATTCCCAGGCCACATGGTTCCAGAATCAAACCTCAGTCTTGTTCCCAGTCCACAGGATTCCAGAACCAAGCCTTCATTCCGGTTCCCAGGGCACAGTATGCCACAATCTAAACAGATGTCATGTTCCCAGGCCACAGGTTTCCAGAATCACGCCTCAATCATGTTCCCAGACCACAGGGTTTCAGAATCAAACCAATGTCAATTTCCCAGGCCATGGGTTTCCAGTACCAGGCCACAGTCATATTTCCAGGCCACAGGGTTCTACAATCAAACCTCAGTCAACTTCCCAGGGAACAGATTTCCAGAATCAATCCTCAGTCATATTCCCAGGACACATGGTTCCAGAATAAAACCTCAGTCAAGTTTCCAGGCCACAGATTTCCAGAATCAAACCTCAGTCATATTCCCAGGACACATGGTTCCAGAATCAAACCTCAGTCATGTTTGCAGGACCCATGATTCCACAATCAAAACACAGTCATTGTCCCAGAACAAAGGTGTCCAGAATCAAACCTGTCATGTTCCCAGGGAACAGGGTTCCAGAAACAAACCTCAGTCATGTTGCCAAGCCACAGGTTTCCACCATCAAACCTCAGACATGTTCCCAGGTCACAGGGTTCCAGAATTAAACCGTTCTCATGTTCCCAGGCCACAGGGTTCCAGAATCCACTGATGTCATGTTCCCAGGCCACAGGGTTCCAGAATCAAACCAATGTCAAATTCCTAGGCCATGGGTTTCCAGTACCAGGCCACAGTCATGTTTCCAGGGCACAGGGTTCTACAATCAAACCTCAGTCATATTCCCAGTCCACAGGGTTCCAGAACCAAGCCTCAGTCAGATTCCCAGGGCACATTATTCCACAATCTAAACAGATGTCATGTTCCCAGGCCACAGGATTCCAGAATCACGCCTCAGTCATGTTCCCAGGCCACAGGGATCCAGAATCAAACCTCAGTCATGTTGCCAGGCCAGAGGGTACCACCATCAAACCTCAGTCATATTCCCAGACCACAGGTTTCCACAATCAAACCGATTTCATGTTCCCAGGCAACAGGGTACCAGAATTCAAACCAATGTCATGTTCCCAGGCCACAGGATTCCACGATCTAACATCAGTCATATTCCCAGGCCACATGGTTCCAGAATCAAACCTCAGTCTTGTTCCCAGTCCACAGGATTCCAGAACCAAGCCTTCAGTCCGGTTCCCAGGGCACAGTATGCCACAATCTAAACAGATGTCATGTTCCCAGGCCACAGGTTTCCAGAATCAGGCCTCAATCATGTTCCCAGGCCACAGGGTTTCAGAATCAAATCAATGTCAATTTCCCAGGCCATGGGTTTCCAGTACCAGGCCACAGTCATATTTCCAGGCCACAGGGTTCTACAATCAAACCTCTGTCATGTTGCCAGTCCACAGGTTTCTGCCATCAAACCTCAGTCAAGTTCCCAGGCCACAGATTTCCAGAATCAAACCTCAGTCATATTCCCTGGACACATGGTTCCAAAATAAAACCTCAGTCATGTTTGCAGGACCCATGGTTCCACAATCAAACCACAGTCATGTTCCCAGGAAAAAGGTGTCCAGAATCAAACCTCAGTCATGTTCCCAGGGAACAGGGTTCCAGTAACAAACCTCAGTCATGTTGCCAAGCCACAGGTTTCCACCATCAAACCTCAGACTTGTTCCCAGGTCACAGGGTTCCAGAATCCAACCGTTCTCATGTTCCCAGGCCACAGGTTTCAAGAATCCACTGATGTCATGTTCCCAGGCCACAGGATTCCAGAATAAAACCTCAGTCATGTTCCCAGTCCACAGGGTTCCAGAACCAAGCCTCAGTCAGGTTCCCAGGGCCCAGTATTCCACAATCTAAACAGATGTCATGTTCCCAGGCCACAGGATTCCAGAATCACGCCTCAGTCTTGTTCCTGGCCACAGGGTTCCGGAATCAAACCAATGTCAAGTTCCTAGGCCATGGGTTTCAAATATCAGGTCGCAGTCATGTTTCCAGGGCACAGGGTTCTACAATCAAACCTCAGTCATGTTGCCAGTCCACAGATTTCTGCCATTAAACCTCAGTCAAGTTCCCAGGCCACAGATTTCCAGAATCAAACCTCAGTCATGTTCCCAGGTCACAGGGTTCCAGAAAGAAACCAATGTCAAATTCGTAGGCCATGGGTTTCCAGTACCAGACCACAGTCATGTTTCCAGGGCAAAGGGTTCTACAATCAAACCTCAGTCATGTTGCCAGTCCCCAGTTTTCTGCCATCAAAGCTCTGTCAAGTTCCCAGGCCACAGATTTCCAGAATCAAACCTCAGTCATATTCCCAGGACACATGGTTCCAGAATCAAACCTAAGTCATGTTTGCAGGACCCATGATTCCACAATCAAAACACAGTCATGTACCCAGCACAAAGGTGTCCAGAATCAAACCTCAGTCATGTTCCCAGGGAACAGGGTTCCAGAAACAAGCCTCAGTCATGTTGCCAAGCCACAGGTTTCCACCATCAAACCTCAGACATGTTCCCAGGTCACAGGGTTCCAGAATTAAACCGTTCTCATGTTCCCAGGCCACAGGGTGCCAGAATCCACTGATGTGATGTTCCCAGGCCACAGGGTTCCTGAAACAATCCTCAGTTATGTTCGAAGCCTACAGGGTTCCAGAATCAAACCTCCGTCATGTTCCCAGGCCAGAGGGTTCCAGAAACAAACCAATGTCAAATTCCTAGGCCATGGGTTTCAAGTACCAGGCCACAGTCATGTTTCCAGGCCACAGGGTTCAACAATCAAACCTCTGTCATGTTGCCAGTCCACAGGATTCTGCCATCAAACTTCAGTCAATTTCCCAGGTCACAGATTTCCAGAATCAAACCTCAGTCATATTCCCAGGACACATGGTTCCAGAAAAAAAACCTCAGTCTTGTTGGCAGGACCCACGGTTCCACAATCAAACCACAGTCATGTTCCCAGGACAAAGGTGTCCAGAATCAAACCTCAGTCATGTTCCCAGGGAACAGGGTTCCAATAACAAACCTCAGTCATTTTGCCAAGCCACAGTTTTCCACCATCAAACCTCAGACATATTCCCAGGCCACAGGGTTCCAGAATCAAGCCTCAGTCATGTTCCCAGGCCACAGGGATCCAGAATCAAACCTCAGTCATGTTGCCAGGCCAGAGGGTACCACCATCAAACCTCAGTCATATTCCCAGACCACAGGTTTCCACAATCAAACCGATTTCATGTTCCCAGGCAACAGGGTACCAGAATCCAAACCGATGTCATGTTCCCAGGCCACAGGATTCCACGATCTAACATCAGTCATATTCCCAGGCCACATGGTTCCAGAATCAAACCTCAGTCTTGTTCCCAGTCCACAGGATTCCAGAACCAAGCCTTCAGTCCGGTTCCCAGGGCACAGTATGCCACAATCTAAACAGATGTCATGTTCCCAGGCCACAGGTTTCCAGAATCACGCCTCAATCATGTTCCCAGGCCACAGGGTTTCAGAATCAAACCAATGTCAATTTCCCAGGCCATGGGTTTCCAGTACCAGGCCACAGTCATATTTCCAGGCCACAGGGTTCTACAATCAAACCTCAGTCAACTTCCCAGGGAACAGATTTCCAGAATCAATCCTCAGTCATATTCCCAGGACACATGGTTCCAGAATAAAACCTCAGTCATGTTTGCAGGACCCATGGTTCCACAATCAAACCACAGTCATGTTCCCAGGACAAAGGTGTCCAGAATCAAACCTCAGTCATGTTCCCAGGGAAGAGGGTTCCAGTAACAAACCTCAGTCATGTTGCCAAGCCACAGGTTTCCACCATCAAACCTCAGACATGTTCCCAGGCCACAGGGTTCCAGAATCAAACCGTTCTCATGTTCCCAGGCCACAGGTTTCAAGAATCCACTGATGTCATGTTCCCAGGCCACAGGATTCCAGAATAAAACCTCAGTCATGTTCCCAGTCCACAGGGTTCCAGAACCAAGCCTCAGTCAGGTTCCCAGGGCCCAGTATTCCACAATCTAAACAGATGTCATGTTCCCAGGCCACAGGATTCCAGAATCACGCCTCAGTCTTGTTCCTGGCCACAGGGTTCCGGAATCAAAACAATGTCAAGTTCCCAGGCCATGGGTTTCAAATATCAGGTCGCAGTCATGTTTCCAGGGCACAGGGTTCTACAATCAAACCTCAGTCATGTTGCCAGTCCACAGATTTCTGCCATCAAACCTCAGTCAAGTTCCCAGGCCACAGATTTCCAGAATCAAACCTCAGTCATATTCCCAGGCCACAGTTTTCCAGAATCATGCCTCAGTCATGTTCCCAGGCCACAGGGTTCCAAAATCCAACCAATGTCAAATTCCTAGGCCATGGGTTTCCAGTACCAGACCACAGTCATGTTTCCAGGGCACAGGGTTCTACAATCAAACCTCAGTCATGTTGCCAGTCCACAGGTTTCTGCCATCAAACCTCAGTCAAGTTCCCAGGCCACAGATTTCCAGAATCAAACCTCAGTCATATTCCCAGGCCACAGTTTTCCAGAATCATGCCTCAGTCATGTTCCCAGGCCACAGGGTTCCAAAATCCAACCAATGTCAAATTCCTAGGCCATGGGTTTCCAGTACCAGACCACAGTCATGTTTCCAGGGCACAGGGTTCTACAATCAAACCTCAGTCATGTTGCCAGTCCACAGGTTTCTGCCATCAAACCTCAGTCAAGTTCCCAGGCCACAGATTTCCAGAATCAAACCTCAGTCATATTCCCAGGACACATGGTTCAAGAATCAAACCTCAGTCATGTTTGCAGGACCCATGGTTCCACAATCAAACCACAGTCATGCTCCCAGGACAAAGGTGTCCAGAATCAAACCTCAGTCATATTCCCAGGGAACAGGGTTCCAGTAACAAACCTCATTCATGTTGCCAAGCCACAGGTTTCCACCATCAAACCTCAGACATGTTCCCAGGCCACAGTGTTCCAGAATCCAACCGTTCTCATGTTCCCAGGCCACAGGGTTCAAGAATCCACTGATGTCATGTTCCCAGGCCACAGGATTCCAGAATAAATCCTCAGTCATGATCCCAGTCCACAGGGTTCCAGAACCAAGCCTCAGTCAGGTTCCCAGGGCCCAGTATTCCAGAAACTAAACAGATGTCATGTTCCCAGGCCACAGGATTCCAGAATCACGCCTCAGTCTTGTTCCTGGCCACAGGGTTCCGGAATCAAAACAATGTCAAGTTCCCAGGCCATGGGTTTCAAATATCAGGTCGCAGTCATGTTTCCAGGGCACAGGGTTCTACAATCAAACCTCAGTCATGTTGCCAGTCCACAGATTTCTGCCATCAAACCTCAGTCAAGTTCCCAGGCCACAGATTCCAGAATCAAACCTCAGTCATATTCCCAGGCCACAGTTTTCCAGAATCACGCCTCAGTCATGTTCCCAGGCCACAGGGTTCCAGAATCAAACCAATGTCAAATTCCTAGGCCATGGGTTTCCAGTACCAGCCCACAGTCATGTTTCCAGGGCACAGGGTTCTACAATCAAACCTCAGTCATGTTGCCAGTCCACAGGTTTCTGCCATCAAACCTCAGTCAAGTTTCCAGGCCACAGATTTCCAGAATCAAACCTCAGTCATATTCCCAGGACACATGGTTCCAGAATAAAATCTCAGTCTTGTTCCCACTCCACAGGATTCCAGAACCAAGCCTTCAGTCCGGTTCCCAGGGCACAGTATGCCACAATCTAAACAGATGTCATGTTCCCAGGCCACAGGTTTCCAGAATCACGCCTCAATCATGTTCCCAGGCCACAGGGTTTCAGAATCAAACCAATGTCAATTTCCCAGGCCATGGGTTTCCAGTACCAGGCCACAGTCATATTTCCAGGCCACAGGGTTCTACAATCAAACCTCTGTCATGTTGCCAGTCCACAGGTTTCTGCCATCAAACCTCAGTCAAATTCCCAGGCCACAGATTTCCAGAATCAAACCTCAGTCATATTCCCAGGACACATGGTTCCAGAATCAAACCTCAGTCATGTTTGCAGGGAACAGGGTTCCAGAAACAAACCTCAGTCATGTTGCCAAGCCACAGGTTTCCACCATCAAACCTCAGACATGTTCCCAGGTCACAGGGTTCCAGAATTAAACCGTTCTCATGTTCCCAGGCCACAGGTTTCCAGAATCCACTGATGTCATGTTCCCAGGCCACAGGGTTCCAGAAACAATCCTCAGTTATGTTCGCAGGCTACAAGGTTCCAGAATCAATCCTCAGTCATGTTCCCAGGCCACAGGGTTCCAGAATCAAACCAATGTCAAATTCCTAGGCCATGGGTTTCTAGTACCAGGCCACAGTCATGTTTCCAGGGCATAGGGTTCTACAATCAAACCTCAGTCATGTTCCCAGTCCACAGATTTCTGCCATCAACCCTCAGTCAAGTACCCGGCCACAGTTTTCCAGAATCAAACCTCAGTCATGTTCCCAGGCCACAGGGTTCCAGAATCAAAGCAATGTCAAATTCCTAGGCCATGGGTTTCCAGTACCAGGCCACAGTCATGTTTCCAGAGCACAGGTTTCTACAATCAAACCTCAGTCATGTTCCCAGTCCACAGGGTTCCAGAACCAAGCCTCAGTCAGATTCCCAGGGCACATTATTCCACAATCTAAACAGATGTCACGTTCCCAGGCCACAGGATTCCAGAATCAGGCCTCAGTCATGTTCCCAGGCCACAGGGATCCAGAATCAAACCTCAGTCATGTTGCCAGGCCAGAGGGTACCACCATCAAACCTCAGTCATATTCCCAGACCACAGGTTTCCACAATCAAACCGATTTCATGTTCCCAGGCAACAGGGTACCAGAATCCAAACCGATGTCATGTTCCCAGGCCACAGGATTCCACGATCTAACATCAGTCATATTCCCAGGCCATATGGTTCCAGAATCAAACCTCAGTCTTGTTCCCAGTCCACAGGATTCCAGAACCAAGCCTTCAGTCCGGTTCCCAGGGCACAGTATGCCACAATCTAAACAGATGTCATGTTCCCAGGCCACAGGTTTCCAGAATCAGGCCTCAATCATGTTCCCAGGCCACAGGGTTGCAGAATCAAACCAATGTCAATTTCCCAGGCCATGGGTTTCCAGTACCAGGCCACAGTCATATTTCCAGGCCACAGGGTTCTATAATCAAACCTCAGTCATGTTGCCAGTCCACAGGTTTCTGCCATCAAACCTCAGTCAAGTTTCCAGGCCACAGATTTCCAGATTCAAACCTCAGTCATATTCCCAGGACACATGGTTCCAGAATAAAACCTCAGTCTTGTTCCCACTCCACAGGATTCCAGAACCAAGCCTTCAGTCCGGTTCCCAGGGCACAGTATGCCACAATCTAAACAGATGTCATGTTCCCAGGCCACAGGTTTCCAGAATCACGCCTCAATCATGTTCCCAGGCCACAGGGTTTCAGAATCAAACCAATGTCAATTTCCCAGGCCATGGGTTTCCAGTACCAGGCCACAGTCATATTTCCAGGCCACAGGGTTCTACAATGAAACCTCAGTCAACTTCCCAGGGAACAGATTTCCAGAATCAATCCTCAGTCATATTCCCAGGACACATG
Source organism: Balaenoptera borealis (assembly GCF_965194805.1). Lineage (NCBI taxonomy): Eukaryota > Metazoa > Chordata > Mammalia > Artiodactyla > Balaenopteridae > Balaenoptera > Balaenoptera borealis. The sequence continues at coordinate 204,547 of NW_028123308.1, forward strand.
GTTCCAGAATAAAACCTCAGTCATGTTTGCAGGACCCATGGTTCCACAATCAAACCACAGTCATGTTCCCAGGACAAAGGTGTCCAGAATCAAACCTCAGTCATGTTCCCAGGGAAGAGGGTTCCAGTAACAAACCTCAGTCATGTTGCCAAGCCACAGGTTTCCACCATCAAACCTCAGACATGTTCCCAGGCCACAGGGTTCCAGAATCAAACCGTTCTCATGTTCCCAGGCCACAGGTTTCAAGAATCCACTGATGTCATGTTCCCAGGCCACAGGATTCCAGAATAAAACCTCAGTCATGTTCCCAGTCCACAGGGTTCCAGAACCAAGCCTCAGTCAGGTTCCCAGGGCCCAGTATTCCACAATCTAAACAGATGTCATGTTCCCAGGCCACAGGATTCCAGAATCACGCCTCAGTCTTGTTCCTGGCCACAGGGTTCCGGAATCAAAACAATGTCAAGTTCCCAGGCCATGGGTTTCAAATATCAGGTCGCAGTCATGTTTCCAGGGCACAGGGTTCTACAATCAAACCTCAGTCATGTTGCCAGTCCACAGGTTTCTGCCATCAAACCTCAGTCAAGTTTCCAGGCCACAGATTTCCAGATTCAAACCTCAGTCATATTCCCAGGACACATGGTTCCAGAATAAAACCTCAGTCTTGTTCCCACTCCACAGGATTCCAGAACCAAGCCTTCAGTCCGGTTCCCAGGGCACAGTATGCCACAATCTAAACAGATGTCATGTTCCCAGGCCACAGGTTTCCAGAATCACGCCTCAATCATGTTCCCAGGCCACAGGGTTTCAGAATCAAACCAATGTCAATTTCCCAGGCCATGGGTTTCCAGTACCAGGCCACAGTCATATTTCCAGGCCACAGGGTTCTACAATGAAACCTCAGTCAACTTCCCAGGGAACAGATTTCCAGAATCAATCCTCAGTCATATTCCCAGGACACATGGTTCCAGAATAAAACCTCAGTCATGTTTGCAGGACCCATGGTTCCACAATCAAACCACAGTCATGTTCCCAGGACAAAGGTGTCCAGAATCAAACCTCAGTCATGTTCCCAGGGAAGAGGGTTCCAGTAACAAACCTCAGTCATGTTGCCAAGCCACAGGTTTCCACCATCAAACCTCAGACATGTTCCCAGGCCACAGGGTTCCAGAATCAAACCGTTCTCATGTTCCCAGGCCACAGGTTTCAAGAATCCACTGATGTCATGTTCCCAGGCCACAGGATTCCAGAATAAAACCTCAGTCATGTTCCCAGTCCACAGGGTTCCAGAACCAAGCCTCAGTCAGGTTCCCAGGGCCCAGTATTCCACAATCTAAACAGATGTCATGTTCCCAGGCCACAGGATTCCAGAATCACGCCTCAGTCTTGTTCCTGGCCACAGGGTTCCGGAATCAAAACAATGTCAAGTTCCCAGGCCATGGGTTTCAAATATCAGGTCGCAGTCATGTTTCCAGGGCACAGGGTTCTACAATCAAACCTCAGTCATGTTGCCAGTCCACAGATTTCTGCCATCAAACCTCAGTCAAGTTCCCAGGCCACAGATTTCCAGAATCAAACCTCAGTCATATTCCCAGGCCACAGTTTTCCAGAATCACGCCTCAGTCATGTTCCCAGGCCACAGGGTTCCAGAATCCAACCAAAGTCAAATTCCTAGGCCATGGGTTTCCAGTACCAGGCCACAGTCATGTTTCCAGGGCACAGGGTTCTACAATCAAACCTCAGTCATGTTGCCAGTCCACAGGTTTCTATCATCAAACCTCAGTCAAGTTCCCAGGCCACAGATTTCCGGAATCAAACCTCAGTCATATTCCCAGGACACATGGTTCCAGAATCAAACCTCAGTCATGTTTGCAGGACCCATGGTTCCACAATCAAACCACAGTCATGTTCCCAGGACAAAGGTGTCCAGAATCAAACCTCAGTCATATTCCCAGGGAAGAGGGTTCCAGTAACAAACCTCATTCATGTTGCCAAGCCACAGGTTTCCACCATCAAACCTCAGACATGTTCCCAGGCCACAGTGTTCCAGAATCCAACCGTTCTCATGTTCCCAGGTCACAGGGTTCAAGAATCCACTGATGTCATGTTCCCAGGCCACAGGATTCCAGAATAAATCCTCAGTCATGTTCCCAGTCCACAGGGATCCAGAACCAAGCCTCAGTCAGGTTCCCAGGGCCCAGTATTCCACAATCTAAACAGATGTCATGTTCCCAGGCCACAGGATTCCAGAATCACGCCTCAGTCTTGTTCCTGGCCACAGGGTTCCGGAATCAAAACAATGTCAAGTTCCCAGGCCATGGGTTTCAAATATCAGGTCGCAGTCATGTTTCCAGGGCACAGGGTTCTACAATCAAACCTCAGTCATGTTGCCAGTCCACAGATTTCTGCCATTAAACCTCAGTCAAGTTCCCAGGCCACAGATTTCCAGAATCAAACCTCAGTCATATTCCCAGGCGACAGTTTTCCAGAATCACGCCTCAGTCATGTTCCCAGGCCACAGGGTTCCAAAATCCAACCAATGTCAAATTCCTAGGCCATGGGTTTCCAGTACCAGCCCACAGTCATGTTTCCAGGGCACAGGGTTCTACAATCAAACCTCAGTCATGTTGCCAGTCCCCAGTTTTCTGCCATCAAAGCTCTGTCAAGTTCCCAGGCCACAGATTTCCAGAATCAAACCTCAGTCATATTCCCAGGACACATGGTTCCAGAATCAAACCTAAGTCATGTTTGCAGGACCCATGATTCCACAATCAAAACACAGTCATGTACCCAGCACAAAGGTGTCCAGAATCAAACCTCAGTCATGTTCCCAGGGAACAGGGTTCCAGAAACAAGCCTCAGTCATGTTGCCAAGCCACAGGTTTCCACCATCAAACCTCAGACATGTTCCCAGGTCACAGGGTTCCAGAATTAAACCGTTCTCATGTTCCCAGGCCACAGGGTGCCAGAATCCACTGATGTCATGTTCCCAGGCCACAGGGTTCCAGAAACAATCCTCAGTTATGTTCAAAGCCTACAGGGTTCCAGAATCAAACCTCCGTCATGTTCCCAGGCCAGAGGGTTCCAGAAACAAACCAATGTCAAATTCCTAGGCCATGGGTTTCAAGTACCAGGCCACAGTCATGTTTCCAGGCCACAGGGTTCAACAATCAAACCTCTGTCATGTTGCCAGTCCACAGGATTCTGCCATCAAACTTCAGTCAATTTCCCAGGTCACAGATTTCCAGAATCAAACCTCAGTCATATTCCCAGGACACATGGTTCCAGAAAAAAAACCTCAGTCTTGTTGGCAGGACCCACGGTTCCACAATCAAACCACAGTCATGTTCCCAGGACAAAGGTGTCCAGAATCAAACCTCAGTCATGTTCCCAGGGAACAGGGTTCCAATAACAAACCTCAGTCATTTTGCCAAGCCACAGTTTTCCACCATCAAACCTCAGACATATTCCCAGGCCACAGGGTTCCAGAATCAAGCCTCAGTCATGTTCCCAGGCCACAGGGATCCAGAATCAAACCTCAGTCATGTTGCCAGGCCAGAGGGTACCACCATCAAACCTCAGTCATATTCCCAGACCACAGGTTTCCACAATCAAACCGATTTCATGTTCCCAGGCAACAGGGTACCAGAATCCAAACCGATGTCATGTTCCCAGGCCACAGGATTCCACGATCTAACATCAGTCATATTCCCAGGCCACATGGTTCCAGAATCAAACCTCAGTCTTGTTCCCAGTCCACAGGATTCCAGAACCAAGCCTTCATTCCGGTTCCCAGGGCACAGTATGCCACAATCTAAACAGATGTCATGTTCCCAGGCCACAGGTTTCCAGAATCACGCCTCAATCATGTACCCAGACCACAGGGTTTCAGAATCAAACCAATGTCAATTTCCCAGGCCATGGGTTTCCAGTACCAGGCCACAGTCATATTTCCAGGCCACAGGGTTCTACAATCAAACCTCAGTCAACTTCCCAGGGAACAGATTTCCAGAATCAATCCTCAGTCATATTCCCAGGACACATGGTTCCAGAATAAAACCTCAGTCATGTTTGCAGGACCCATGGTTCCACAATCAAACCACAGTCATGTTCCCAGGACAAAGGTGTCCAGAATCAAACCTCAGTCATGTTCCCAGGGAAGAGGGTTCCAGTAACAAACCTCAGTCATGTTGCCAAGCCACAGGTTTCCACCATCAAACCTCAGACATGTTCCCAGGCCACAGGGTTCCAGAATCAAACCGTTCTCATGTTCCCAGGCCACAGGTTTCAAGAATCCACTGATGTCATGTTCCCAGGCCACAGGATTCCAGAATAAAACCTCAGTCATGTTCCCAGTCCACAGGGTTCCAGAACCAAGCCTCAGTCAGGTTCCCAGGGCCCAGTATTCCACAATCTAAACAGATGTCATGTTCCCAGGCCACAGGATTCCAGAATCACGCCTCAGTCTTGTTCCTGGCCACAGGGTTCCGGAATCAAAACAATGTCAAGTTCCCAGGCCATGGGTTTCAAATATCAGGTCGCAGTCATGTTTCCAGGGCACAGGGTTCTACAATCAAACCTCAGTCATGTTGCCAGTCCACAGATTTCTGCCATCAAACCTCAGTCAAGTTCCCAGGCCACAGATTTCCAGAATCAAACCTCAGTCATATTCCCAGGCCACAGTTTTCCAGAATCATGCCTCAGTCATGTTCCCAGGCCACAGGGTTCCAAAATCCAACCAATGTCAAATTCCTAGGCCATGGGTTTCCAGTACCAGACCACAGTCATGTTTCCAGGGCACAGGGTTCTACAATCAAACCTCAGTCATGTTGCCAGTCCACAGGTTTCTGCCATCAAACCTCAGTCAAGTTCCCAGGCCACAGATTTCCAGAATCAAACCTCAGTCATATTCCCAGGACACATGGTTCCAGAATCAAACCTCATTCATGTTTGCAGGACCCATGGTTCCACAATCAAACCACAGTCATGCTCCCAGGACAAAGGTGTCCAGAATCAAACCTCAGTCATATTCCCAGGGAACAGGGTTCCAGTAACAAACCTCATTCATGTTGCCAAGCCACAGGTTTCCACCATCAAACCTCAGACATGTTCCCAGGCCACAGTGTTCCAGAATCCAACCGTTCTCATGTTCCCAGGCCACAGGGTTCAAGAATCCACTGATGTCATGTTCCCAGGCCACAGGATTCCAGAATAAATCCTCAGTCATGATCCCAGTCCACAGGGTTCCAGAACCAAGCCTCAGTCAGGTTCCCAGGGCCCAGTATTCCAGAAACTAAACAGATGTCATGTTCCCAGGCCACAGGATTCCAGAATCACGCCTCAGTCTTGTTCCTGGCCACAGGGTTCCGGAATCAAAACAATGTCAAGTTCCCAGGCCATGGGTTTCAAATATCAGGTCGCAGTCATGTTTCCAGGGCACAGGGTTCTACAATCAAACCTCAGTCATGTTGCCAGTCCACAGATTTCTGCCATCAAACCTCAGTCAAGTTCCCAGGCCACAGATTCCAGAATCAAACCTCAGTCATATTCCCAGGCCACAGTTTTCCAGAATCACGCCTCAGTCATGTTCCCAGGCCACAGGGTTCCAGAATCAAACCAATGTCAAATTCCTAGGCCATGGGTTTCCAGTACCAGCCCACAGTCATGTTTCCAGGGCACAGGGTTCTACAATCAAACCTCAGTCATGTTGCCAGTCCACAGGTTTCTGCCATCAAACCTCAGTCAAGTTTCCAGGCCACAGATTTCCAGAATCAAACCTCAGTCATATTCCCAGGACACATGGTTCCAGAATAAAATCTCAGTCTTGTTCCCACTCCACAGGATTCCAGAACCAAGCCTTCAGTCCGGTTCCCAGGGCACAGTATGCCACAATCTAAACAGATGTCATGTTCCCAGGCCACAGGTTTCCAGAATCACGCCTCAATCATGTTCCCAGGCCACAGGGTTTCAGAATCAAACCAATGTCAATTTCCCAGGCCATGGGTTTCCAGTACCAGGCCACAGTCATATTTCCAGGCCACAGGGTTCTACAATCAAACCTCTGTCATGTTGCCAGTCCACAGGTTTCTGCCATCAAACCTCAGTCAAATTCCCAGGCCACAGATTTCCAGAATCAAACCTCAGTCATATTCCCAGGACACATGGTTCCAGAATCAAACCTCAGTCATGTTTGCAGGGAACAGGGTTCCAGAAACAAACCTCAGTCATGTTGCCAAGCCACAGGTTTCCACCATCAAACCTCAGACATGTTCCCAGGTCACAGGGTTCCAGAATTAAACCGTTCTCATGTTCCCAGGCCACAGGTTTCCAGAATCCACTGATGTCATGTTCCCAGGCCACAGGGTTCCAGAAACAATCCTCAGTTATGTTCGCAGGCTACAAGGTTCCAGAATCAATCCTCAGTCATGTTCCCAGGCCACAGGGTTCCAGAATCAAACCAATGTCAAATTCCTAGGCCATGGGTTTCTAGTACCAGGCCACAGTCATGTTTCCAGGGCATAGGGTTCTACAATCAAACCTCAGTCATGTTCCCAGTCCACAGATTTCTGCCATCAACCCTCAGTCAAGTACCCGGCCACAGTTTTCCAGAATCAAACCTCAGTCATGTTCCCAGGCCACAGGGTTCCAGAATCAAAGCAATGTCAAATTCCTAGGCCATGGGTTTCCAGTACCAGGCCACAGTCATGTTTCCAGAGCACAGGGTTCTACAATCAAACCTCAGTCATGTTCCCAGTCCACAGGGTTCCAGAACCAAGCCTCAGTCAGATTCCCAGGGCACATTATTCCACAATCTAAACAGATGTCACGTTCCCAGGCCACAGGATTCCAGAATCAGGCCTCAGTCATGTTCCCAGGCCACAGGGATCCAGAATCAAACCTCAGTCATGTTGCCAGGCCAGAGGGTACCACCATCAAACCTCAGTCATATTCCCAGACCACAGGTTTCCACAATCAAACCGATTTCATGTTCCCAGGCAACAGGGTACCAGAATCCAAACCGATGTCATGTTCCCAGGCCACAGGATTCCACGATCTAACATCAGTCATATTCCCAGGCCATATGGTTCCAGAATCAAACCTCAGTCTTGTTCCCAGTCCACAGGATTCCAGAACCAAGCCTTCAGTCCGGTTCCCAGGGCACAGTATGCCACAATCTAAACAGATGTCATGTTCCCAGGCCACAGGTTTCCAGAATCAGGCCTCAATCAGGTTCCCAGGCCACAGGGTTGCAGAATCAAACCAATGTCAATTTCCCAGGCCATGGGTTTCCAGTACCAGGCCACAGTCATATTTCCAGGCCACAGGGTTCTACAATCAAACCTCAGTCATGTTGCCAGTCCACAGGTTTCTGCCATCAAACCTCAGTCAAGTTTCCAGGCCACAGATTTCCAGATTCAAACCTCAGTCATATTCCCAGGACACATGGTTCCAGAATAAAACCTCAGTCTTGTTCCCACTCCACAGGATTCCAGAACCAAGCCTTCAGTCCGGTTCCCAGGGCACAGTATGCCACAATCTAAACAGATGTCATGTTCCCAGGCCACAGGTTTCCAGAATCACGCCTCAATCATGTTCCCAGGCCACAGGGTTTCAGAATCAAACCAATGTCAATTTCCCAGGCCATGGGTTTCCAGTACCAGGCCACAGTCATATTTCCAGGCCACAGGGTTCTACAATGAAACCTCAGTCAACTTCCCAGGGAACAGATTTCCAGAATCAATCCTCAGTCATATTCCCAGGACACATGGTTCCAGAATAAAACCTCAGTCATGTTTGCAGGACCCATGGTTCCACAATCAAACCACAGTCATGTTCCCAGGACAAAGGTGTCCAGAATCAAACCTCAGTCATGTTCCCAGGGAAGAGGGTTCCAGTAACAAACCTCAGTCATGTTGCCAAGCCACAGGTTTCCACCATCAAACCTCAGACATGTTCCCAGGCCACAGGGTTCCAGAATCAAACCGTTCTCATGTTCCCAGGCCACAGGTTTCAAGAATCCACTGATGTCATGTTCCCAGGCCACAGGATTCCAGAATAAAACCTCAGTCATGTTCCCAGTCCACAGGGTTCCAGAACCAAGCCTCAGTCAGGTTCCCAGGGCCCAGTATTCCACAATCTAAACAGATGTCATGTTCCCAGGCCACAGGATTCCAGAATCACGCCTCAGTCTTGTTCCTGGCCACAGGGTTCCGGAATCAAAACAATGTCAAGTTCCCAGGCCATGGGTTTCAAATATCAGGTCGCAGTCATGTTTCCAGGGCACAGGGTTCTACAATCAAACCTCAGTCATGTTGCCAGTCCACAGATTTCTGCCATTAAACCTCAGTCAAGTTCCCAGGCCACAGATTTCCAGAATCAAACCTCAGTCATGTTCCCAGGGAAGAGGGTTCCAGAAACAAACCTCAGTCATGTTGCCAAGCCACAGGTTTCCACCATCAAACCTCAGACATGTTCCCAGGTCACAGGGTTCCAGAATTAAACCGTTCTCATGTTCTCAGGCCACAGGGTTCCAGAATCCACTGATGTCATGTTCCCAGGCCACAGGGTTCCAGAATCAAACCAATGTCAAATTCCTAGGCCATGGGTTTCCAGTACCAGGCCACAGTCATGTTTCCAGGGCACAGGGTTCTACAATCAAACCTCAGTCATATTCCCAGTCCACAGGGTTCCAGAACCAAGCCTCAGTCAGATTCCCAGGGCACATTATTCCACAATCTAAACAGATGTCATGTTCCCAGGCCACAGGATTCCAGAATCACGCCTCAGTCATGTTCCCAGGCCACAGGGATCCAGAATCAAACCTCAGTCATGTTGCCAGGCCAGAGGGTACCACCATCAAACCTCAGTCATATTCCCAGACCACAGGTTTCCACAATCAAACCGATTTCATGTTCCCAGGCAACAGGGTACCAGAATTCAAACCAATGTCATGTTCCCAGGCCACAGGATTCCACGATCTAACATCAGTCATATTCCCAGGCCACATGGTTCCAGAATCAAACCTCAGTCTTGTTCCCAGTCCACAGGATTCCAGAACCAAGCCTTCAGTCCGGTTCCCAGGGCACAGTATGCCACAATCTAAACAGATGTCATGTTCCCAGGCCACAGGTTTCCAGAATCAGGCCTCAATCATGTTCCCAGGCCACAGGGTTGCAGAATCAAATCAATGTCAATTTCCAAGGCCATGGGTTTCCAGTACCAGGCCACAGTCATATTTCCAGGCCACAGGGTTCTACAATCAAACCTCTGTCATGTTGCCAGTCCACAGGTTTCTGCCATCAAACCTCAGTCAAGTTCCCAGGCCACAGATTTCCAGAATCAAACCTCAGTCATATTCCCAGGACACATGGTTCCAGAATCAAACCTAAGTCATGTTTGCAGGACCCATGATTCCACAATCAAAACACAGTCATGTACCCAGCACAAAGGTGTCCAGAATCAAACCTCAGTCATGTTCCCAGGGAACAGGGTTCCAGAAACAAGCCTCAGTCATGTTGCCAAGCCACAGGTTTCCACCATCAAACCTCAGACATGTTCCCAGGTCACAGGGTTCCAGAATTAAACCGTTCTCATGTTCCCAGGCCACAGGGTGCCAGAATCCACTGATGTCATGTTCCCAGGCCACAGGGTTCCAGAAACAATCCTCAGTTATGTTCAAAGCCTACAGGGTTCCAGAATCAAACCTCCGTCATGTTCCCAGGCCAGAGGGTTCCAGAAACAAACCAATGTCAAATTCCTAGGCCATGGGTTTCAAGTACCAGGCCACAGTCATGTTTCCAGGCCACAGGGTTCAACAATCAAACCTCTGTCATGTTGCCAGTCCACAGGATTCTGCCATCAAACTTCAGTCAATTTCCCAGGTCACAGATTTCCAGAATCAAACCTCAGTCATATTCCCAGGACACATGGTTCCAGAAAAAAAACCTCAGTCTTGTTGGCAGGACCCACGGTTCCACAATCAAACCACAGTCATGTTCCCAGGACAAAGGTGTCCAGAATCAAACCTCAGTCATGTTCCCAGGGAACAGGGTTCCAATAACAAACCTCAGTCATTTTGCCAAGCCACAGTTTTCCACCATCAAACCTCAGACATATTCCCAGGCCACAGGGTTCCAGAATCAAGCCTCAGTCATGTTCCCAGGCCACAGGGATCCAGAATCAAACCTCAGTCATGTTGCCAGGCCAGAGGGTACCACCATCAAACCTCAGTCATATTCCCAGACCACAGGTTTCCACAATCAAACCGATTTCATGTTCCCAGGCAACAGGGTACCAGAATCCAAACCGATGTCATGTTCCCAGGCCACAGGATTCCACGATCTAACATCAGTCATATTCCCAGGCCACATGGTTCCAGAATCAAACCTCAGTCTTGTTCCCAGTCCACAGGATTCCAGAACCAAGCCTTCATTCCGGTTCCCAGGGCACAGTATGCCACAATCTAAACAGATGTCATGTTCCCAGGCCACAGGTTTCCAGAATCACGCCTCAATCATGTACCCAGACCACAGGGTTTCAGAATCAAACCAATGTCAATTTCCCAGGCCATGGGTTTCCAGTACCAGGCCACAGTCATATTTCCAGGCCACAGGGTTCTACAATCAAACCTCAGTCAACTTCCCAGGGAACAGATTTCCAGAATCAATCCTCAGTCATATTCCCAGGACACATGGTTCCAGAATAAAACCTCAGTCATGTTTGCAGGACCCATGGTTCCACAATCAAACCACAGTCATGTTCCCAGGACAAAGGTGTCCAGAATCAAACCTCAGTCATGTTCCCAGGGAAGAGGGTTCCAGTAACAAACCTCAGTCATGTTGCCAAGCCACAGGTTTCCACCATCAAACCTCAGACATGTTCCCAGGCCACAGGGTTCCAGAATCAAACCGTTCTCATGTTCCCAGGCCACAGGTTTCAAGAATCCACTGATGTCATGTTCCCAGGCCACAGGATTCCAGAATAAAACCTCAGTCATGTTCCCAGTCCACAGGGTTCCAGAACCAAGCCTCAGTCAGGTTCCCAGGGCCCAGTATTCCACAATCTAAACAGATGTCATGTTCCCAGGCCACAGGATTCCAGAATCACGCCTCAGTCTTGTTCCTGGCCACAGGGTTCCGGAATCAAAACAATGTCAAGTTCCCAGGCCATGGGTTTCAAATATCAGGTCGCAGTCATGTTTCCAGGGCACAGGGTTCTACAATCAAACCTCAGTCATGTTGCCAGTCCACAGATTTCTGCCATCAAACCTCAGTCAAGTTCCCAGGCCACAGATTTCCAGAATCAAACCTCAGTCATATTCCCAGGCTACAGTTTTCCAGAATCATGCCTCAGTCATGTTCCCAGGCCACAGGGTTCCAAAATCCAACCAATGTCAAATTCCTAGGCCATGGGTTTCCAGTACCAGACCACAGTCATGTTTCCAGGGCACAGGGTTCTACAATCAAACCTCAGTCATGTTGCCAGTCCACAGGTTTCTGCCATCAAACCTCAGTCAAGTTCCCAGGCCACAGATTTCCAGAATCAAACCTCAGTCATATTCCCAGGACACATGGTTCCAGAATCAAACCTCATTCATGTTTGCAGGACCCATGGTTCCACAATCAAACCACAGTCATGCTCCCAGGACAAAGGTGTCCAGAATCAAACCTCAGTCATATTCCCAGGGAACAGGGTTCCAGTAACAAACCTCATTCATGTTGCCAAGCCACAGGTTTCCACCATCAAACCTCAGACATGTTCCCAGGCCACAGTGTTCCAGAATCCAACCGTTCTCATGTTCCCAGGCCACAGGGTTCAAGAATCCACTGATGTCATGTTCCCAGGCCACAGGATTCCAGAATAAATCCTCAGTCATGATCCCAGTCCACAGGGTTCCAGAACCAAGCCTCAGTCAGGTTCCCAGGGCCCAGTATTCCAGAAACTAAACAGATGTCATGTTCCCAGGCCACAGGATTCCAGAATCACGCCTCAGTCTTGTTCCTGGCCACAGGGTTCCGGAATCAAAACAATGTCAAGTTCCCAGGCCATGGGTTTCAAATATCAGGTCGCAGTCATGTTTCCAGGGCACAGGGTTCTACAATCAAACCTCAGTCATGTTGCCAGTCCACAGATTTCTGCCATCAAACCTCAGTCAAGTTCCCAGGCCACAGATTCCAGAATCAAACCTCAGTCATATTCCCAGGCCACAGTTTTCCAGAATCACGCCTCAGTCATGTTCCCAGGCCACAGGGTTCCAGAATCAAACCAATGTCAAATTCCTAGGCCATGGGTTTCCAGTACCAGCCCACAGTCATGTTTCCAGGGCACAGGGTTCTACAATCAAACCTCAGTCATGTTGCCAGTCCACAGGTTTCTGCCATCAAACCTCAGTCAAGTTTCCAGGCCACAGATTTCCAGAATCAAACCTCAGTCATATTCCCAGGACACATGGTTCCAGAATAAAATCTCAGTCTTGTTCCCACTCCACAGGATTCCAGAACCAAGCCTTCAGTCCGGTTCCCAGGGCACAGTATGCCACAATCTAAACAGATGTCATGTTCCCAGGCCACAGGTTTCCAGAATCACGCCTCAATCATGTTCCCAGGCCACAGGGTTTCAGAATCAAACCAATGTCAATTTCCCAGGCCATGGGTTTCCAGTACCAGGCCACAGTCATATTTCCAGGCCACAGGGTTCTACAATCAAACCTCTGTCATGTTGCCAGTCCACAGGTTTCTGCCATCAAACCTCAGTCAAATTCCCAGGCCACAGATTTCCAGAATCAAACCTCAGTCATATTCCCAGGACACATGGTTCCAGAATCAAACCTCAGTCATGTTTGCAGGGAACAGGGTTCCAGAAACAAACCTCAGTCATGTTGCCAAGCCACAGGTTTCCACCATCAAACCTCAGACATGTTCCCAGGTCACAGGGTTCCAGAATTAAACCGTTCTCATGTTCCCAGGCCACAGGTTTCCAGAATCCACTGATGTCATGTTCCCAGGCCACAGGGTTCCAGAAACAATCCTCAGTTATGTTCGCAGGCTACAAGGTTCCAGAATCAATCCTCAGTCATGTTCCCAGGCCACAGGGTTCCAGAATCAAACCAATGTCAAATTCCTAGGCCATGGGTTTCTAGTACCAGGCCACAGTCATGTTTCCAGGGCATAGGGTTCTACAATCAAACCTCAGTCATGTTCCCAGTCCACAGATTTCTGCCATCAACCCTCAGTCAAGTACCCGGCCACAGTTTTCCAGAATCAAACCTCAGTCATGTTCCCAGGCCACAGGGTTCCAGAATCAAAGCAATGTCAAATTCCTAGGCCATGGGTTTCCAGTACCAGGCCACAGTCATGTTTCCAGAGCACAGGGTTCTACAATCAAACCTCAGTCATGTTCCCAGTCCACAGGGTTCCAGAACCAAGCCTCAGTCAGATTCCCAGGGCACATTATTCCACAATCTAAACAGATGTCACGTTCCCAGGCCACAGGATTCCAGAATCAGGCCTCAGTCATGTTCCCAGGCCACAGGGATCCAGAATCAAACCTCAGTCATGTTGCCAGGCCAGAGGGTACCACCATCAAACCTCAGTCATATTCCCAGACCACAGGTTTCCACAATCAAACCGATTTCATGTTCCCAGGCAACAGGGTACCAGAATTCAAACCGATGTCATGTTCCCAGGCCACAGGATTCCACGATCTAACATCAGTCATATTCCCAGGCCATATGGTTCCAGAATCAAACCTCAGTCTTGTTCCCAGTCCACAGGATTCCAGAACCAAGCCTTCAGTCCGGTTCCCAGGGCACAGTATGCCACAATCTAAACAGATGTCATGTTCCCAGGCCACAGGTTTCCAGAATCAGGCCTCAATCAGGTTCCCAGGCCACAGGGTTGCAGAATCAAACCAATGTCAATTTCCCAGGCCATGGGTTTCCAGTACCAGGCCACAGTCATATTTCCAGGCCACAGGGTTCTACAATCAAACCTCAGTCATGTTGCCAGTCCACAGGTTTCTGGCATCAAACCTCAGTCAAGTTTCCAGGCCACAGATTTCCAGATTCAAACCTCAGTCATATTCCCAGGACACATGGTTCCAGAATAAAACCTCAGTCTTGTTCCCACTCCACAGGATTCCAGAACCAAGCCTTCAGTCCGGTTCCCAGGGCACAGTATGCCACAATCTAAACAGATGTCATGTTCCCAGGCCACAGGTTTCCAGAATCACGCCTCAATCATGTTCCCAGGCCACAGGGTTTCAGAATCAAACCAATGTCAATTTCCCAGGCCATGGGTTTCCAGTACCAGGCCACAGTCATATTTCCAGGCCACAGGGTTCTACAATGAAACCTCAGTCAACTTCCCAGGGAACAGATTTCCAGAATCAATCCTCAGTCATATTCCCAGGACACATGGTTCCAGAATAAAACCTCAGTCATGTTTGCAGGACCCATGGTTCCACAATCAAACCACAGTCATGTTCCCAGGACAAAGGTGTCCAGAATCAAACCTCAGTCATGTTCCCAGGGAAGAGGGTTCCAGTAACAAACCTCAGTCATGTTGCCAAGCCACAGGTTTCCACCATCAAACCTCAGACATGTTCCCAGGCCACAGGGTTCCAGAATCAAACCGTTCTCATGTTCCCAGGCCACAGGTTTCAAGAATCCACTGATGTCATGTTCCCAGGCCACAGGATTCCAGAATAAAACCTCAGTCATGTTCCCAGTCCACAGGGTTCCAGAACCAAGCCTCAGTCAGGTTCCCAGGGCCCAGTATTCCACAATCTAAACAGATGTCATGTTCCCAGGCCACAGGATTCCAGAATCACGCCTCAGTCTTGTTCCTGGCCACAGGGTTCCGGAATCAAAACAATGTCAAGTTCCCAGGCCATGGGTTTCAAATATCAGGTCGCAGTCATGTTTCCAGGGCACAGGGTTCTACAATCAAACCTCAGTCATGTTGCCAGTCCACAGATTTCTGCCATTAAACCTCAGTCAAGTTCCCAGGCCACAGATTTCCAGAATCAAACCTCAGTCATATTCCCAGGCCACAGTTTTCCAGAATCACGCCTCAGTCATGTTCCCAGGCCACAGGGTTCCAGAATCCAACCAAAGTCAAATTCCTAGGCCATGGGTTTCCAGTACCAGGCCACAGTCATGTTTCCAGGGCACAGGGTTCTACAATCAAACCTCAGTCACGTTGCCAGTCCACAGGTTTCTATCATCAAACCTCAGTCAAGTTCCCAGGCCACAGATATCCGGAATCAAACCTCAGTCATATTCCCAGGACACATGGTTCCAGAATCAAACCTCAGTCATGTTTGCAGGACCCATGGTTCCACAATCAAACCACAGTCATGTTCCCAGGACAAAGGTGTCCAGAATCAAACCTCAGTCATATTCCCAGGGAAGAGGGTTCCAGTAACAAACCTCATTCATGTTGCCAAGCCACAGGTTTCCACCATCAAACCTCAGACATGTTCCCAGGCCACAGTGTTCCAGAATCCAACCGTTCTCATGTTCCCAGGTCACAGGGTTCAAGAATCCACTGATGTCATGTTCCCAGGCCACAGGATTCCAGAATAAATCCTCAGTCATGTTCCCAGTCCACAGGGATCCAGAACCAAGCCTCAGTCAGTTTCCCAGGGCCCAGTATTCCACAATCTAAACAGATGTCATGTTCCCAGGCCACAGGATTCCAGAATCACGCCTCAGTCTTGTTCCTGGCCACAGGGTTCCGGAATCAAAACAATGTCAAGTTCCCAGGCCATGGGTTTCAAATATCAGGTCGCAGTCATGTTTCCAGGGCACAGGGTTCTACAATCAAACCTCAGTCATGTTGCCAGTCCACAGATTTCTGCCATTAAACCTCAGTCAAGTTCCCAGGCCACAGATTTCCAGAATCAAACCTCAGTCATATTCCCAGGCGACAGTTTTCCAGAATCACGCCTCAGTCATGTTCCCAGGCCACAGGGTTCCAAAATCCAACCAATGTCAAATTCCTAGGCCATGGGTTTCCAGTACCAGCCCACAGTCATGTTTCCAGGGCACAGGGTTCTACAATCAAACCTCAGTCATGTTGCCAGTCCACAGGTTTCTGCCATCAAACCTCAGTCAAGTTTCCAGGCCACAGATTTCCAGAATCAAACCTCAGTCATATTCCCAGGACACATGGTTCCAGAATCAAACCTCAGTCATGTTTGCAGGACCCATGATTCCACAATCAAAACACAGTCATTGTCCCAGAACAAAGGTGTCCAGCATCAAACCTCAGTCATGTTCCCAGGGAACAGGGTTCCAGAAACAAACCTCAGTCATGTTGCCAAGCCACAGGTTTCCACCATCAAACCTCAGACATGTTCCCAGGTCACAGGGTTCCAGAATTAAACCGTTCTCATGTTCTCAGGCCACAGGGTTCCAGAATCCACTGATGTCATGTTCCCAGGCCACAGGGTTCCAGAATCAAACCAATGTCAAATTCCTAGGCCATGGGTTTCCAGTACCAGGCCACAGTCATGTTTCCAGGGCACAGGGTTCTACAATCAAACCTCAGTCATATTCCCAGTCCACAGGGTTCCAGAACCAAGCCTCAGTCAGATTCCCAGGGCACATTATTCCACAATCTAAACAGATGTCATGTTCCCAGGCCACAGGATTCCAGAATCACGCCTCAGTCATGTTCCCAGGCCACAGGGATCCAGAATCAAACCTCAGTCATGTTGCCAGGCCAGAGGGTACCACCATCAAACCTCAGTCATATTCCCAGACCACAGGTTTCCACAATCAAACCGATTTCATGTTCCCAGGCAACAGGGTACCAGAATTCAAACCAATGTCATGTTCCCAGGCCACAGGATTCCACGATCTAACATCAGTCATATTCCCAGGCCACATGGTTCCAGAATCAAACCTCAGTCTTGTTCCCAGTCCACAGGATTCCAGAACCAAGCCTTCAGTCCGGTTCCCAGGGCACAGTATGCCACAATCTAAACAGATGTCATGTTCCCAGGCCACAGGTTTCCAGAATCAGGCCTCAATCATGTTCCCAGGCCACAGGGTTGCAGAATCAAATCAATGTCAATTTCCAAGGCCATGGGTTTCCAGTACCAGGCCACAGTCATATTTCCAGGCCACAGGGTTCTACAATCAAACCTCTGTCATGTTGCCAGTCCACAGGTTTCTGCCATCAAACCTCAGTCAAGTTCCCAGGCCACAGATTTCCAGAATCAAACCTCAGTCATATTCCCAGGACACATGGTTCCAAAATAAAACCTCAGTCATGTTTGCAGGACCCATGGTTCCACAATCAAACCACAGTCATGTTCCCAGGACAAAGGTGTCCAGAATCAAACCTCAGTCATGTTCCCAGGGAAGAGGGTTCCAGTAACAAACCTCAGTCATGTTGCCAAGCCACAGGTTTCCACAATCAAACCTCAGACTTGTTCCCAGGTCACAGGGTTCCAGAATCCAACCGTTCTCATGTTCCCAGGCCACAGGTTTCAAGAATCCACTGATGTCATGTTCCCAGGCCACAGGATTCCAGAATAAAACCTCAGTCATGTTCCCAGTCCACAGGGTTCCAGAACCAAGCCTCAGTCAGGTTCCCAGGGCCCAGTATTCCACAATCTAAACAGATGTCATGTTCCCAGGCCACAGGATTCCAGAATCACGCCTCAGTCTTGTTCCTGGCCACAGGGTTCCGGAATCAAACCAATGTCAAGTTCCTAGGCCATGGGTTTCAAATATCAGGTCGCAGTCATGTTTCCAGGGCACAGGGTTCTACAATCAAACCTCAGTCATGTTGCCAGTCCACAGATTTCTGCCATTAAACCTCAGTCAAGTTCCCAGGCCACAGATTTCCAGAATCAAACCTCAGTCATGTTCCCAGGTCACAGGGTTCCAGAAAGAAAAAATGTCAAATTTGTAGGCCATGGGTTTCCAGTACCAGACCACAGTCATGTTTCCAGGGCACAGGGTTCTACAATCAAACCTCAGTCATGTTGCCAGTCCCCGGTTTTCTGCCATCAAAGCTCTGTCAAGTTCCCAGGCCACAGATTTCCAGAATCAAACCTCAGTCATATTCCCAGGACACATGGTTCCAGAATCAAACCTAAGTCATGTTTGCAGGACCCATGATTCCACAATCAAAACACAGTCATGTACCCAGCACAAAGGTGTCCAGAATCAAACCTCAGTCATGTTCCCAGGGAACAGGGTTCCAGAAACAAGCCTCAGTCATGTTGCCAAGCCACAGGTTTCCACCATCAAACCTCAGACATGTTCCCAGGTCACAGGGTTCCAGAATTAAACCGTTCTCATGTTCCCAGGCCACAGGGTGCCAGAATCCACTGATGTCATGTTCCCAGGCCACAGGGTTCCAGAAACAATCCTCAGTTATGTTCGAAGCCTACAGGGTTCCAGAATCAAACCTCCGTCATGTTCCCAGGCCAGAGGGTTCCAGAAACAAACCAATGTCAAATTCCTAGGCCATGGGTTTCCAGTACCAGGCCACAGTCATGTTTCCAGGCCACAGGGTTCAACAATCAAACCTCTGTCATGTTACCAGTCCACAGGATTCTGCCATCAAACTTCAGTCAATTTCCCAGGTCACAGATTTCCAGAATCAAACCTCAGTCATATTCCCAGGACACATGGTTCCAGAAAAAAAACCTCAGTCTTGTTGGCAGGACCCACGGTTCCACAATCAAACCACAGTCATGTTCCCAGGACAAAGGTGTCCAGAATCAAACCTCAGTCATGTTCCCAGGGAACAGGGTTCCAGTAACAAACCTCAGTCATTTTGCCAAGCCACAGTTTTCCACCATCAAACCTCAGACATATTCCCAGGCCACAGGGTTCCAGAATCAAGCCTCAGTCATGTTCCCAGGCCACAGGGATCCAGAATCAAACCTCAGTCATGTTGCCAGGCCAGAGGGTACCAGCATCAAACCTCAGTCATATTCCCAGACCACAGGTTTCCACAATCAAACCGATTTCATGTTCCCAGGCAACAGGGTACCAGAATCCAAACCGATGTCATGTTCCCAGGCCACAGGATTCCACGATCTAACATCAGTCATATTCCCAGGCCACATGGTTCCAGAATCAAACCTCAGTCTTGTTCCCAGTCCACAGGATTCCAGAACCAAGCCTTCAGTCCGGTTCCCAGGGCACAGTATGCCACAATCTAAACAGATGTCATGTTCCCAGGCCACAGGTTTCCAGAATCACGCCTCAATCATGTTCCCAGGCCACAGGGTTTCAGAATCAAACCAATGTCAATTTCCCAGGCCATGGGTTTCCAGTACCAGGCCACAGTCATATTTCCAGGCCACAGGGTTCTACAATCAAACCTCAGTCAACTTCCCAGGCCACAGATTTCCAGAAACAATCCTCAGTCATATTCCCAGGACACATGGTTCCAGAATAAAACCTCAGTCATGTTTGCAGGACCCATGGTTCCACAATCAAACCACAGTCATGTTCCCAGGACAAAGGTGTCCAGAATCAAACCTCAGTCATATTCCCAGGCCACAGTTTTCCAGAATCACGCCTCAGTCATGTTCCCAGGCCACAGGGTTCCAGAATCAAACCAATGTCAAATTCCTAGGCCATGGGTTTCCAGTACCAGCCCACAGTCATGTTTCCAGGGCACAGGGTTCTACAATCAAACCTCAGTCATGTTGCCAGTCCACAGGTTTCTGCCATCAAACCTCAGTCAAATTTCCAGGCCACAGATTTCCAGAATCAAACCTCAGTCATATTCCCAGGACACATGGTTCCAGAATAAAATCTCAGTCTTGTTCCCACTCCACAGGATTCCAGAACCAAGCCTTCAGTCCGGTTCCCAGGGCACAGTATGCCACAATCTAAACAGATGTCATGTTCCCAGGCCACAGGTTTCCAGAATCACGCCTCAATCATGTTCCCAGGCCACAGGGTTTCAGAATCAAACCAATGTCAATTTCCCAGGCCATGGGTTTCCAGTACCAGACCACAGTCATATTTCCAGGCCACAGGGTTCTACAATCAAACCTCTGTCATGTTGCCAGTCCACAGGTTTCTGCCATCAAACCTCAGTCAAATTCCCAGGCCACAGATTTCCAGAATCAAACCTCAGTCATATTCCCAGGACACATGGTTCCAGAATCAAACCTCAGTCATGTTTGCACGGAACAGGGTTCCAGAAACAAACCTCAGTCATGTTGCCAAGCCACAGGTTTCCACCATCAAACCTCAGACATGTTCCCAGGTCACAGGGTTCCAGAATTAAACCGTTCTCATGTTCCCAGGCCACAGGTTTCCAGAATCCACTGATGTCATGTTCCCAGGCCACAGGGTTCCAGAAACAATCCTCAGTTATGTTCGCAGGCTACAAGGTTCCAGAATCAATCCTCAGTCATGTTCCCAGGCCACAGGGTTCCAGAATCAAACCAATGTCAAATTCCTAGGCCATGGGTTTCTAGTACCAGGCCACAGTCATGTTTCCAGGGCATAGGGTTCTACAATCAAACCTCAGTCATGTTCCCAGTCCACAGATTTCTGCCATCAACCCTCAGTCAAGTACCCGGCCACAGTTTTCCAGAATCAAACCTCAGTCATGTTCCCAGGCCACAGGGTTCCAGAATCAAAGCAATGTCAAATTCCTAGGCCATGGGTTTCCAGTACCAGGCCACAGTCATGTTTCCAGAGCACAGGGTTCTACAATCAAACCTCAGTCATGTTCCCAGTCCACAGGGTTCCAGAACCAAGCCTCAGTCAGATTCCCAGGGCACATTATTCCACAATCTAAACAGATGTCACGTTCCCAGGCCACAGGATTCCAGAATCAGGCCTCAGTCATGTTCCCAGGCCACAGGGATCCAGAATCAAACCTCAGTCATGTTGCCAGGCCAGAGGGTACCACCATCAAACCTCAGTCATATTCCCAGACCACAGGTTTCCACAATCAAACCGATTTCATGTTCCCAGGCAACAGGGTACCAGAATCCAAACCGATGTCATGTTCCCAGGCCACAGGATTCCACGATCTAACATCAGTCATATTCCCAGGCCATATGGTTCCAGAATCAAACCTCAGTCTTGTTCCCAGTCCACAGGATTCCAGAACCAAGCCTTCAGTCCGGTTCCCAGGGCACAGTATGCCACAATCTAAACAGATGTCATGTTCCCAGGCCACAGGTTTCCAGAATCAGGCCTCAATCAGGTTCCCAGGCCACAGGGTTGCAGAATCAAACCAATGTCAATTTCCCAGGCCATGGGTTTCCAGTACCAG
Source organism: Balaenoptera borealis (assembly GCF_965194805.1). Lineage (NCBI taxonomy): Eukaryota > Metazoa > Chordata > Mammalia > Artiodactyla > Balaenopteridae > Balaenoptera > Balaenoptera borealis. The sequence goes on from NW_028123308.1 coordinate 225,819, forward strand.
GCCACAGTCATATTTCCAGGCCACAGGGTTCTACAATCAAACCTCAGTCATGTTGCCAGTCCACAGGTTTCTGCCATCAAACCTCAGTCAAGTTTCCAGGCCACAGATTTCCAGATTCAAACCTCAGTCATATTCCCAGGACACATGGTTCCAGAATAAAATCTCAGTCTTGTTCCCACTCCACAGGATTCCAGAACCAAGCCTTCAGTCCGGTTCCCAGGGCACAGTATGCCACAATCTAAACAGATGTCATGTTCCCAGGCCACAGGTTTCCAGAATCACGCCTCAATCATGTTCCCAGGCCACAGGGTTTCAGAATCAAACCAATGTCAATTTCCCAGGCCATGGGTTTCCAGTACCAGGCCACAGTCATATTTCCAGGCCACAGGGTTCTACAATCAAACCTCAGTCAACTTCCCAGGCCACAGATTTCCAGAATCAAACCTCAGTCATATTCCCAGGACACATGGTTCCAGAATAAAACCTCAGTCATGTTTGCAGGACCCATGGTCCCACAATCAAACCACAGTCATGTTCCCAGGACAAAGGTGTCCAGAATCAAACCTCAGTCATGTTCCCAGGGAAGAGGGTTCCAGTAACAAACCTCAGTCATGTTGCCAAGCCACAGGTTTCCACCATCAAACCTCAGACATGTTCCCAGGCCACAGGGTTCCAGAATCAAACCGTTCTCATGTTCCCAGGCCACAGGTTTCAAGAATCCACTGATGTCATGTTCCCAGGCCACAGGATTCCAGAATAAAACCTCAGTCATGTTCCCAGTCCACAGGGTTCCAGAACCAAGCCTCAGTCAGGTTCCCAAGGCCCAGTATTCCACAATCTAAACAGATGTCATGTTCCCAGGCCACGGGATTCCAGAATCACGCCTCAGTCTTGTTCCTGGCCACAGGGTTCCGGAATCAAAACAATGTCAAGTTCCCAGACCATGGGTTTCAAATATCAGGTCGCAGTCATGTTTCCAGGGCACAGGGTTCTACAATCAAACCTCAGTCATGTTGCCAGTCCACAGATTTCTGCCATCAAACCTCAGTCAAGTTCCCAGGCCACAGATTTCCAGAATCAAACCTCAGTCATATTCCCAGGCCACAGTTTTCCAGAATCACGCCTCAGTCATGTTCCCAGGCCACAGGGTTCCAGAATCCAACCAAAGTCAAATTCCTAGGCCATGGGTTTCCAGTACCAGGCCACAGTCATGTTTCCAGGGCACAGGGTTCTACAATCAAACCTCAGTCATGTTGCCAGTCCACAGGTTTCTGCCATCAAACCTCAGTCAAGTTCCCAGGCCACAGATTTCCGGAATCAAACCTCAGTCATATTCCCAGGACACATGGTTCCAGAATCAAACCTCAGTCATGTTTGCAGGACCCATGGTTCCACAATCAAACCACAGTCATGTTCCCAGGACAAAGGTGTCCAGAATCAAACCTCAGTCATATTCCCAGGGAAGAGGGTTCCAGTAACAAACCTCATTCATGTTGCCAAGCCACAGGTTTCCACCATCAAACTTCAGACATGTTCCCAGGCCACAGTGTTCCAGAATCCAACCGTTCTCATGTTCCCAGGCCACAGGGTTCAAGAATCCACTGATGTCATGTTCCCAGGCCACAGGATTCCAGAATAAATCCTCAGTCATGTTCCCAGTCCACAGGGATCCAGAACCAAGCCTCAGTCAGGTTCCCAGGGCCCAGTATTCCACAATCTAAACAGATGTCATGTTCCCAGGCCACAGGATTCCAGAATCACGCCTCAGTCTTGTTCCTGGCCACAGGGTTCCGGAATCAAAACAATGTCAAGTTCCCAGGCCATGGGTTTCAAATATCAGGTCGCAGTCATGTTTCCAGGGCACAGGGTTCTACAATCAAACCTCAGTCATGTTGCCAGTCCACAGATTTCTGCCATCAAACCTCAGTCAAGTTCCCAGGCCACAGATTTCCAGAATCAAACCTCAGTCATATTCCCAGGCCACAGTTTTCCAGAATCACGCCTCAGTCATGTTCCCAGGCCACAGGGTTCCAGAATCCAACCAAAGTCAAATTCCTAGGCCATGGGTTTCCAGTACCAGGCCACAGTCATGTTTCCAGGGCACAGGGTTCTACAATCAAACCTCAGTCATGTTGCCAGTCCACAGGTTTCTGCCATCAAACCTCAGTCAAGTTCCCAGGCCACAGATTTCCGGAATCAAACCTCAGTCATATTCCCAGGACACATGGTTCCAGAATCAAACCTCAGTCATGTTTGCAGGACCCATGGTTCCACAATCAAACCACAGTCATGTTCCCAGGACAAAGGTGTCCAGAATCAAACCTCAGTCATATTCCCAGGGAAGAGGGTTCCAGTAACAAACCTCATTCATGTTGCCAAGCCACAGGTTTCCACCATCAAACTTCAGACATGTTCCCAGGCCACAGTGTTCCAGAATCCAACCGTTCTCATGTTCCCAGGCCACAGGGTTCAAGAATCCACTGATGTCATGTTCCCAGGCCACAGGATTCCAGAATAAATCCTCAGTCATGTTCCCAGTCCACAGGGATCCAGAACCAAGCCTCAGTCAGGTTCCCAGGGCCCAGTATTCCACAATCTAAACAGATGTCATGTTCCCAGGCCACAGGATTCCAGAATCACGCCTCAGTCTTGTTCCTGGCCACAGGGTTCCGGAATCAAAACAATGTCAAGTTCCCAGGCCATGGGTTTCAAATATCAGGTCGCAGTCATGTTTCCAGGGCACAGGGTTCTACAATCAAACCTCAGTCATGTTGCCAGTCCACAGATTTCTGCCATCAAACCTCAGTCAAGTTCCCAGGCCACAGATTTCCAGAATCAAACCTCAGTCATATTCCCAGGCCACAGTTTTCCAGAATCACGCCTCAGTCATGTTCCCAGGCCACAGGGTTCCAAAATCCAACCAATGTCAAATTCCTAGGCCATGGGTTTCCAGTACCAGCCCACAGTCATGTTTCCAGGGCACAGGGTTCTACAATCAAACCTCAGTCATGTTGCCAGTCCACAGGTTTCTGCCATCAAACCTCAGTCAAGTTTCCAGGCCACAGATTTCCAGAATCAAACCTCAGTCATATTCCCAGGACACATGGTTCCAGAATCAAACCTCAGTCATGTTTGCAGGACCCATGATTCCACAATCAAAACACAGTCATTGTCCCAGAACAAAGGTGTCCAGAATCAAACCTCAGTCATGTTCCCAGGGAACAGGGTTCCAGAAACAAACCTCAGTCATGTTGCCAAGCCACAGGTTTCCACCATCAAACCTCAGACATGTTCCCAGGTCACAGGGTTCCAGAATTAAACCGTTCTCATGTTCCCAGGCCACAGGGTTCCAGAATCCACTGATGTCATGTTCCCAGGCCACAGGATTCCAGAATAAATCCTCAGTCATGTTCCCAGTCCACAGGGATCCAGAACCAAGCCTCAGTCAGGTTCCCAGGGCCCAGTATTCCACAATCTAAACAGATGTCATGTTCCCAGGCCACAGGATTCCAGAATCACGCCTCAGTCATGTTCCCAGGCCACAGGGATCCAGAATCAAACCTCAGTCATGTTGCCAGGCCAGAGGGTACCACCATCAAACCTCAGTCATATTCCCAGACCACAGGTTTCCACAATCAAACCGATTTCATGTTCCCAGGCAACAGGGTACCAGAATTCAAACCAATGTCATGTTCCCAGGCCACAGGATTCCACGATCTAACATCAGTCATATTCCCAGGCCATATGGTTCCAGAATCAAACCTCAGTCTTGTTCCCAGTCCACAGGATTCCAGAACCAAGCCTTCAGTCCGGTTCCCAGGGCACAGTATGCCACAATCTAAACAGATGTCATGTTCCCAGGCCACAGGTTTCCAGAATCAGGCCTCAATCATGTTCCCAGGCCACAGGGTTGCAGAATCAAATCAATGTCAATTTCCCAGGCCATGGGTTTCCAGTACCAGGCCACAGTCATATTTCCAGGCCACAGGGTTCTACAATCAAACCTCTGTCATGTTGCCAGTCCACAGGTTTCTGCCATCAAACCTCAGTCAAGTTCCCAGGCCACAGATTTCCAGAATCAAACCTCAGTCATATTCCCTGGACACATGGTTCCAAAATAAAACCTCAGTCATGTTTGCAGGACCCATGGTTCCACAATCAAATCACAGTCATGTTCCCAGGAAAAAGGTGTCCAGAATCAAACCTCAGTCATGTTCCCAGGGAACAGGGTTCCAGTAACAAACCTCAGTCATGTTGCCAAGCCACAGGTTTCCACAATCAAACCTCAGACTTGTTCCCAGGTCACAGGGTTCCAGAATCCAACCGTTCTCATGTTCCCAGGCCACAGGTTTCAAGAATCCACTGATGTCATGTTCCCAGGCCACAGGATTCCAGAATAAAACCTCAGTCATGTTCCCAGTCCACAGGGTTCCAGAACCGAGCCTCAGTCAGGTTCCCAGGGCCCAGTATTCCACAATCTAAACAGATGTCATGTTCCCAGGCCACAGGATTCCAGAATCACGCCTCAGTCTTGTTCCTGGCCACAGGGTTCCGGAATCAAACCAATGTCAAGTTCCTAGGCCATGGGTTTCAAATATCAGGTCGCAGTCATGTTTCCAGGGCACAGGGTTCTACAATCAAACCTCAGTCATGTTGCCAGTCCACAGATTTCTGCCATTAAACCTCAGTCAAGTTCCCAGGCCACAGATTTCCAGAATCAAACCTCAGTCATGTTCCCAGGTCACAGGGTTCCAGAAAGAAACCAATGTCAAATTCGTAGGCCATGGGTTTCCAGTACCAGACCACAGTCATGTTTCCAGGGCAAAGGGTTCTACAATCAAACCTCAGTCATGTTGCCAGTCCCCAGTTTTCTGCCATCAAAGCTCTGTCAAGTTCCCAGGCCACAGATTTCCAGAATCAAACCTCAGTCATATTCCCAGGACACATGGTTCCAGAATCAAACCTAAGTCATGTTTGCAGGACCCATGATTCCACAATCAAAACACAGTCATGTACCCAGCACAAAGGTGTCCAGAATCAAACCTCAGTCATGTTCCCAGGGAACAGGGTTCCAGAAACAAGCCTCAGTCATGTTGCCAAGCCACAGGTTTCCACCATCAAACCTCAGACATGTTCCCAGGTCACAGGGTTCCAGAATTAAACCGTTCTCATGTTCCCAGGCCACAGGGTGCCAGAATCCACTGATGTCATGTTCCCAGGCCACAGGGTTCCAGAAACAATCCTCAGTTATGTTCGAAGCCTACAGGGTTCCAGAATCAAACCTCCGTCATGTTCCCAGGCCAGAGGGTTCCAGAAACAAACCAATGTCAAATTCCTAGGCCATGGGTTTCAAGTACCAGGCCACAGTCATGTTTCCAGGCCACAGGGTTCAACAATCAAACCTCTGTCATGTTGCCAGTCCACAGGATTCTGCCATCAAACTTCAGTCAATTTCCCAGGTCACAGATTTCCAGAATCAAACCTCAGTCATATTCCCAGGACACATGGTTCCAGAAAAAAAACCTCAGTCTTGTTGGCAGGACCCACGGTTCCACAATCAAACCACAGTCATGTTCCCAGGACAAAGGTGTCCAGAATCAAACCTCAGTCATGTTCCCAGGGAACAGGGTTCCAATAACAAACCTCAGTCATTTTGCCAAGCCACAGTTTTCCACCATCAAACCTCAGACATATTCCCAGGCCACAGGGTTCCAGAATCAAGCCTCAGTCATGTTCCCAGGCCACAGGGATCCAGAATCAAACCTCAGTCATGTTGCCAGGCCAGAGGGTACCACCATCAAACCTCAGTCATATTCCCAGACCACAGGTTTCCACAATCAAACCGATTTCATGTTCCCAGGCAACAGGGTACCAGAATCCAAACCGATGTCATGTTCCCAGGCCACAGGATTCCACGATCTAACATCAGTCATATTCCCAGGCCACATGGTTCCAGAATCAAACCTCAGTCTTGTTCCCAGTCCACAGGATTCCAGAACCAAGCCTTCAGTCCGGTTCCCAGGGCACAGTATGCCACAATCTAAACAGATGTCATGTTCCCAGGCCACAGGTTTCCAGAATCACGCCTCAATCATGTTCCCAGGCCACAGGGTTTCAGAATCAAACCAATGTCAATTTCCCAGGCCATGGGTTTCCAGTACCAGGCCACAGTCATATTTCCAGGCCACAGGGTTCTACAATCAAACCTCAGTCAACTTCCCAGGCCACAGATTTCCAGAATCAATCCTCAGTCATATTCCCAGGACACATGGTTCCAGAATAAAACCTCAGTCATGTTTGCAGGACACATGGTTCCACAATCAAACCACAGTCATGTTCCCAGGACAAAGGTGTCCAGAATCAAACCTCAGTCATGTTCCCAGGGAACAGGGTTCCAGTAACAAACCTCAGTCATGTTGCCAAGCCACAGGTTTCCACCATCAAACCTCAGACATGTTCCCAGGCCACAGGGTTCCAGAATCAAACCGTTCTCATGTTCCCAGGCCACAGGTTTCAAGAATCCACTGATGTCATGTTCCCAGGCCACAGGATTCCAGAATAAAACCTCAGTCATGTTCCCAGTCCACAGGGTTCCAGAACCAAGCCTCAGTCAGGTTCCCAGGGCCCAGTATTCCACAATCTAAACAGATGTCATGTTCCCAGGCCACAGGATTCCAGAATCACGCCTCAGTCTTGTTCCTGGCCACAGGGTTCCGGAATCAAAACAATGTCAAGTTCCCAGGCCATGGGTTTCAAATATCAGGTCGCAGTCATGTTTCCAGGGCACAGGGTTCTACAATCAAACCTCAGTCATGTTGCCAGTCCACAGATTTCTGCCATCAAACCTCAGTCAAGTTCCCAGGCCACAGATTTCCAGAATCAAACCTCAGTCATATTCCCAGGCCACAGTTTTCCAGAATCATGCCTCAGTCATGTTCCCAGGCCACAGGGTTCCAAAATCCAACCAATGTCAAATTCCTAGGCCATGGGTTTCCAGTACCAGACCACAGTCATGTTTCCAGGGCACAGGGTTCTACAATCAAACCTCAGTCATGTTGCCAGTCCACAGATTTCTGCCATCAAACCTCAGTCAAGTTCCCAGGCCACAGATTTCCAGAATCAAACCTCAGTCATATTCCCAGGCCACAGTTTTCCAGAATCACGCCTCAGTCATGTTCCCAGGCCACAGGGTTCCAGAATCCAACCAATGTCAAATTCCTAGGCCATGGGTTTCCAGTACCAGCCCACAGTCATGTTTCCAGGGCACAGGGTTCTACAATCAAACCTCAGTCATGTTGCCAGTCCACAGGTTTCTGCCATCAAACCTCAGTCAAGTTTCCAGGCCACAGATTTCCAGAATCAAACCTCAGTCATATTCCCAGGACACATGGTTCCAGAATAAAATCTCAGTCTTGTTCCCACTCCACAGGATTCCAGAACCAAGCCTTCAGTCCGGTTCCCAGGGCACAGTATGCCACAATCTAAACAGATGTCATGTTCCCAGGCCACAGGTTTCCAGAATCACGCCTCAATCATGTTCCCAGGCCACAGGGTTTCAGAATCAAACCAATGTCAATTTCCCAGGCCATGGGTTTCCAGTACCAGGCCACAGTCATATTTCCAGGCCACAGGGTTCTACAATCAAACCTCTGTCATGTTGCCAGTCCACAGGTTTCTGCCATCAAACCTCAGTCAAATTCCCAGGCCACAGATTTCCAGAATCAAACCTCAGTCATATTCCCAGGACACATGGTTCCAGAATCAAACCTCAGTCATGTTTGCAGGGAACAGGGTTCCAGAAACAAACCTCAGTCATGTTGCCAAGCCACAGGTTTCCACCATCAAACCTCAGACATGTTCCCAGGTCACAGGGTTCCAGAATTAAACCGTTCTCATGTTCCCAGGCCACAGGTTTCCAGAATCCACTGATGTCATGTTCCCAGGCCACAGGGTTCCAGAAACAATCCTCAGTTATGTTCGCAGGCTACAAGGTTCCAGAATCAATCCTCAGTCATGTTCCCAGGCCACAGGGTTCCAGAATCAAACCAATGTCAAATTCCTAGGCCATGGGTTTCTAGTACCAGGCCACAGTCATGTTTCCAGGGCATAGGGTTCTACAATCAAACCTCAGTCATGTTCCCAGTCCACAGATTTCTGCCATCAACCCTCAGTCAAGTACCCGGCCACAGTTTTCCAGAATCAAACCTCAGTCATGTTCCCAGGCCACAGGGTTCCAGAATCAAAGCAATGTCAAATTCCTAGGCCATGGGTTTCCAGTACCAGGCCACAGTCATGTTTCCAGAGCACAGGGTTCTACAATCAAACCTCAGTCATGTTCCCAGTCCACAGGGTTCCAGAACCAAGCCTCAGTCAGATTCCCAGGGCACATTATTCCACAATCTAAACAGATGTCACGTTCCCAGGCCACAGGATTCCAGAATCAGGCCTCAGTCATGTTCCCAGGCCACAGGGATCCAGAATCAAACCTCAGTCATGTTGCCAGGCCAGAGGGTACCACCATCAAACCTCAGTCATATTCCCAGACCACAGGTTTCCACAATCAAACCGATTTCATGTTCCCAGGCAACAGGGTACCAGAATCCAAACCGATGTCATGTTCCCAGTCCACAGGATTCCACGATCTAACATCAGTCATATTCCCAGGCCATATGGTTCCAGAATCAAACCTCAGTCTTGTTCCCAGTCCACAGGATTCCAGAACCAAGCCTTCAGTCCGGTTCCCAGGGCACAGTATGCCACAATCTAAACAGATGTCATGTTCCCAGGCCACAGGTTTCCAGAATCAGGCCTCAATCATGTTCCCAGGCCACAGGGTTGCAGAATCAAACCAATGTCAATTTCCCAGGCCATGGGTTTCCAGTACCAGGCCACAGTCATATTTCCAGGCCACAGGGTTCTACAATCAAACCTCAGTCATGTTGCCAGTCCACAGGTTTCTGCCATCAAACCTCAGTCAAGTTTCCAGGCCACAGATTTCCAGATTCAAACCTCAGTCATATTCCCAGGACACATGGTTCCAGAATAAAACCTCAGTCTTGTTCCCACTCCACAGGATTCCAGAACCAAGCCTTCAGTCCGGTTCCCAGGGCACAGTATGCCACAATCTAAACAGATGTCATGTTCCCAGGCCACAGGTTTCCAGAATCACGCCTCAATCATGTTCCCAGGCCACAGGGTTTCAGAATCAAACCAATGTCAATTTCCCAGGCCATGGGTTTCCAGTACCAGGCCACAGTCATATTTCCAGGCCACAGGGTTCTACAATCAAACCTCAGTCAACTTCCCAGGGAACAGACTTCCAGAATCAATCCTCAGTCATATTCCCAGGACACATGGTTCCAGAATAAAACCTCAGTCATGTTTGCAGGACCCATGGTTCCACAATCAAACCACAGTCATGTTCCCAGGACAAAGGTGTCCAGAATCAAACCTCAGTCATGTTCCCAGGGAAGAGGGTTCCAGTAACACACCTCAGTCATGTTGCCAAGCCACAGGTTTCCACCATCAAACCTCAGACATGTTCCCAGGCCACAGGGTTCCAGAATCAAACCGTTCTCATGTTCCCAGGCCACAGGTTTCAAGAATCCACTGATGTCATGTTCCCAGGCCACAGGATTCCAGAATAAAACCTCAGTCATGTTCCCAGTCCACAGGGTTCCAGAACCAAGCCTCAGTCAGGTTCCCAGGGCCCAGTATTCCACAATCTAAACAGATGTCATGTTCCCAGGCCACAGGATTCCAGAATCACGCCTCAGTCTTGTTCCTGGCCACAGGGTTCCGGAATCAAAACAATGTCAAGTTCCCAGGCCATGGGTTTCAAATATCAGGTCGCAGTCATGTTTCCAGGGCACAGGGTTCTACAATCAAACCTCAGTCATGTTGCCAGTCCACAGATTTCTGCCATCAAACCTCAGTCAAGTTCCCAGGCCACAGATTTCCAGAATCAAACCTCAGTCATATTCCCAGGCCACAGTTTTCCAGAATCACGCCTCAGTCATGTTCCCAGGCCACAGGGTTCCAGAATCCAACCAAAGTCAAATTCCTAGGCCATGGGTTTCCAGTACCAGGCCACAGTCATGTTTCCAGGGCACAGGGTTCTACAATCAAACCTCAGTCATGTTGCCAGTCCACAGATTTCTGCCATCAAACCTCAGTCAAGTTCCCAGGCCACAGATTTCCAGAATCAAACCTCAGTCATATTCCCAGGCCACAGTTTTCCAGAATCACGCCTCAGTCATGTTCCCAGGCCACAGGGTTCCAGAATCCAACCAATGTCAAATTCCTAGGCCATGGGTTTCCAGTACCAGCCCACAGTCATGTTTCCAGGGCACAGGGTTCTACAATCAAACCTCAGTCATGTTGCCAGTCCACAGGTTTCTGCCATCAAACCTCAGTCAAGTTTCCAGGCCACAGATTTCCAGAATCAAACCTCAGTCATATTCCCAGGACACATGGTTCCAGAATAAAATCTCAGTCTTGTTCCCACTCCACAGGATTCCAGAACCAAGCCTTCAGTCCGGTTCCCAGGGCACAGTATGCCACAATCTAAACAGATGTCATGTTCCCAGGCCACAGGTTTCCAGAATCACGCCTCAATCATGTTCCCAGGCCACAGGGTTTCAGAATCAAACCAATGTCAATTTCCCAGGCCATGGGTTTCCAGTACCAGGCCACAGTCATATTTCCAGGCCACAGGGTTCTACAATCAAACCTCTGTCATGTTGCCAGTCCACAGGTTTCTGCCATCAAACCTCAGTCAAATTCCCAGGCCACAGATTTCCAGAATCAAACCTCAGTCATATTCCCAGGACACATGGTTCCAGAATCAAACCTCAGTCATGTTTGCAGGGAACAGGGTTCCAGAAACAAACCTCAGTCATGTTGCCAAGCCACAGGTTTCCACCATCAAACCTCAGACATGTTCCCAGGTCACAGGGTTCCAGAATTAAACCGTTCTCATGTTCCCAGGCCACAGGTTTCCAGAATCCACTGATGTCATGTTCCCAGGCCACAGGGTTCCAGAAACAATCCTCAGTTATGTTCGCAGGCTACAAGGTTCCAGAATCAATCCTCAGTCATGTTCCCAGGCCACAGGGTTCCAGAATCAAACCAATGTCAAATTCCTAGGCCATGGGTTTCTAGTACCAGGCCACAGTCATGTTTCCAGGGCATAGGGTTCTACAATCAAACCTCAGTCATGTTCCCAGTCCACAGATTTCTGCCATCAACCCTCAGTCAAGTACCCGGCCACAGTTTTCCAGAATCAAACCTCAGTCATGTTCCCAGGCCACAGGGTTCCAGAATCAAAGCAATGTCAAATTCCTAGGCCATGGGTTTCCAGTACCAGGCCACAGTCATGTTTCCAGAGCACAGGGTTCTACAATCAAACCTCAGTCATGTTCCCAGTCCACAGGGTTCCAGAACCAAGCCTCAGTCAGATTCCCAGGGCACATTATTCCACAATCTAAACAGATGTCACGTTCCCAGGCCACAGGATTCCAGAATCAGGCCTCAGTCATGTTCCCAGGCCACAGGGATCCAGAATCAAACCTCAGTCATGTTGCCAGGCCAGAGGGTACCACCATCAAACCTCAGTCATATTCCCAGACCACAGGTTTCCACAATCAAACCGATTTCATGTTCCCAGGCAACAGGGTACCAGAATCCAAACCGATGTCATGTTCCCAGTCCACAGGATTCCACGATCTAACATCAGTCATATTCCCAGGCCATATGGTTCCAGAATCAAACCTCAGTCTTGTTCCCAGTCCACAGGATTCCAGAACCAAGCCTTCAGTCCGGTTCCCAGGGCACAGTATGCCACAATCTAAACAGATGTCATGTTCCCAGGCCACAGGTTTCCAGAATCAGGCCTCAATCATGTTCCCAGGCCACAGGGTTGCAGAATCAAACCAATGTCAATTTCCCAGGCCATGGGTTTCCAGTACCAGGCCACAGTCATATTTCCAGGCCACAGGGTTCTACAATCAAACCTCAGTCATGTTGCCAGTCCACAGGTTTCTGCCATCAAACCTCAGTCAAGTTTCCAGGCCACAGATTTCCAGATTCAAACCTCAGTCATATTCCCAGGACACATGGTTCCAGAATAAAACCTCAGTCTTGTTCCCACTCCACAGGATTCCAGAACCAAGCCTTCAGTCCGGTTCCCAGGGCACAGTATGCCACAATCTAAACAGATGTCATGTTCCCAGGCCACAGGTTTCCAGAATCACGCCTCAATCATGTTCCCAGGCCACAGGGTTTCAGAATCAAACCAATGTCAATTTCCCAGGCCATGGGTTTCCAGTACCAGGCCACAGTCATATTTCCAGGCCACAGGGTTCTACAATCAAACCTCAGTCAACTTCCCAGGGAACAGACTTCCAGAATCAATCCTCAGTCATATTCCCAGGACACATGGTTCCAGAATAAAACCTCAGTCATGTTTGCAGGACCCATGGTTCCACAATCAAACCACAGTCATGTTCCCAGGACAAAGGTGTCCAGAATCAAACCTCAGTCATGTTCCCAGGGAAGAGGGTTCCAGTAACACACCTCAGTCATGTTGCCAAGCCACAGGTTTCCACCATCAAACCTCAGACATGTTCCCAGGCCACAGGGTTCCAGAATCAAACCGTTCTCATGTTCCCAGGCCACAGGTTTCAAGAATCCACTGATGTCATGTTCCCAGGCCACAGGATTCCAGAATAAAACCTCAGTCATGTTCCCAGTCCACAGGGTTCCAGAACCAAGCCTCAGTCAGGTTCCCAGGGCCCAGTATTCCACAATCTAAACAGATGTCATGTTCCCAGGCCACAGGATTCCAGAATCACGCCTCAGTCTTGTTCCTGGCCACAGGGTTCCGGAATCAAAACAATGTCAAGTTCCCAGGCCATGGGTTTCAAATATCAGGTCGCAGTCATGTTTCCAGGGCACAGGGTTCTACAATCAAACCTCAGTCATGTTGCCAGTCCACAGATTTCTGCCATCAAACCTCAGTCAAGTTCCCAGGCCACAGATTTCCAGAATCAAACCTCAGTCATATTCCCAGGCCACAGTTTTCCAGAATCACGCCTCAGTCATGTTCCCAGGCCACAGGGTTCCAGAATCCAACCAAAGTCAAATTCCTAGGCCATGGGTTTCCAGTACCAGGCCACAGTCATGTTTCCAGGGCACAGGGTTCTACAATCAAACCTCAGTCATGTTGCCAGTCCACAGGTTTCTGTCATCAAACCTCAGTCAAGTTCCCAGGCCACAGATTTCCGGAATCAAACCTCAGTCATATTCCCAGGACACATGGTTCCAGAATCAAACCTCAGTCATGTTTGCAGGACCCATGGTTCCACAATCAAACCACAGTCATGTTCCCAGGACAAAGGTGTCCAGAATCAAACCTCAGTCATGTTCCCAGGGAACAGGGTTCCAGTAACAAACCTCAGTCATGTTGCCAAGCCACAGGTTTCCACCATCAAACCTCAGACATGTTCCCAGGCCACAGTGTTCCAGAATCCAACCGTTCTCATGTTCCCAGGTCACAGGGTTCAAGAATCCACTGATGTCATGTTCCCAGGCCACAGGATTCCAGAATAAATCCTCAGTCATGTTCCCAGTCCACAGGGATCCAGAACCAAGCCTCAGTCAGGTTCCCAGGGCCCAGTATTCCACAATCTAAACAGATGTCATGTTCCCAGGCCACAGGATTCCAGAATCACGCCTCAGTCTTGTTCCTGGCCACAGGGTTCCGGAATCAAAACAATGTCAAGTTCCCAGGCCATGGGTTTCAAATATCAGGTCGCAGTCATGTTTCCAGGGCACAGGGTTCTACAATCAAACCTCAGTCATGTTGCCAGTCCACAGATTTCTGCCATTAAACCTCAGTCAAGTTCCCAGGCCACAGATTTCCAGAATCAAACCTCAGTCATATTCCCAGGCGACAGTTTTCCAGAATCACGCCTCAGTCATGTTCCCAGGCCACAGGGTTCCAAAATCCAACCAATGTCAAATTCCTAGGCCATGGGTTTCCAGTACCAGCCCACAGTCATGTTTCCAGGGCACAGGGTTCTACAATCAAACCTCAGTCATGTTGCCAGTCCACAGGTTTCTGCCATCAAACCTCAGTCAAGTTTCCAGGCCACAGATTTCCAGAATCAAACCTCAGTCATATTCCCAGGACACATGGTTCCAGAATCAAACCTCAGTCATGTTTGCAGGACCCATGATTCCACAATCAAAACACAGTCATTGTCCCAGAACAAAGGTGTCCAGAATCAAACCTCAGTCATGTTCCCAGGGAACAGGGTTCCAGAAACAAACCTCAGTCATGTTGCCAAGCCACAGGTTTCCACCATCAAACCTCAGACATGTTCCCAGGTCACAGGGTTCCAGAATTAAACCGTTCTCATGTTCTCAGGCCACAGGGTTCCAGAATCCACTGATGTCATGTTCCCAGGCCACAGGGTTCCAGAATCAAACCAATGTCAAATTCCTAGGCCATGGGTTTCCAGTACCAGGCCACAGTCATGTTTCCAGGGCACAGGGTTCTACAATCAAACCTCAGTCATATTCCCAGTCCACAGGGTTCCAGAACCAAGCCTCAGTCAGATTCCCAGGGCACATTATTCCACAATCTAAACAGATGTCATGTTCCCAGGCCACAGGATTCCAGAATCACGCCTCAGTCATGTTCCCAGGCCACAGGGATCCAGAATCAAACCTCAGTCATGTTGCCAGGCCAGAGGGTACCACCATCAAACCTCAGTCATATTCCCAGACCACAGGTTTCCACAATCAAACCGATTTCATGTTCCCAGGCAACAGGGTACCAGAATTCAAACCAATGTCATGTTCCCAGGCCACAGGATTCCACGATCTAACATCAGTCATATTCCCAGGCCACATGGTTCCAGAATCAAACCTCAGTCTTGTTCCCAGTCCACAGGATTCCAGAACCAAGCCTTCAGTCCGGTTCCCAGGGCACAGTATGCCACAATCTAAACAGATGTCATGTTCCCAGGCCACAGGTTTCCAGAATCAGGCCTCAATCATGTTCCCAGGCCACAGGGTTGCAGAATCAAATCAATGTCAATTTCCCAGGCCATGGGTTTCCAGTACCAGGCCACAGTCATATTTCCAGGCCACAGGGTTCTACAATCAAACCTCTGTCATGTTGCCAGTCCACAGGTTTCTGCCATCAAACCTCAGTCAAGTTCCCAGGCCACAGATTTCCAGAATCAAACCTCAGTCATATTCCCTGGACACATGGTTCCAAAATAAAACCTCAGTCATGTTTGCAGGACCCATGGTTCCACAATCAAACCACAGTCATGTTCCCAGGACAAAGGTGTCCAGAATCAAACCTCAGTCATGTTCCCAGGGAACAGGGTTCCAGTAACAAACCTCAGTCAGGTTGCCAAGCCACAGGTTTCCACAATCAAACCTCAGACTTGTTCCCAGGTCACAGGTTTCCAGAATCCAACCGTTCTCATGTTCCCAGGCCACAGGTTTCAAGAATCCACTGATGTCATGTTCCCAGGCCACAGGATTCCAGAATAAAACCTCAGTCATGTTCCCAGTCCACAGGGTTCCAGAACCAAGCCTCAGTCAGGTTCCCAGGGCCCAGTATTCCACAATCTAAACAGATGTCATGTTCCCAGGCCACAGGATTCCAGAATCACGCCTCAGTCTTGTTCCTGGCCACAGGGTTCCGGAATCAAAACAATGTCAAGTTCCCAGGCCATGGGTTTCAAATATCAGGTCGCAGTCATGTTTCCAGGGCACAGGGTTCTACAATCAAACCTCAGTCATGTTGCCAGTCCACAGATTTCTGCCATCAAACCTCAGTCAAGTTCCCAGGCCACAGATTTCCAGAATCAAACCTCAGTCATATTCCCAGGCCACAGTTTTCCAGAATCATGCCTCAGTCATGTTCCCAGGCCACAGGGTTCCAAAATCCAACCAATGTCAAATTCCTAGGCCATGGGTTTCCAGTACCAGACCACAGTCATGTTTCCAGGGCACAGGGTTCTACAATCAAACCTCAGTCATGTTGCCAGTCCACAGGTTTCTGCCATCAAACCTCAGTCAAGTTCCCAGGCCACAGATTTCCAGAATCAAACCTCAGTCATATTCCCAGGACACATGGTTCAAGAATCAAACCTCAGTCATGTTTGCAGGACCCATGGTTCCACAATCAAACCACAGTCATGCTCCCAGGACAAAGGTGTCCAGAATCAAACCTCAGTCATATTCCCAGGGAACAGGGTTCCAGTAACAAACCTCATTCATGTTGCCAAGCCACAGGTTTCCACCATCAAACCTCAGACATGTTCCCAGGCCACAGTGTTCCAGAATCCAACCGTTCTCATGTTCCCAGGCCACAGGGTTCAAGAATCCACTGATGTCATGTTCCCAGGCCACAGGATTCCAGAATAAATCCTCAGTCATGATCCCAGTCCACAGGGTTCCAGAACCAAGCCTCAGTCAGGTTCCCAGGGCCCAGTATTCCAGAAACTAAACAGATGTCATGTTCCCAGGCCACAGGATTCCAGAATCACGCCTCAGTCTTGTTCCTGGCCACAGGGTTCCGGAATCAAAACAATGTCAAGTTCCCAGGCCATGGGTTTCAAATATCAGGTCGCAGTCATGTTTCCAGGGCACAGGGTTCTACAATCAAACCTCAGTCATGTTGCCAGTCCACAGATTTCTGCCATCAAACCTCAGTCAAGTTCCCAGGCCACAGATTTCCAGAATCAAACCTCAGTCATATTCCCAGGCCACAGTTTTCCAGAATCACGCCTCAGTCATGTTCCCAGGCCACAGGGTTCCAGAATCAAACCAATGTCAAATTCCTAGGCCATGGGTTTCCAGTACCAGCCCACAGTCATGTTTCCAGGGCACAGGGTTCTACAATCAAACCTCAGTCATGTTGCCAGTCCACAGGTTTCTGCCATCAAACCTCAGTCAAGTTTCCAGGCCACAGATTTCCAGAATCAAACCTCAGTCATATTCCCAGGACACATGGTTCCAGAATAAAATCTCAGTCTTGTTCCCACTCCACAGGATTCCAGAACCAAGCCTTCAGTCCGGTTCCCAGGGCACAGTATGCCACAATCTAAACAGATGTCATGTTCCCAGGCCACAGGTTTCCAGAATCACGCCTCAATCATGTTCCCAGGCCACAGGGTTTCAGAATCAAACCAATGTCAATTTCCCAGGCCATGGGTTTCCAGTACCAGGCCACAGTCATATTTCCAGGCCACAGGGTTCTACAATCAAACCTCTGTCATGTTGCCAGTCCACAGGTTTCTGCCATCAAACCTCAGTCAAATTCCCAGGCCACAGATTTCCAGAATCAAACCTCAGTCATATTCCCAGGACACATGGTTCCAGAATCAAACCTCAGTCATGTTTGCAGGGAACAGGGTTCCAGAAACAAACCTCAGTCATGTTGCCAAGCCACAGGTTTCCACCATCAAACCTCAGACATGTTCCCAGGTCACAGGGTTCCAGAATTAAACCGTTCTCATGTTCCCAGGCCACAGGTTTCCAGAATCCACTGATGTCATGTTCCCAGGCCACAGGGTTCCAGAAACAATCCTCAGTTATGTTCGCAGGCTACAAGGTTCCAGAATCAATCCTCAGTCATGTTCCCAGGCCACAGGGTTCCAGAATCAAACCAATGTCAAATTCCTAGGCCATGGGTTTCTAGTACCAGGCCACAGTCATGTTTCCAGGGCATAGGGTTCTACAATCAAACCTCAGTCATGTTCCCAGTCCACAGATTTCTGCCATCAACCCTCAGTCAAGTACCCGGCCACAGTTTTCCAGAATCAAACCTCAGTCATGTTCCCAGGCCACAGGGTTCCAGAATCAAAGCAATGTCAAATTCCTAGGCCATGGGTTTCCAGTACCAGGCCACAGTCATGTTTCCAGAGCACAGGGTTCTACAATCAAACCTCAGTCATGTTCCCAGTCCACAGGGTTCCAGAACCAAGCCTCAGTCAGATTCCCAGGGCACATTATTCCACAATCTAAACAGATGTCACGTTCCCAGGCCACAGGATTCCAGAATCAGGCCTCAGTCATGTTCCCAGGCCACAGGGATCCAGAATCAAACCTCAGTCATGTTGCCAGGCCAGAGGGTACCACCATCAAACCTCAGTCATATTCCCAGACCACAGGTTTCCACAATCAAACCGATTTCATGTTCCCAGGCAACAGGGTACCAGAATCCAAACCGATGTCATGTTCCCAGTCCACAGGATTCCACGATCTAACATCAGTCATATTCCCAGGCCATATGGTTCCAGAATCAAACCTCAGTCTTGTTCCCAGTCCACAGGATTCCAGAACCAAGCCTTCAGTCCGGTTCCCAGGGCACAGTATGCCACAATCTAAACAGATGTCATGTTCCCAGGCCACAGGTTTCCAGAATCAGGCCTCAATCATGTTCCCAGGCCACAGGGTTGCAGAATCAAACCAATGTCAATTTCCCAGGCCATGGGTTTCCAGTACCAGGCCACAGTCATATTTCCAGGCCACAGGGTTCTACAATCAAACCTCAGTCATGTTGCCAGTCCACAGGTTTCTGCCATCAAACCTCAGTCAAGTTTCCAGGCCACAGATTTCCAGATTCAAACCTCAGTCATATTCCCAGGACACATGGTTCCAGAATAAAACCTCAGTCTTGTTCCCACTCCACAGGATTCCAGAACCAAGCCTTCAGTCCGGTTCCCAGGGCACAGTATGCCACAATCTAAACAGATGTCATGTTCCCAGGCCACAGGTTTCCAGAATCACGCCTCAATCATGTTCCCAGGCCACAGGGTTTCAGAATCAAACCAATGTCAATTTCCCAGGCCATGGGTTTCCAGTACCAGGCCACAGTCATATTTCCAGGCCACAGGGTTCTACAATCAAACCTCAGTCAACTTCCCAGGGAACAGACTTCCAGAATCAATCCTCAGTCATATTCCCAGGACACATGGTTCCAGAATAAAACCTCAGTCATGTTTGCAGGACCCATGGTTCCACAATCAAACCACAGTCATGTTCCCAGGACAAAGGTGTCCAGAATCAAACCTCAGTCATGTTCCCAGGGAAGAGGGTTCCAGTAACACACCTCAGTCATGTTGCCAAGCCACAGGTTTCCACCATCAAACCTCAGACATGTTCCCAGGCCACAGGGTTCCAGAATCAAACCGTTCTCATGTTCCCAGGCCACAGGTTTCAAGAATCCACTGATGTCATGTTCCCAGGCCACAGGATTCCAGAATAAAACCTCAGTCATGTTCCCAGTCCACAGGGTTCCAGAACCAAGCCTCAGTCAGGTTCCCAGGGCCCAGTATTCCACAATCTAAACAGATGTCATGTTCCCAGGCCACAGGATTCCAGAATCACGCCTCAGTCTTGTTCCTGGCCACAGGGTTCCGGAATCAAAACAATGTCAAGTTCCCAGGCCATGGGTTTCAAATATCAGGTCGCAGTCATGTTTCCAGGGCACAGGGTTCTACAATCAAACCTCAGTCATGTTGCCAGTCCACAGATTTCTGCCATCAAACCTCAGTCAAGTTCCCAGGCCACAGATTTCCAGAATCAAACCTCAGTCATATTCCCAGGCCACAGTTTTCCAGAATCACGCCTCAGTCATGTTCCCAGGCCACAGGGTTCCAGAATCCAACCAAAGTCAAATTCCTAGGCCATGGGTTTCCAGTACCAGGCCACAGTCATGTTTCCAGGGCACAGGGTTCTACAATCAAACCTCAGTCATGTTGCCAGTCCACAGATTTCTGCCATCAAACCTCAGTCAAGTTCCCAGGCCACAGATTTCCAGAATCAAACCTCAGTCATATTCCCAGGCCACAGTTTTCCAGAATCACGCCTCAGTCATGTTCCCAGGCCACAGGGTTCCAGAATCCAACCAATGTCAAATTCCTAGGCCATGGGTTTCCAGTACCAGCCCACAGTCATGTTTCCAGGGCACAGGGTTCTACAATCAAACCTCAGTCATGTTGCCAGTCCACAGGTTTCTGCCATCAAACCTCAGTCAAGTTTCCAGGCCACAGATTTCCAGAATCAAACCTCAGTCATATTCCCAGGACACATGGTTCCAGAATAAAATCTCAGTCTTGTTCCCACTCCACAGGATTCCAGAACCAAGCCTTCAGTCCGGTTCCCAGGGCACAGTATGCCACAATCTAAACAGATGTCATGTTCCCAGGCCACAGGTTTCCAGAATCACGCCTCAATCATGTTCCCAGGCCACAGGGTTTCAGAATCAAACCAATGTCAATTTCCCAGGCCATGGGTTTCCAGTACCAGGCCACAGTCATATTTCCAGGCCACAGGGTTCTACAATCAAACCTCTGTCATGTTGCCAGTCCACAGGTTTCTGCCATCAAACCTCAGTCAAATTCCCAGGCCACAGATTTCCAGAATCAAACCTCAGTCATATTCCCAGGACACATGGTTCCAGAATCAAACCTCAGTCATGTTTGCAGGGAACAGGGTTCCAGAAACAAACCTCAGTCATGTTGCCAAGCCACAGGTTTCCACCATCAAACCTCAGACATGTTCCCAGGTCACAGGGTTCCAGAATTAAACCGTTCTCATGTTCCCAGGCCACAGGTTTCCAGAATCCACTGATGTCATGTTCCCAGGCCACAGGGTTCCAGAAACAATCCTCAGTTATGTTCGCAGGCTACAAGGTTCCAGAATCAATCCTCAGTCATGTTCCCAGGCCACAGGGTTCCAGAATCAAACCAATGTCAAATTCCTAGGCCATGGGTTTCTAGTACCAGGCCACAGTCATGTTTCCAGGGCATAGGGTTCTACAATCAAACCTCAGTCATGTTCCCAGTCCACAGATTTCTGCCATCAACCCTCAGTCAAGTACCCGGCCACAGTTTTCCAGAATCAAACCTCAGTCATGTTCCCAGGCCACAGGGTTCCAGAATCAAAGCAATGTCAAATTCCTAGGCCATGGGTTTCCAGTACCAGGCCACAGTCATGTTTCCAGAGCACAGGGTTCTACAATCAAACCTCAGTCATGTTCCCAGTCCACAGGGTTCCAGAACCAAGCCTCAGTCAGATTCCCAGGGCACATTATTCCACAATCTAAACAGATGTCACGTTCCCAGGCCACAGGATTCCAGAATCAGGCCTCAGTCATGTTCCCAGGCCACAGGGATCCAGAATCAAACCTCAGTCATGTTGCCAGGCCAGAGGGTACCACCATCAAACCTCAGTCATATTCCCAGACCACAGGTTTCCACAATCAAACCGATTTCATGTTCCCAGGCAACAGGGTACCAGAATCCAAACCGATGTCATGTTCCCAGTCCACAGGATTCCACGATCTAACATCAGTCATATTCCCAGGCCATATGGTTCCAGAATCAAACCTCAGTCTTGTTCCCAGTCCACAGGATTCCAGAACCAAGCCTTCAGTCCGGTTCCCAGGGCACAGTATGCCACAATCTAAACAGATGTCATGTTCCCAGGCCACAGGTTTCCAGAATCAGGCCTCAATCATGTTCCCAGGCCACAGGGTTGCAGAATCAAACCAATGTCAATTTCCCAGGCCATGGGTTTCCAGTACCAGGCCACAGTCATATTTCCAGGCCACAGGGTTCTACAATCAAACCTCAGTCATGTTGCCAGTCCACAGGTTTCTGCCATCAAACCTCAGTCAAGTTTCCAGGCCACAGATTTCCAGATTCAAACCTCAGTCATATTCCCAGGACACATGGTTCCAGAATAAAACCTCAGTCTTGTTCCCACTCCACAGGATTCCAGAACCAAGCCTTCAGTCCGGTTCCCAGGGCACAGTATGCCACAATCTAAACAGATGTCATGTTCCCAGGCCACAGGTTTCCAGAATCACGCCTCAATCATGTTCCCAGGCCACAGGGTTTCAGAATCAAACCAATGTCAATTTCCCAGGCCATGGGTTTCCAGTACCAGGCCACAGTCATATTTCCAGGCCACAGGGTTCTACAATCAAACCTCAGTCAACTTCCCAGGGAACAGACTTCCAGAATCAATCCTCAGTCATATTCCCAGGACACATGGTTCCAGAATAAAACCTCAGTCATGTTTGCAGGACCCATGGTTCCACAATCAAACCACAGTCATGTTCCCAGGACAAAGGTGTCCAGAATCAAACCTCAGTCATGTTCCCAGGGAAGAGGGTTCCAGTAACACACCTCAGTCATGTTGCCAAGCCACAGGTTTCCACCATCAAACCTCAGACATGTTCCCAGGCCACAGGGTTCCAGAATCAAACCGTTCTCATGTTCCCAGGCCACAGGTTTCAAGAATCCACTGATGTCATGTTCCCAGGCCACAGGATTCCAGAATAAAACCTCAGTCATGTTCCCAGTCCACAGGGTTCCAGAACCAAGCCTCAGTCAGGTTCCCAGGGCCCAGTATTCCACAATCTAAACAGATGTCATGTTCCCAGGCCACAGGATTCCAGAATCACGCCTCAGTCTTGTTCCTGGCCACAGGGTTCCGGAATCAAAACAATGTCAAGTTCCCAGGCCATGGGTTTCAAATATCAGGTCGCAGTCATGTTTCCAGGGCACAGGGTTCTACAATCAAACCTCAGTCATGTTGCCAGTCCACAGATTTCTGCCATCAAACCTCAGTCAAGTTCCCAGGCCACAGATTTCCAGAATCAAACCTCAGTCATATTCCCAGGCCACAGTTTTCCAGAATCACGCCTCAGTCATGTTCCCAGGCCACAGGGTTCCAGAATCCAACCAAAGTCAAATTCCTAGGCCATGGGTTTCCAGTACCAGGCCACAGTCATGTTTCCAGGGCACAGGGTTCTACAATCAAACCTCAGTCATGTTGCCAGTCCACAGGTTTCTGTCATCAAACCTCAGTCAAGTTCCCAGGCCACAGATTTCCGGAATCAAACCTCAGTCATATTCCCAGGACACATGGTTCCAGAATCAAACCTCAGTCATGTTTGCAGGACCCATGGTTCCACAATCAAACCACAGTCATGTTCCCAGGACAAAGGTGTCCAGAATCAAACCTCAGTCATGTTCCCAGGGAACAGGGTTCCAGTAACAAACCTCAGTCATGTTGCCAAGCCACAGGTTTCCACCATCAAACCTCAGACATGTTCCCAGGCCACAGTGTTCCAGAATCCAACCGTTCTCATGTTCCCAGGTCACAGGGTTCAAGAATCCACTGATGTCATGTTCCCAGGCCACAGGATTCCAGAATAAATCCTCAGTCATGTTCCCAGTCCACAGGGATCCAGAACCAAGCCTCAGTCAGGTTCCCAGGGCCCAGTATTCCACAATCTAAACAGATGTCATGTTCCCAGGCCACAGGATTCCAGAATCACGCCTCAGTCTTGTTCCTGGCCACAGGGTTCCGGAATCAAAACAATGTCAAGTTCCCAGGCCATGGGTTTCAAATATCAGGTCGCAGTCATGTTTCCAGGGCACAGGGTTCTACAATCAAACCTCAGTCATGTTGCCAGTCCACAGATTTCTGCCATTAAACCTCAGTCAAGTTCCCAGGCCACAGATTTCCAGAATCAAACCTCAGTCATATTCCCAGGCGACAGTTTTCCAGAATCACGCCTCAGTCATGTTCCCAGGCCACAGGGTTCCAAAATCCAACCAATGTCAAATTCCTAGGCCATGGGTTTCCAGTACCAGCCCACAGTCATGTTTCCAGGGCACAGGGTTCTACAATCAAACCTCAGTCATGTTGCCAGTCCACAGGTTTCTGCCATCAAACCTCAGTCAAGTTTCCAGGCCACAGATTTCCAGAATCAAACCTCAGTCATATTCCCAGGACACATGGTTCCAGAATCAAACCTCAGTCATGTTTGCAGGACCCATGATTCCACAATCAAAACACAGTCATTGTCCCAGAACAAAGGTGTCCAGAATCAAACCTCAGTCATGTTCCCAGGGAACAGGGTTCCAGAAACAAACCTCAGTCATGTTGCCAAGCCACAGGTTTCCACCATCAAACCTCAGACATGTTCCCAGGTCACAGGGTTCCAGAATTAAACCGTTCTCATGTTCTCAGGCCACAGGGTTCCAGAATCCACTGATGTCATGTTCCCAGGCCACAGGGTTCCAGAATCAAACCAATGTCAAATTCCTAGGCCATGGGTTTCCAGTACCAGGCCACAGTCATGTTTCCAGGGCACAGGGTTCTACAATCAAACCTCAGTCATATTCCCAGTCCACAGGGTTCCAGAACCAAGCCTCAGTCAGATTCCCAGGGCACATTATTCCACAATCTAAACAGATGTCATGTTCCCAGGCCACAGGATTCCAGAATCACGCCTCAGTCATGTTCCCAGGCCACAGGGATCCAGAATCAAACCTCAGTCATGTTGCCAGGCCAGAGGGTACCACCATCAAACCTCAGTCATATTCCCAGACCACAGGTTTCCACAATCAAACCGATTTCATGTTCCCAGGCAACAGGGTACCAGAATTCAAACCAATGTCATGTTCCCAGGCCACAGGATTCCACGATCTAACATCAGTCATATTCCCAGGCCACATGGTTCCAGAATCAAACCTCAGTCTTGTTCCCAGTCCACAGGATTCCAGAACCAAGCCTTCAGTCCGGTTCCCAGGGCACAGTATGCCACAATCTAAACAGATGTCATGTTCCCAGGCCACAGGTTTCCAGAATCAGGCCTCAATCATGTTCCCAGGCCACAGGGTTGCAGAATCAAATCAATGTCAATTTCCCAGGCCATGGGTTTCCAGTACCAGGCCACAGTCATATTTCCAGGCCACAGGGTTCTACAATCAAACCTCTGTCATGTTGCCAGTCCACAGGTTTCTGCCATCAAACCTCAGTCAAGTTCCCAGGCCACAGATTTCCAGAATCAAACCTCAGTCATATTCCCTGGACACATGGTTCCAAAATAAAACCTCAGTCATGTTTGCAGGACCCATGGTTCCACAATCAAACCACAGTCATGTTCCCAGGACAAAGGTGTCCAGAATCAAACCTCAGTCATGTTCCCAGGGAACAGGGTTCCAGTAACAAACCTCAGTCAGGTTGCCAAGCCACAGGTTTCCACAATCAAACCTCAGACTTGTTCCCAGGTCACAGGTTTCCAGAATCCAACCGTTCTCATGTTCCCAGGCCACAGGTTTCAAGAATCCACTGATGTCATGTTCCCAGGCCACAGGATTCCAGAATAAAACCTCAGTCATGTTCCCAGTCCACAGGGTTCCAGAACCAAGCCTCAGTCAGGTTCCCAGGGCCCAGTATTCCACAATCTAAACAGATGTCATGTTCCCAGGCCACAGGATTCCAGAATCACGCCTCAGTCTTGTTCCTGGCCACAGGGTTCCGGAATCAAAACAATGTCAAGTTCCCAGGCCATGGGTTTCAAATATCAGGTCGCAGTCATGTTTCCAGGGCACAGGGTTCTACAATCAAACCTCAGTCATGTTGCCAGTCCACAGATTTCTGCCATCAAACCTCAGTCAAGTTCCCAGGCCACAGATTTCCAGAATCAAACCTCAGTCATATTCCCAGGCCACAGTTTTCCAGAATCATGCCTCAGTCATGTTCCCAGGCCACAGGGTTCCAAAATCCAACCAATGTCAAATTCCTAGGCCATGGGTTTCCAGTACCAGACCACAGTCATGTTTCCAGGGCACAGGGTTCTACAATCAAACCTCAGTCATGTTGCCAGTCCACAGGTTTCTGCCATCAAACCTCAGTCAAGTTCCCAGGCCACAGATTTCCAGAATCAAACCTCAGTCATATTCCCAGGACACATGGTTCAAGAATCAAACCTCAGTCATGTTTGCAGGACCCATGGTTCCACAATCAAACCACAGTCATGCTCCCAGGACAAAGGTGTCCAGAATCAAACCTCAGTCATATTCCCAGGGAACAGGGTTCCAGTAACAAACCTCATTCATGTTGCCAAGCCACAGGTTTCCACCATCAAACCTCAGACATGTTCCCAGGCCACAGTGTTCCAGAATCCAACCGTTCTCATGTTCCCAGGCCACAGGGTTCAAGAATCCACTGATGTCATGTTCCCAGGCCACAGGATTCCAGAATAAATCCTCAGTCATGATCCCAGTCCACAGGGTTCCAGAACCAAGCCTCAGTCAGGTTCCCAGGGCCCAGTATTCCAGAAACTAAACAGATGTCATGTTCCCAGGCCACAGGATTCCAGAATCACGCCTCAGTCTTGTTCCTGGCCACAGGGTTCCGGAATCAAAACAATGTCAAGTTCCCAGGCCATGGGTTTCAAATATCAGGTCGCAGTCATGTTTCCAGGGCACAGGGTTCTACAATCAAACCTCAGTCATGTTGCCAGTCCACAGATTTCTGCCATCAAACCTCAGTCAAGTTCCCAGGCCACAGATTTCCAGAATCAAACCTCAGTCATATTCCCAGGCCACAGTTTTCCAGAATCACGCCTCAGTCATGTTCCCAGGCCACAGGGTTCCAGAATCAAACCAATGTCAAATTCCTAGGCCATGGGTTTCCAGTACCAGCCCACAGTCATGTTTCCAGGGCACAGGGTTCTACAATCAAACCTCAGTCATGTTGCCAGTCCACAGGTTTCTGCCATCAAACCTCAGTCAAGTTTCCAGGCCACAGATTTCCAGATTCAAACCTCAGTCATATTCCCAGGACACATGGTTCCAGAATAAAATCTCAGTCTTGTTCCCACTCCACAGGATTCCAGAACCAAGCCTTCAGTCCGGTTCCCAGGGCACAGTATGCCACAATCTAAACAGATGTCATGTTCCCAGGCCACAGGTTTCCAGAATCACGCCTCAATCATGTTCCCAGGCCACAGGGTTTCAGAATCAAACCAATGTCAATTTCCCAGGCCATGGGTTTCCAGTACCAGGCCACAGTCATATTTCCAGGCCACAGGGTTCTACAATCAAACCTCTGTCATGTTGCCAGTCCACAGGTTTCTGCCATCAAACCTCAGTCAAATTCCCAGGCCACAGATTTCCAGAATCAAACCTCAGTCATATTCCCAGGACACATGGTTCCAGAATCAAACCTCAGTCATGTTTGCAGGGAACAGGGTTCCAGAAACAAACCTCAGTCATGTTGCCAAGCCACAGGTTTCCACCATCAAACCTCAGACATGTTCCCAGGTCACAGAGTTCCAGAATTAAACCGTTCTCATGTTCCCAGGCCACAGGTTTCCAGAATCCACTGATGTCATGTTCCCAGGCCACAGGGTTCCAGAAACAATCCTCAGTTATGTTCGCAGGCTACAAGGTTCCAGAATCAATCCTCAGTCATGTTCCCAGGCCACAGGGTTCCAGAATCAAACCAATGTCAAATTCCTAGACCATGGGTTTCTAGTACCAGGCCACAGTCATGTTTCCAGGGCATAGGGTTCTACAATCAAACCTCAGTCATGTTCCCAGTCCACAGATTTCTGCCATCAACCCTCAGTCAAGTACCCGGCCACAGTTTTCCAGAATCAAACCTCAGTCATGTTCCCAGGCCACAGGGTTCCAGAATCAAAGCAATGTCAAATTCCTAGGCCATGGGTTTCCAGTACCAGGCCACAGTCATGTTTCCAGAGCACAGGGTTCTACAATCAAACCTCAGTCATGTTCCCAGTCCACAGGGTTCCAGAACCAAGCCTCAGTCAGATTCCCAGGGCACATTATTCCACAATCTAAACAGATGTCACGTTCCCAGGCCACAGGATTCCAGAATCAGGCCTCAGTCATGTTCCCAGGCCACAGGGATCCAGAATCAAACCTCAGTCATGTTGCCAGGCCAGAGGGTACCACCATCAAACCTCAGTCATATTCCCAGACCACAGGTTTCCACAATCAAACCGATTTCATGTTCCCAGGCAACAGGGTACCAGAATCCAAACCGATGTCATGTTCCCAGGCCACAGGATTCCACGATCTAACATCAGTCATATTCCCAGGCCATATGGTTCCAGAATCAAACCTCAGTCTTGTTCCCAGTCCACAGGATTCCAGAACCAAGCCTTCAGTCCGGTTCCCAGGGCACAGTATGCCACAATCTAAACAGATGTCATGTTCCCAGGCCACAGGTTTCCAGAATCAGGCCTCAATCATGTTCCCAGGCCACAGGGTTGCAGAATCAAACCAATGTCAATTTCCCAGGCCATGGGTTTCCAGTACCAGGCCACAGTCATATTTCCAGGCCACAGGGTTCTACAATCAAACCTCAGTCATGTTGCCAGTCCACAGGTTTCTGCCATCAAACCTCAGTCAAGTTTCCAGGCCACAGATTTCCAGATTCAAACCTCAGTCATATTCCCAGGACACATGGTTCCAGAATAAAACCTCAGTCTTGTTCCCACTCCACAGGATTCCAGAACCAAGCCTTCAGTCCGGTTCCCAGGGCACAGTATGCCACAATCTAAACAGATGTCATGTTCCCAGGCCACAGGTTTCCAGAATCACGCCTCAATCATGTTCCCAGGCCACAGGGTTTCAGAATCAAACCAATGTCAATTTCCCAGGCCATGGGTTTCCAGTACCAGGCCACAGTCATATTTCCAGGCCACAGGGTTCTACAATCAAACCTCAGTCAACTTCCCAGGGAACAGACTTCCAGAATCAATCCTCAGTCATATTCCCAGGACACATGGTTCCAGAATAAAACCTCAGTCATGTTTGCAGGACCCATGGTTCCACAATCAAACCACAGTCATGTTCCCAGGACAAAGGTGTCCAGAATCAAACCTCAGTCATGTTCCCAGGGAAGAGGGTTCCAGTAACAAACCTCAGTCATGTTGCCAAGCCACAGGTTTCCACCATCAAACCTCAGACATGTTCCCAGGCCACAGGGTTCCAGAATCAAACCGTTCTCATGTTCCCAGGCCACAGGTTTCAAGAATCCACTGATGTCATGTTCCCAGGCCACAGGATTCCAGAATAAAACCTCAGTCATGTTCCCAGTCCACAGGGTTCCAGAACCAAGCCTCAGTCAGGTTCCCAGGGCCCAGTATTCCACAATCTAAACAGATGTCATGTTCCCAGGCCACAGGATTCCAGAATCACGCCTCAGTCTTGTTCCTGGCCACAGGGTTCCGGAATCAAAACAATGTCAAGTTCCCAGGCCATGGGTTTCAAATATCAGGTCGCAGTCATGTTTCCAGGGCACAGGGTTCTACAATCAAACCTCAGTCATGTTGCCAGTCCACAGATTTCTGCCATCAAACCTCAGTCAAGTTCCCAGGCCACAGATTTCCAGAATCAAACCTCAGTCATATTCCCAGGCCACGGTTTTCCAGAATCACGCCTCAGTCATGTTCCCAGGCCACAGGGTTCCAGAATCCAACCAAAGTCAAATTCCTAGGCCATGGGTTTCCAGTACCAGGCCACAGTCATGTTTCCAGGGCACAGGGTTCTACAATCAAACCTCAGTCATGTTGCCAGTCCACAGGTTTCTGTCATCAAACCTCAGTCAAGTTCCCAGGCCACAGATTTCCGGAATCAAACCTCAGTCATATTTCCAGGACACATGGTTCCAGAATCAAACCTCAGTCATGTTTGCAGGACCCATGGTTCCACAATCAAACCACAGTCATGTTCCCAGGACAAAGGTGTCCAGAATCAAACCTCAGTCATATTCCCAGGGAAGAGGGTTCCAGTAACAAACCTCATTCATGTTGCCAAGCCACAGGTTTCCACCATCAAACCTCAGACATGTTCCCAGGCCACAGTGTTCCAGAATCCAACCGTTCTCATGTTCCCAGGTCACAGGGTTCAAGAATCCACTGATGTCATGTTCCCAGGCCACAGGATTCCAGAATAAATCCTCAGTCATGTTCCCAGTCCACAGGGATCCAGAACCAAGCCTCAGTCAGGTTCCCAGGGCCCAGTATTCCACAATCTAAACAGATGTCATGTTCCCAGGCCACAGGATTCCAGAATCACGCCTCAGTCTTGTTCCTGGCCACAGGGTTCCGGAATCAAAACAATGTCAAGTTCCCAGGCCATGGGTTTCAAATATCAGGTCGCAGTCATGTTTCCAGGGCACAGGGTTCTACAATCAAACCTCAGTCATGTTGCCAGTCCACAGATTTCTGCCATTAAACCTCAGTCAAGTTCCCAGGCCACAGATTTCCAGAATCAAACCTCAGTCATATTCCCAGGCGACAGTTTTCCAGAATCACGCCTCAGTCATGTTCCCAGGCCACAGGGTTCCAAAATCCAACCAATGTCAAATTCCTAGGCCATGGGTTTCCAGTACCAGCCCACAGTCATGTTTCCAGGGCACAGGGTTCTACAATCAAACCTCAGTCATGTTGCCAGTCCACAGGTTTCTGCCATCAAACCTCAGTCAAGTTTCCAGGCCACAGATTTCCAGAATCAAACCTCAGTCATATTCCCAGGACACATGGTTCCAGAATCAAACCTCAGTCATGTTTGCAGGACCCATGATTCCACAATCAAAACACAGTCATTGTCCCAGAACAAAGGTGTCCAGAATCAAACCTCAGTCATGTTCCCAGGGAACAGGGTTCCAGAAACAAACCTCAGTCATGTTGCCAAGCCACAGGTTTCCACCATCAAACCTCAGACATGTTCCCAGGTCACAGGGTTCCAGAATTAAACCGTTCTCATGTTCTCAGGCCACAGGGTTCCAGAATCCACTGATGTCATGTTCCCAGGCCACAGGGTTCCAGAATCAAACCAATGTCAAATTCCTAGGCCATGGGTTTCCAGTACCAGGCCACAGTCATGTTTCCAGGGCACAGGGTTCTACAATCAAACCTCAGTCATATTCCCAGTCCACAGGGTTCCAGAACCAAGCCTCAGTCAGATTCCCAGGGCACATTATTCCACAATCTAAACAGATGTCATGTTCCCAGGCCACAGGATTCCAGAATCACGCCTCAGTCATGTTCCCAGGCCACAGGGATCCAGAATCAAACCTCAGTCATGTTGCCAGGCCAGAGGGTACCACCATCAAACCTCAGTCATATTCCCAGACCACAGGTTTCCACAATCAAACCGATTTCATGTTCCCAGGCAACAGGGTACCAGAATTCAAACCAATGTCATGTTCCCAGGCCACAGGATTCCACGATCTAACATCAGTCATATTCCCAGGCCACATGGTTCCAGAATCAAACCTCAGTCTTGTTCCCAGTCCACAGGATTCCAGAACCAAGCCTTCAGTCCGGTTCCCAGGGCACAGTATGCCACAATCTAAACAGATGTCATGTTCCCAGGCCACAGGTTTCCAGAATCAGGCCTCAATCATGTTCCCAGGCCACAGGGTTGCAGAATCAAATCAATGTCAATTTCCCATGCCATGGGTTTCCAGTACCAGGCCACAGTCATATTTCCAGGCCACAGGGTTCTACAATCAAACCTCTGTCATGTTGCCAGTCCACAGGTTTCTGCCATCAAACCTCAGTCAAGTTTCCAGGCCACAGATTTCCAGAATCAAACCTCAGTCATATTCCCTGGACACATGGTTCCAAAATAAAACCTCAGTCATGTTTGCAGGACCCATGGTTCCACAATCAAACCACAGTCATGTTCCCAGGACAAAGATGTCCAGAATCAAACCTCAGTCATGTTCCCAGGGAACAGGGTTCCAGTAACAAACCTCAGTCATGTTGCCAAGCCACAGGTTTCCACAATCAAACCTCAGACTTGTTCCCAGGTCACAGGGTTCCAGAATCCAACCGTTCTCATGTTCCCAGGCCACAGGTTTCAAGAATCCACTGATGTCATGTTCCCAGGCCACAGGATTCCAGAATAAAACCTCAGTCATGTTCCCAGTCCACAGGGTTCCAGAACCAAGCCTAAGTCAGGTTCCCAGGGCCCAGTATTCCACAATCTAAACAGATGTCATGTTCCCAGGCCACAGGATTCCAGAATCACGCCTCAGTCTTGTTCCTGGCCACAGGGTTCCGGAATCAAACCAATGTCAAGTTCCTAGGCCATGGGTTTCAAATATCAGGTCGCAGTCATGTTTCCAGGGCACAGGGTTCTACAATCAAACCTCAGTCATGTTGCCAGTCCACAGATTTCTGCCATTAAAACTCAGTCAAGTTCCCAGGCCACAGATTTCCAGAATCAAACCTCAGTCATGTTCCCAGGTCACAGGGTTCCAGAAAGAAACCAATGTCAAATTTGTAGGCCATGGGTTTCCAGTACCAGACCACAGTCATGTTTCCAGGGCACAGGGTTCTACAATCAAACCTCAGTCATGTTGCCAGTCCCCGGTTTTCTGCCATCAAAGCTCTGTCAAGTTCCCAGGCCACAGATTTCCAGAATCAAACCTCAGTCATATTCCCAGGACACATGGTTCCAGAATCAAACCTAAGTCATGTTTGCAGGACCCATGATTCCACAATCAAAACACAGTCATGTACCCAGCACAAAGGTGTCCAGAATCAAACCTCAGTCATGTTCCCAGGGAACAGGGTTCCAGAAACAAGCCTCAGTCATGTTGCCAAGCCACAGGTTTCCACCATCAAACCTCAGACATGTTCCCAGGTCACAGGGTTCCAGAATTAAACCGTTCTCATGTTCCCAGGCCACAGGGTGCCAGAATCCACTGATGTCATGTTCCCAGGCCACAGGGTTCCAGAAACAATCCTCAGTTATGTTCGAAGCCTACAGGGTTCCAGAATCAAACCTCCGTCATGTTCCCAGGCCAGAGGGTTCCAGAAACAAACCAATGTCAAATTCCTAGGCCATGGGTTTCCAGTACCAGGCCACAGTCATGTTTCCAGGCCACAGGGTTCAACAATCAAACCTCTGTCATGTTGCCAGTCCACAGGATTCTGCCATCAAACTTCAGTCAATTTCCCAGGTCACAGATTTCCAGAATCAAACCTCAGTCATATTCCCAGGACACATGGTTCCAGAAAAAAAACCTCAGTCTTGTTGGCAGGACCCACGGTTCCACAATCAAACCACAGTCATGTTCCCAGGACAAAGGTGTCCAGAATCAAACCTCAGTCATGTTCCCAGGGAACAGGGTTCCAGTAACAAACCTCAGTCATTTTGCCAAGCCACAGTTTTCCAACATCAAACCTCAGACATATTCCCAGGCCACAGGGTTCCAGAATCAAACCTCAGTCATGTTCCCAGGCCACAGGGATCCAGAATCAAACCTCAGTCATGTTGCCAGGCCAGAGGGTACCAGCATCAAACCTCAGTCATATTCCCAGACCACAGGTTTCCACAATCAAACCGATTTCATGTTCCCAGGCAACAGGGTACCAGAATCCAAACCGATGTCATGTTCCCAGGCCACAGGATTCCACGATCTAACATCAGTCATATTCCCAGGCCACATGGTTCCAGAATCAAACCTCAGTCTTGTTCCCAGTCCACAGGATTCCAGAACCAAGCCTTCAGTCCGGTTCCCAGGGCACAGTATGCCACAATCTAAACAGATGTCATGTTCCCAGGCCACAGGTTTCCAGAATCACGCCTCAATCATGTTCCCAGGCCACAGGGTTTCAGAATCAAACCAATGTCAATTTCCCAGGCCATGGGTTTCCAGTACCAGGCCACAGTCATATTTCCAGGCCACAGAGTTCTACAATCAAACCTCAGTCAACTTCCCAGGCCACAGATTTCCAGAATCAATCCTCAGTCATATTCCCAGGACACATGGTTCCAGAATAAAACCTCAGTCATGTTTGCAGGACCCATGGTTCCACAATCAAACCACAGTCATGTTCCCAGGACAAAGGTGTCCAGAATCAAACCTCAGTCATATTCCCAGGCCACAGTTTTCCAGAATCACGCCTCAGTCATGTTCCCAGGCCACAGGGTTCCAGAATCAAACCAATGTCAAATTCCTAGGCCATGGGTTTCCAGTACCAGCCCACAGTCATGTTTCCAGGGCACAGGGTTCTACAATCAAACCTCAGTCATGTTGCCAGTCCACAGGTTTCTGCCATCAAACCTCAGTCAAGTTTCCAGGCCACAGATTTCCGGAATCAAACCTCAGTCATATTCCCAGGACACATGGTTCCAGAATAAAATCTCAGTCTTGTTCCCACTCCACAGGATTCCAGAACCAAGCCTTCAGTCCGGTTCCCAGGGCACAGTATGCCACAATCTAAACAGATGTCATGTTCCCAGGCCACAGGTTTCCAGAATCACGCCTCAATCATGTTCCCAGGCCACAGGGTTTCAGAATCAAACCAATGTCAATTTCCCAGGCCATGGGTTTCCAGTACCAGGCCACAGTCATATTTCCAGGCCACAGGGTTCTACAATCAAACCTCTGTCATGTTGCCAGTCCACAGGTTTCTGCCATCAAACCTCAGTCAAATTCCCAGGCCACAGATTTCCAGAATCAAACCTCAGTCATATTCCCAGGACACATGGTTCCAGAATCAAACCTCAGTCATGTTTGCACGGAACAGGGTTCCAGAAACAAACCTCAGTCATGTTGCCAAGCCACAGGTTTCCACCATCAAACCTCAGACATGTTCCCAGGTCACAGGGTTCCAGAATTAAACCGTTCTCATGTTCCCAGGCCACAGGTTTCCAGAATCCACTGATGTCATGTTCCCAGGCCACAGGGTTCCAGAAACAATCCTCAGTTATGTTCGCAGGCTACAAGGTTCCAGAATCAATCCTCAGTCATGTTCCCAGGCCACAGGGTTCCAGAATCAAACCAATGTCAAATTCCTAGGCCATGGGTTTCTAGTACCAGGCCACAGTCATGTTTCCAGGGCATAGGGTTCTACAATCAAACCTCAGTCATGTTCCCAGTCCACAGATTTCTGCCATCAACCCTCAGTCAAGTACCCGGCCACAGTTTTCCAGAATCAAACCTCAGTCATGTTCCCAGGCCACAGGGTTCCAGAATCAAAGCAATGTCAAATTCCTAGGCCATGGGTTTCCAGTACCAGGCCACAGTCATGTTTCCAGAGCACAGGGTTCTACAATCAAACCTCAGTCATGTTCCCAGTCCACAGGGTTCCAGAACCAAGCCTCAGTCAGATTCCCAGGGCACATTATTCCACAATCTAAACAGATGTCACGTTCCCAGGCCACAGGATTCCAGAATCAGGCCTCAGTCATGTTCCCAGGCCACAGGGATCCAGAATCAAACCTCAGTCATGTTGCCAGGCCAGAGGGTACCACCATCAAACCTCAGTCATATTCCCAGACCACAGGTTTCCACAATCAAACCGATTTCATGTTCCCAGGCAACAGGGTACCAGAATCCAAACCGATGTCATGTTCCCAGGCCACAGGATTCCACGATCTAACATCAGTCATATTCCCAGGCCATATGGTTCCAGAATCAAACCTCAGTCTTGTTCCCAGTCCACAGGATTCCAGAACCAAGCCTTCAGTCCGGTTCCCAGGGCACAGTATGCCACAATCTAAACAGATGTCATGTTCCCAGGCCACAGGTTTCCAGAATCAGGCCTCAATCAGGTTCCCAGGCCACAGGGTTGCAGAATCAAACCAATGTCAATTTCCCAGGCCATGGGTTTCCAGTACCAGGCCACAGTCATATTTCCAGGCCACAGGGTTCTACAATCAAACCTCAGTCATGTTGCCAGTCCACAGGTTTCTGCCATCAAACTTCAGTCAAGTTTCCAGGCCACAGATTTCCAGATTCAAACCTCAGTCATATTCCCAGGACACATGGTTCCAGAATAAAATCTCAGTCTTGTTCCCACTCCACAGGATTCCAGAACCAAGCCTTCAGTCCGGTTCCCAGGGCACAGTATGCCACAATCTAAACAGATGTCATGTTCCCAGGCCACAGGTTTCCAGAATCACGCCTCAATCATGTTCCCAGGCCACAGGGTTTCAGAATCAAACCAATGTCAATTTCCCAGGCCATGGGTTTCCAGTACCAGGCCACAGTCATATTTCCAGGCCACAGGGTTCTACAATCAAACCTCAGTCAACTTCCCAGGCCACAGATTTCCAAAATCAAACCTCAGTCATATTCCCAGGACACATGGTTCCAGAATAAAACCTCAGTCATGTTTGCAGGACCCATGGTCCCACAATCAAACCACAGTCATGTTCCCAGGACAAAGGTGTCCAGAATCAAACCTCAGTCATGTTCCCAGGGAAGAGGGTTCCAGTAACAAACCTCAGTCATGTTGCCAAGCCACAGGTTTCCACCATCAAACCTCAGACATGTTCCCAGGCCACAGGGTTCCAGAATCAAACCGTTCTCATGTTCCCAGGCCACAGGTTTCAAGAATCCACTGATGTCATGTTCCCAGGCCACAGGATTCCAGAATAAAACCTCAGTCATGTTCCCAGTCCACAGGGTTCCAGAACCAAGCCTCAGTCAGGTTCCCAGGGCCCAGTATTCCACAATCTAAACAGATGTCATGTTCCCAGGCCACAGGATTCCAGAATCACGCCTCAGTCTTGTTCCTGGCCACAGGGTTCCGGAATCAAAACAATGTCAAGTTCCCAGGCCATGGGTTTCAAATATCAGGTCGCAGTCATGTTTCCAGGGCACAGGGTTCTACAATCAAACCTCAGTCATGTTGCCAGTCCACAGATTTCTGCCATCAAACCTCAGTCAAGTTCCCAGGCCACAGATTTCCAGAATCAAACCTCAGTCATATTCCCAGGCCACAGTTTTCCAGAATCACGCCTCAGTCATGTTCCCAGGCCACAGGGTTCCAGAATCCAACCAAAGTCAAATTCCTAGGCCATGGGTTTCCAGTACCAGGCCACAGTCATGTTTCCAGGGCACAGGGTTCTACAATCAAACCTCAGTCATGTTGCCAGTCCACAGGTTTCTGCCATCAAACCTCAGTCAAGTTCCCAGGCCACAGATTTCCAGAATCAAACCTCAGTCATATTCCCAGGCGACAGTTTTCCAGAATCACGCCTCAGTCATGTTCCCAGGCCACAGGGTTCCAAAATCCAACCAATGTCAAATTCCTAGGCCATGGGTTTCCAGTACCAGCCCACAGTCATGTTTCCAGGGCACAGGGTTCTACAATCAAACCTCAGTCATGTTGCCAGTCCACAGGTTTCTGCCATCAAACCTCAGTCAAGTTTCCAGGCCACAGATTTCCAGAATCAAACCTCAGTCATATTCCCAGGACACATGGTTCCAGAATCAAACCTCAGTCATGTTTGCAGGACCCATGATTCCACAATCAAAACACAGTCATTGTCCCAGAACAAAGGTGTCCAGAATCAAACCTCAGTCATGTTCCCAGGGAACAGGGTTCCAGAAACAAACCTCAGTCATGTTGCCAAGCCACAGGTTTCCACCATCAAACCTCAGACATGTTCCCAGGTCACAGGGTTCCAGAATTAAACCGTTCTCATGTTCTCAGGCCACAGGGTTCCAGAATCCACTGATGTCATGTTCCCAGGCCACAGGGTTCCAGAATCAAACCAATGTCAAATTCCTAGGCCATGGGTTTCCAGTACCAGGCCACAGTCATGTTTCCAGGGCACAGGGTTCTACAATCAAACCTCAGTCATATTCCCAGTCCACAGGGTTCCAGAACCAAGCCTCAGTCAGATTCCCAGGGCACATTATTCCACAATCTAAACAGATGTCATGTTCCCAGGCCACAGGATTCCAGAATCACGCCTCAGTCATGTTCCCAGGCCACAGGGATCCAGAATCAAACCTCAGTCATGTTGCCAGGCCAGAGGGTACCACCATCAAACCTCAGTCATATTCCCAGACCACAGGTTTCCACAATCAAACCGATTTCATGTTCCCAGGCAACAGGGTACCAGAATTCAAACCAATGTCATGTTCCCAGGCCACAGGATTCCACGATCTAACATCAGTCATATTCCCAGGCCACATGGTTCCAGAATCAAACCTCAGTCTTGTTCCCAGTCCACAGGATTCCAGAACCAAGCCTTCAGTCCGGTTCCCAGGGCACAGTATGCCACAATCTAAACAGATGTCATGTTCCCAGGCCACAGGTTTCCAGAATCAGGCCTCAATCATGTTCCCAGGCCACAGGGTTGCAGAATCAAATCAATGTCAATTTCCCAGGCCATGGGTTTCCAGTACCAGGCCACAGTCATATTTCCAGGCCACAGGGTTCTACAATCAAACCTCTGTCATGTTGCCAGTCCACAGGTTTCTGCCATCAAACCTCAGTCAAGTTCCCAGGCCACAGATTTCCAGAATCAAACCTCAGTCATATTCCCTGGACACATGGTTCCAAAATAAAACCTCAGTCATGTTTGCAGGACCCATGGTTCCACAATCAAACCACAGTCATGTTCCCAGGAAAAAGGTGTCCAGAATCAAACCTCAGTCATGTTCCCAGGGAACAGGGTTCCAGTAACAAACCTCAGTCATGTTGCCAAGCCACAGGTTTCCACAATCAAACCTCAGACTTGTTCCCAGGTCACAGGGTTCCAGAATCCAACCGTTCTCATGTTCCCAGGCCACAGGTTTCAAGAATCCACTGATGTCATGTTCCCAGGCCACAGGATTCCAGAATAAAACCTCAGTCATGTTCCCAGTCCACAGGGTTCCAGAACCAAGCCTCAGTCAGGTTCCCAGGGCCCAGTATTCCACAATCTAAACAGATGTCATGTTCCCAGGCCACAGGATTCCAGAATCACGCCTCAGTCTTGTTCCTGGCCACAGGGTTCCGGAATCAAACCAATGTCAAGTTCCTAGGCCATGGGTTTCAAATATCAGGTCGCAGTCATGTTTCCAGGGCACAGGGTTCTACAATCAAACCTCAGTCATGTTGCCAGTCCACAGATTTCTGCCATTAAACCTCAGTCAAGTTCCCAGGCCACAGATTTCCAGAATCAAACCTCAGTCATGTTCCCAGGTCACAGGGTTCCAGAAAGAAACCAATGTCAAATTTGTAGGCCATGGGTTTCCAGTACCAAACCACAGTCATGTTTCCAGGGCACAGGGTTCTACAATCAAACCTCAGTCATGTTGCCAGTCCCCGGTTTTCTGCCATCAAAGCTCTGTCAAGTTCCCAGGCCACAGATTTCCAGAATCAAACCTCAGTCATATTCCCAGGACACATGGTTCCAGAATCAAACCTAAGTCATGTTTGCAGGACCCATGATTCCACAATCAAAACACAGTCATGTACCCAGCACAAAGGTGTCCAGAATCAAACCTCAGTCATGTTCCCAGGGAACAGGGTTCCAGAAACAAGCCTCAGTCATGTTGCCAAGCCACAGGTTTCCACCATCAAACCTCAGACATGTTCCCAGGTCACAGGGTTCCAGAATTAAACCGTTCTCATGTTCCCAGGCCACAGGGTGCCAGAATCCACTGATGTCATGTTCCCAGGCCACAGGGTTCCAGAAACAATCCTCAGTTATGTTCGAAGCCTACAGGGTTCCAGAATCAAACCTCCGTCATGTTCCCAGGCCAGAGGGTTCCAGAAACAAACCAATGTCAAATTCCTAGGCCATGGGTTTCCAGTACCAGGCCACAGTCATGTTTCCAGGCCACAGGGTTCAACAATCAAACCTCTGTCATGTTGCCAGTCCACAGGATTCTGCCATCAAACTTCAGTCAATTTCCCAGGTCACAGATTTCCAGAATCAAACCTCAGTCATATTCCCAGGACACATGGTTCCAGAAAAAAAACCTCAGTCTTGTTGGCAGGACCCACGGTTCCACAATCAAACCACAGTCATGTTCCCAGGACAAAGGTGTTCCGAATCAAACCTCAGTCATATTCCCAGGGAACAGGGTTCCAGTAACAAACCTCAGTCATTTTGCCAAGCCACAGTTTTCCACCATCAAACCTCAGACATATTCCCAGGCCACAGGGTTCCAGAATCAAGCCTCAGTCATGTTCCCAGGCCACAGGGATCCAGAATCAAACCTCAGTCATGTTGCCAGGCCAGAGGGTACCAGCATCAAACCTCAGTCATATTCCCAGACCACAGGTTTCCACAATCAAACCGATTTCATGTTCCCAGGCAACAGGGTACCAGAATCCAAACCGATGTCATGTTCCCAGGCCACAGGATTCCACGATCTAACATCAGTCATATTCCCAGGCCACATGGTTCCAGAATCAAACCTCAGTCTTGTTCCCAGTCCACAGGATTCCAGAACCAAGCCTTCAGTCTGGTTCCCAGGGCACAGTATGCCACAATCTAAACAGATGTCATGTTCCCAGGCCACAGGTTTCCAGAATCACGCCTCAATCATGTTCCCAGGCCACAGGGTTTCAGAATCAAACCAATGTCAATTTCCCAGGCCATGGGTTTCCAGTACCAGGCCACAGTCATATTTCCAGGCCACAGGGTTCTACAATCAAACCTCAGTCAACTTCCCAGGCCACAGATTTCCAGAATCAATCCTCAGTCATATGCCCAGGACACATGGTTCCAGAATAAAACCTCAGTCATGTTTGCAGGACCCATGGTTCCACAATCAAACCACAGTCATGTTCCCAGGACAAAGGTGTCCAGAATCAAACCTCAGTCATATTCCCAGGCCACAGTTTTCCAGAATCACGCCTCAGTCATGTTCCCAGGCCACAGGGTTCCAGAATCAAACCAATGTCAAATTCCTAGGCCATGGGTTTCCAGTACCAGCCCACAGTCATGTTTCCAGGGCACAGGGTTCTACAATCAAACCTCAGTCATGTTGCCAGTCCACAGGTTTCTGCCATCAAACCTCAGTCAAGTTTCCAGGCCACAGATTTCCAGAATCAAACCTCAGTCATATTCCCAGGACACATGGTTCCAGAATAAAACCTCAGTCTTGTTCCCACTCCACAGGATTCCAGAACCAAGCCTTCAGTCCGGTTCCCAGGGCACAGTATGCCACAATCTAAACAGATGTCATGTTCCCAGGCCACAGGTTTCCAGAATCACGCCTCAATCATGTTCCCAGGCCACAGGGTTTCAGAATCAAACCAATGTCAATTTCCCAGGCCATGGGTTTCCAGTACCAGGCCACAGTCATATTTCCAGGCCACAGGGTTCTACAATCAAACCTCTGTCATGTTGCCAGTCCACAGGTTTCTGCCATCAAACCTCAGTCAAATTCCCAGGCCACAGATTTCCAGAATCAAACCTCAGTCATATTCCCAGGACACATGGTTCCAGAATCAAACCTCAGTCATGTTTGCACGGAACAGGGTTCCAGAAACAAACCTCAGTCATGTTGCCAAGCCACAGGTTTCCACCATCAAACCTCAGACATGTTCCCAGGTCACAGGGTTCCAGAATTAAACCGTTCTCATGTTCCCAGGCCACAGGTTTCCAGAATCCACTGATGTCATGTTCCCAGGCCACAGGGTTCCAGAAACAATCCTCAGTTATGTTCGCAGGCTACAAGGTTCCAGAATCAATCCTCAGTCATGTTCCCAGGCCACAGGATTCCAGAATAAAACCTCAGTCATGTTCCCAGTCCACAGGGTTCCAGAACCAAGCCTCAGTCAGGTTCCCAGGGCCCAGTATTCCACAATCTAAACAGATGTCATGTTCCCAGTCCACAGATTTCTGCCATCAACCCTCAGTCAAGTACCCGGCCACAGTTTTCCAGAATCAAACCTCAGTCATGTTCCCAGGCCACAGGGTTCCAGAATCAAACCAATGTCAAATTCCTAGGCCATGGGTTTCCGGTACCAGGCCACAGTCATGTTTCCAGGGCACAGGGTTCTACAATCAAACCTCAGTCATGTTCCCAGTCCACAGGGTTCCAGAACCAAGCCTCAGTCAGATTCCCAGGGCACATTATTCCACAATCTAAACAGATGTCACGTTCCCAGGCCACAGGATTCCAGAATCAGGCCTCAGTCATGTTCCCAGGCCACAGGGATCCAGAATCAAACCTCAGTCATGTTGCCAGGCCAGAGGGTACCACCATCAAACCTCAGTCATATTCCCAGACCACAGGTTTCCACAATCAAACCGATTTCATGTTCCCAGGCAACAGGGTACCAGAATCCAAACCGATGTCATGTTCCCAGGCCACAGGATTCCACGATCTAACATCAGTCATATTCCCAGGCCATATGGTTCCAGAATCAAACCTCAGTCTTGTTCCCAGTCCACAGGATTCCAGAACCAAGCCTTCAGTCCGGTTCCCAGGGCACAGTATGCCACAATCTAAACAGATGTCATGTTCCCAGGCCACAGGTTTCCAGAATCAGGCCTCAATCAGGTTCCCAGGCCACAGGGTTGCAGAATCAAACCAATGTCAATTTCCCAGGCCATGGGTTTCCAGTACCAGGCCACAGTCATATTTCCAGGCCACAGGGTTCTACAATCAAACCTCAGTCATGTTGCCAGTCCACAGGTTTCTGCCATCAAACCTCAATCAAGTTTCCAGGCCACAGATTTCCAGATTCAAACCTCAGTCATATTCCCAGGACACATGGTTCCAGAATAAAATCTCAGTCTTGTTCCCACTCCACAGGATTCCAGAACCAAGCCTTCAGTCCGGTTCCCAGGGCACAGTATGCCACAATCTAAACAGATGTCATGTTCCCAGGCCACAGTTTTCCAGAATCACGCCTCAGTCATGTTCCCAGGCCACAGGGTTCCAGAATCCAACCAAAGTCAAATTCCTAGGCCATGGGTTTCCAGTACCAGGCCACAGTCATGTTTCCAGGGCACAGGGTTCTACAATCAAACCTCAGTCATGTTGCCAGTCCACAGGTTTCTGCTATCAAACCTCAGTCAAGTTCCCAGGCCACACATTTCCAGAATCAAACCTCAGTCATATTCCCAGGCGACAGTTTTCCAGAATCACGCCTCAGTCATGTTCCCAGGCCACAGGGTTCCAAAATCCAACCAATGTCAAATTACTAGGCCATGGGTTTCCAGTACCAGCCCACAGTCATTTTTCCAGGGCACAGGGTTCTACAATCAAACCTCAGTCATGTTGCCAGTCCACAGGTTTCTGCCATCAAACCTCAGTCAAGTTTCCAGGCCACAGATTTCCAGAATCAAACCTCAGTCATATTCCCAGGACACATGGTTCCAGAATCAAACCTCAGTCATGTTTGCAGGACCCATGATTCCACAATCAAAACACAGTCATTGTCCCAGAACAAAGGTGTCCAGAATCAAACCTCAGTCATGTTCCCAGGGAACAGGGTTCCAGAAACAAACCTCAGTCATGTTGCCAAGCCACAGGTTTCCACCATCAAACCTCAGACATGTTCCCAGGTCACAGGGTTCCAGAATTAAACCGTTCTCATGTTCTCAGGCCACAGGGTTCCAGAATCCACTGATGTCATGTTCCCAGGCCACAGGGTTCCAGAATCAAACCAATGTCAAATTCCTAGGCCATGGGTTTCCAGTACCAGGCCACAGTCATGTTTCCAGGGCACAGGGTTCTACAATCAAACCTCAGTCATATTCCCAGTCCACAGGGTTCCAGAACCAAGCCTCAGTCAGATTCCCAGGGCACAGTATTCCACAATCTAAACAGATGTCATGTTCCCAGGCCACAGGATTCCAGAATCACGCCTCAGTCATGTTCCCAGGCCACAGGGATCCAGAATCAAACCTCAGTCATGTTGCCAGGCCAGAGGGTACCACCATCAAACCTCAGTCATATTCCCAGACCACAGGTTTCCACAATCAAACCGATTTCATGTTCCCAGGCAACAGGGTACCAGAATTCAAACCAATGTCATGTTCCCAGGCCACAGGATTCCACGATCTAACATCAGTCATATTCCCAGGCCACATGGTTCCAGAATCAAACCTCAGTCTTGTTCCCAGTCCACAGGATTCCAGAACCAAGCCTTCAGTCCGGTTCCCAGGGCACAGTATGCCACAATCTAAACAGATGTCATGTTCCCAGGCCACAGGTTTCCAGAATCAGGCCTCAATCATGTTCCCAGGCCACAGGGTTGCAGAATCAAATCAATGTCAATTTCCCAGGCCATGGGTTTCCAGTACCAGGCCACAGTCATATTTCCAGGCCACAGGGTTCTACAATCAAACCTCTGTCATGTTACCAGTCCACAGGTTTCTGCCATCAAACCTCAGTCAAGTTCCCAGGCCACAGATTTCCAGAATCAAACCTCAGTCATATTCCCTGGACACATGGTTCCAAAATAAAACCTCAG
Organism: Balaenoptera borealis; assembly: GCF_965194805.1. Taxonomy (NCBI): domain Eukaryota; kingdom Metazoa; phylum Chordata; class Mammalia; order Artiodactyla; family Balaenopteridae; genus Balaenoptera; species Balaenoptera borealis. Next base: position 269,878 of record NW_028123308.1, read on the forward strand.
TCATGTTTGCAGGACCCATGGTTCCACAATCAAACCACAGTCATGTTCCCAGGAAAAAGGTGTCCAGAATCAAACCTCAGTCATGTTCCCAGGGAACAGGGTTCCAGTAACAAACCTCAGTCATGTTGCCAAGCCACAGGTTTCCACAATCAAACCTCAGACTTGTTCCCAGGTCACAGGGTTCCAGAATCCAACCGTTCTCATGTTCCCAGGCCACAGGTTTCAAGAATCCACTGATGTCATGTTCCCAGGCCACAGGATTCCAGAATAAAACCTCAGTCATGTTCCCAGTCCACAGGGTTCCAGAACCAAGCCTCAGTCAGGTTCCCAGGGCCCAGTATTCCACAATCTAAACAGATGTCATGTTCCCAGGCCACAGGATTCCAGAATCACGCCTCAGTCTTGTTCCTGGCCACAGGGTTCCGGAATCAAACCAATGTCAAGTTCCTAGGCCATGGGTTTCAAATATCAGGTCGCAGTCATGTTTCCAGGGCACAGGGTTCTACAATCAAACCTCAGTCATGTTGCCAGTCCACAGATTTCTGCCATTAAACCTCAGTCAAGTTCCCAGGCCACAGATTTCCAGAATCAAACCTCAGTCATGTTCCCAGGTCACAGGGTTCCAGAAAGAAACCAATGTCAAATTTGTAGGCCATGGGTTTCCAGTACCAGACCACAGTCATGTTTCCAGGGCACAGGGTTCTACAATCAAACCTCAGTCATGTTGCCAGTCCCCGGTTTTCTGCCATCAAAGCTCTGTCAAGTTCCCAGGCCACAGATTTCCAGAATCAAACCTCAGTCATATTCCCAGGACACATGGTTCCAGAATCAAACCTAAGTCATGTTTGCAGGACCCATGATTCCACAATCAAAACACAGTCATGTACCCAGCACAAAGGTGTCCAGAATCAAACCTCAGTCATGTTCCCAGGGAACAGGGTTCCAGAAACAAGCCTCAGTCATGTTGCCAAGCCACAGGTTTCCACCATCAAACCTCAGACATGTTCCCAGGTCACAGGGTTCCAGAATTAAACCGTTCTCATGTTCCCAGGCCACAGGGTGCCAGAATCCACTGATGTCATGTTCCCAGGCCACAGGGTTCCAGAAACAATCCTCAGTTATGTTCGAAGCCTACAGGGTTCCAGAATCAAACCTCCGTCATGTTCCCAGGCCAGAGGGTTCCAGAAACAAACCAATGTCAAATTCCTAGGCCATGGGTTTCCAGTACCAGGCCACAGTCATGTTTCCAGGCCACAGGGTTCAACAATCAAACCTCTGTCATGTTGCCAGTCCACAGGATTCTGCCATCAAACTTCAGTCAATTTCCCAGGTCACAGATTTCCAGAATCAAACCTCAGTCATATTCCCAGGACACATGGTTCCAGAAAAAAAACCTCAGTCTTGTTGGCAGGACCCACGGTTCCACAATCAAACCACAGTCATGTTCCCAGGACAAAGGTGTCCAGAATCAAACCTCAGTCATATTCCCAGGGAACAGGGTTCCAGTAACAAACCTCAGTCATTTTGCCAAGCCACAGTTTTCCACCATCAAACCTCAGACATATTCCCAGGCCACAGGGTTCCAGAATCAAGCCTCAGTCATGTTCCCAGGCCACAGGGATCCAGAATCAAACCTCAGTCATGTTGCCAGGCCAGAGGGTACCAGCATCAAACCTCAGTCATATTCCCAGACCACAGGTTTCCACAATCAAAACGATTTCATGTTCCCAGGCAACAGGGTACCAGAATCCAAACCGATGTCATGTTCCCAGGCCACAGGATTCCACGATCTAACATCAGTCATATTCCCAGGCCACATGGTTCCAGAATCAAACCTCAGTCTTGTTCCCAGTCCACAGGATTCCAGAACCAAGCCTTCAGTCCGGTTCCCAGGGCACAGTATGCCACAATCTAAACAGATGTCATGTTCCCAGGCCACAGGTTTCCAGAATCACGCCTCAATCATGTTCCCAGGCCACAGGGTTTCAGAATCAAACCAATGTCAATTTCCCAGGCCATGGGTTTCCAGTACCAGGCCACAGTCATATTTCCAGGCCACAGGCTTCTACAATCAAACCTCAGTCAACTTCCCAGGCCACAGATTTCCAGAATCAATCCTCAGTCATATTCCCAGGACACATGGTTCCAGAATAAAACCTCAGTCATGTTTGCAGGACCCATGGTTCCACAATCAAACCACAGTCATGTTCCCAGGACAAAGGTGTCCAGAATCAAACCTCAGTCATATTCCCAGGCCACAGTTTTCCAGAATCACGCCTCAGTCATGTTCCCAGGCCACAGGGTTCCAGAATCAAACCAATGTCAAATTCCTAGGCCATGGGTTTCCAGTACCAGCCCACAGTCATGTTTCCAGGGCACAGGGTTCTACAATCAAACCTCAGTCATGTTGCCAGTCCACAGGTTTCTGCCATCAAACCTCAGTCAAGTTTCCAGGCCACAGATTTCCAGAATCAAACCTCAGTCATATTCCCAGGACACATGGTTCCAGAATAAAATCTCAGTCTTGTTCCCACTCCACAGGATTCCAGAACCAAGCCTTCAGTCCGGTTCCCAGGGCACAGTATGCCACAATCTAAACAGATGTCATGTTCCCAGGCCACAGGTTTCCAGAATCACGCCTCAATCATGTTCCCAGGCCACAGGGTTTCAGAATCAAACCAATGTCAATTTCCCAGGCCATGGGTTTCCAATACCAGGCCACAGTCATATTTCCAGGCCACAGGGTTCTACAATCAAACCTCTGTCATGTTGCCAGTCCACAGGTTTCTGCCATCAAACCTCAGTCAAATTCCCAGGCCACAGATTTCCAGAATCAAACCTCAGTCATATTCCCAGGACACATGGTTCCAGAATCAAACCTCAGTCATGTTTGCACGGAACAGGGTTCCAGAAACAAACCTCAGTCATGTTGCCAAGCCACAGGTTTCCACCATCAAACCTCAGACATGTTCCCAGGTCACAGGGTTCCAGAATTAAACCGTTCTCATGTTCCCAGGCCACAGGTTTCCAGAATCCACTGATGTCATGTTCCCAGGCCACAGGGTTCCAGAAACAATCCTCAGTTATGTTCGCAGGCTACAAGGTTCCAGAATCAATCCTCAGTCATGTTCCCAGGCCACAGGGTTCCAGAACCAACCCTCAGTCAGATTCCCAGGGCACATTATTCCACAATCTAAACAGATGTCACGTTCCCAGGCCACAGGATTCCAGAATCAGGCCTCAGTCATGTTCCCAGGCCACAGGGATCCAGAATCAAACCTCAGTCATGTTGCCAGGCCAGAGGGTACCACCATCAAACCTCAGTCATATTCCCAGACCACAGGTTTCCACAATCAAACCGATTTCATGTTCCCAGGCAACAGGGTACCAGAATCCAAACCGATGTCATGTTCCCAGGCCACAGGATTCCACGATCTAACATCAGTCATATTCCCAGGCCATATGGTTCCAGAATCAAACCTCAGTCTTGTTCCCAGTCCACAGGATTCCAGAACCAAGCCTTCAGTCCGGTTCCCAGGGCACAGTATGCCACAATCTAAACAGATGTCATGTTCCCAGGCCACAGGTTTCCAGAATCAGGCCTCAATCAGGTTCCCAGGCCACAGGGTTGCAGAATCAAACCAATGTCAATTTCCCAGGCCATGGGTTTCCAGTACCAGGCCACAGTCATATTTCCAGGCCACAGGGTTCTACAATCAAACCTCAGTCAACTTCCCAGGCCACAGATTTCCAGAATCAAACCTCAGTCATATTCCCAGGACACATGGTTCCAGAATAAAACCTCAGTCATGTTTGCAGGACCCATGGTCCCACAATCAAACCACAGTCATGTTCCCAGGACAAAGGTGTCCAGAATCAAACCTCAGTCATGTTCCCAGGGAAGAGGGTTCCAGTAACAAACCTCAGTCATGTTGCCAAGCCACAGGTTTCCACCATGAAACCTCAGACATGTTCCCAGGCCACAGGGTTCCAGAATCAAACCGTTCTCATGTTCCCAGGCCACAGGTTTCAAGAATCCACTGATGTCATGTTCCCAGGCCACAGGATTCCAGAATAAAACCTCAGTCATGTTCCCAGTCCACAGGGTTCCAGAACCAAGCCTCAGTCAGGTTTCCAGGGCCCAGTATTCCACAATCTAAACAGATGTCATGTTCCCAGGCCACAGGATTCCAGAATCACGCCTCAGTCTTGTTCCTGGCCACAGGGTTCCGGAATCAAAACAATGTCAAGTTCCCAGGCCATGGGTTTCAAATATCAGGTCGCAGTCATGTTTCCAGGGCACAGGGTTCTACAATCAAACCTCAGTCATGTTGCCAGTCCACAGATTTCTGCCATTAAACCTCAGTCAAGTTCCCAGGCCACAGATTTCCAGAATCAAACCTCAGTCATATTCCCAGGCCACAGTTTTCCAGAATCACGCCTCAGTCATGTTCCCAGGCCACAGGGTTCCAGAATCCAACCAAAGTCAAATTCCTAGGCCATGGGTTTCCAGTACCAGGCCACAGTCATGTTTCTAGGGCACAGGGTTCTACAATCAAACCTCAGTCATGTTGCCAGTCCACAGGTTTCTGCCATCAAACCTCAGTCAAGTTCCCAGGCCACAGATTTCCGGAATCAAACCTCAGTCATATTCCCAGGACACATGGTTCCAGAATCAAACCTCAGTCATGTTTGCAGGACCCATGGTTCCACAATCAAACCACAGTCATGTTCCCAGGACAAAGGTGTCCAGAATCAAACCTCAGTCATATTCCCAGGGAAGAGGGTTCCAGTAACAAACCTCATTCATGTTGCCAAGCCACAGGTTTCCACCATCAAACCTCAGACATGTTCCCAGGCCACAGTGTTCCAGAATCCAACCGTTCTCATGTTCCCAGGCCACAGGGTTCAAGAATCCACTGATGTCATGTTCCCAGGCCACAGGATTCCAGAATAAATCCTCAGTCATGTTCCCAGTCCACAGGGATCCAGAACCAAGCCTCAGTCAGGTTCCCAGGGCCCAGTATTCCACAATCTAAACAGATGTCATGTTCCCAGGCCACAGGATTCCAGAATCACGCCTCAGTCTTGTTCCTGGCCACAGGGTTCCGGAATCAAAACAATGTCAAGTTCCCAGGCCATGGGTTTCAAATATCAGGTCGCAGTCATGTTTCCAGGGCACAGGGTTCTACAATCAAACCTCAGTCATGTTGCCAGTCCACAGATTTCTGCCATCAAACCTCAGTCAAGTTCCCAGGCCACAGATTTCCAGAATCAAACCTCAGTCATATTCCCAGGCCACAGTTTTCCAGAATCACGCCTCAGTCATGTTCCCAGGCCACAGGGTTCCAGAATCCAACCAAAGTCAAATTCCTAGGCCATGGGTTTCCAGTACCAGGCCACAGTCATGTTTCTAGGGCACAGGGTTCTACAATCAAACCTCAGTCATGTTGCCAGTCCACAGGTTTCTGCCATCAAACCTCAGTCAAGTTCCCAGGCCACAGATTTCCGGAATCAAACCTCAGTCATATTCCCAGGACACATGGTTCCAGAATCAAACCTCAGTCATGTTTGCAGGACCCATGGTTCCACAATCAAACCACAGTCATGTTCCCAGGACAAAGGTGTCCAGAATCAAACCTCAGTCATATTCCCAGGGAAGAGGGTTCCAGTAACAAACCTCATTCATGTTGCCAAGCCACAGGTTTCCACCATCAAACCTCAGACATGTTCCCAGGCCACAGTGTTCCAGAATCCAACCGTTCTCATGTTCCCAGGCCACAGGGTTCAAGAATCCACTGATGTCATGTTCCCAGGCCACAGGATTCCAGAATAAATCCTCAGTCATGTTCCCAGTCCACAGGGATCCAGAACCAAGCCTCAGTCAGGTTCCCAGGGCCCAGTATTCCACAATCTAAACAGATGTCATGTTCCCAGGCCACAGGATTCCAGAATCACGCCTCAGTCTTGTTCCTGGCCACAGGGTTCCGGAATCAAAACAATGTCAAGTTCCCAGGCCATGGGTTTCAAATATCAGGTCGCAGTCATGTTTCCAGGGCACAGGGTTCTACAATCAAACCTCAGTCATGTTGCCAGTCCACAGATTTCTGCCATTAAACCTCAGTCAAGTTCCCAGGCCACAGATTTCCAGAATCAAACCTCAGTCATATTCCCAGGCGACAGTTTTCCAGAATCACGCCTCAGTCATGTTCCCAGGCCACAGGGTTCCAAAATCCAACCAATGTCAAATTCCTAGGCCATGGGTTTCCAGTACCAGCCCACAGTCATGTTTCCAGGGCACAGGGTTCTACAATCAAACCTCAGTCATGTTGCCAGTCCACAGGTTTCTGCCATCAAACCTCAGTCAAGTTTCCAGGCCACAGATTTCCAGAATCAAACCTCAGTCATATTCCCAGGACACATGGTTCCAGAATCAAACCTCAGGCATGTTTGCAGGACCCATGATTCCACAATCAAAACACAGTCATTGTCCCAGAACAAAGGTGTCCAGAATCAAACCTCAGTCATGTTCCCAGGGAACAGGGTTCCAGAAACAAACCTCAGTCATGTTGCCAAGCCACAGGTTTCCACCATCAAACCTCAGACATGTTCCCAGGTCACAGGGTTCCAGAATTAAACCGTTCTCATGTTCCCAGGCCACAGGGTTCCAGAATCCACTGATGTCATGTTCCCAGGCCACAGGGTTCCAGAATCAAACCAATGTCAAATTCCTAGGCCATGGGTTTCCAGTACCAGGCCACAGTCATGTTTCCAGGGCACAGGGTTCTACAATCAAACCTCAGTCATATTCCCAGTCCACAGGGTTCCAGAACCAAGCCTCAGTCAGATTCCCAGGGCACATTATTCCACAATCTAAACAGATGTCATGTTCCCAGGCCACAGGATTCCAGAATCATGCCTCAGTCATGTTCCCAGGCCACAGGGATCCAGAATCAAACCTCAGTCATGTTGCCAGGCCAGAGGGTACCACCATCAAACCTCAGTCATATTCCCAGACCACAGGTTTCCACAATCAAACCGATTTCATGTTCCCAGGCAACAGGGTACCAGAATTCAAACCAATGTCATGTTCCCAGGCCACAGGATTCCACGATCTAACATCAGTCATATTCCCAGGCCACATGGTTCCAGAATCAAACCTCAGTCTTGTTCCCAGTCCACAGGATTCCAGAACCAAGCCTTCAGTCCGGTTCCCAGGGCACAGTATGCCACAATCTAAACAGATGTCATGTTCCCAGGCCACAGTTTTCCAGAATCAGGCCTCAATCATGTTCCCAGGCCACAGGGTTGCAGAATCAAATCAATGTCAATTTCCCAGGCCATGGGTTTCCAGTACCAGGCCACAGTCATATTTCCAGGCCACAGGGTTCTACAATCAAACCTCTGTCATGTTGCCAGTCCACAGGTTTCTGCCATCAAACCTCAGTCAAGTTCCCAGGCCACAGATTTCCAGAATCAAACCTCAGTCATATTCCCTGGACACATGGTTCCAAAATAAAACCTCAGTCATGTTTGCAGGACCCATGGTTCCACAATCAAACCACAGTCATGTTCCCAGGAAAAAGGTGTCCAGAATCAAACCTCAGTCATGTTCCCAGGGAACAGGGTTCCAGTAACAAACCTCAGTCATGTTGCCAAGCCACAGGTTTCCACAATCAAACCTCAGACTTGTTCCCAGGTCACAGGGTTCCAGAATCCAACCGTTCTCATGTTCCCAGGCCACAGGTTTCAAGAATCCACTGATGTCATGTTCCCAGGCCACAGGATTCCAGAATAAAACCTCAGTCATGTTCCCAGTCCACAGGGTTCCAGAACCAAGCCTCAGTCAGGTTCCCAGGGCCCAGTATTCCACAATCTAAACAGATGTCATGTTCCCAGGCCACAGGATTCCAGAATCACGCCTCAGTCTTGTTCCTGGCCACAGGGTTCCGGAATCAAACCAATGTCAAGTTCCTAGGCCATGGGTTTCAAATATCAGGTCGCAGTCATGTTTCCAGGGCACAGGGTTCTACAATCAAACCTCAGTCATGTTGCCAGTCCACAGATTTCTGCCATTAAACCTCAGTCAAGTTCCCAGGCCACAGATTTCCAGAATCAAACCTCAGTCATGTTCCCAGGTCACAGGGTTCCAGAAACAAACCAATGTCAAATTCGTAGGCCATGGGTTTCCAGTACCAGACCACAGTCATGTTTCCAGGGCACAGGGTTCTACAATCAAACCTCAGTCATGTTGCCAGTCCCCAGTTTTCTGCCATCAAAGCTCTGTCAAGTTCCCAGGCCACAGATTTCCAGAATCAAACCTCAGTCATATTCCCAGGACACATGGTTCCAGAATCAAACCTAAGTCATGTTTGCAGGACCCATGATTCCACAATCAAAACACAGTCATGTACCCAGCACAAAGGTGTCCAGAATCAAACCTCAGTCATGTTCCCAGGGAACAGGGTTCCAGAAACAAGCCTCAGTCATGTTGCCAAGCCACAGGTTTCCACCATCAAACCTCAGACATGTTCCCAGGTCACAGGGTTCCAGAATTAAACCGTTCTCATGTTCCCAGGCCACAGGGTGCCAGAATCCACTGATGTCATGTTCCCAGGCCACAGGGTTCCAGAAACAATCCTCAGTTATGTTCGAAGCCTACAGGGTTCCAGAATCAAACCTCCGTCATGTTCCCAGGCCACAGATTTCCAGAATCAAACCTCAGTCATATTCCCAGGACACATGGTTCCAGAATAAAACCTCAGTCATGTTTGCAGGACCCATGGTCCCACAATCAAAACACAGTCATGTACCCAGCACAAAGGTGTCCAGAATCAAACCTCAGTCATGTTCCCAGGGAACAGGGTTCCAGAAACAAGCCTCAGTCATGATGCCAAGCCACAGGTTTCCACCATCAAACCTCAGACATGTTCCCAGGTCACAGGGTTCCAGAATTAAACCGTTCTCATGTTCCCAGGCCACAGGGTGCCAGAATCCACTGATGTCATGTTCCCAGGCCACAGGGTTCCAGAAACAATCCTCAGTTATGTTCGAAGCCTACAGGGTTCCAGAATCAAACCTCCGTCATGTTCCCAGGCCAGAGGGTTCCAGAAACAAACCAATGTCAAATTCCTAGGCCATGGGTTTCCAGTACCAGGCCACAGTCATGTTTCCAGGCCACAGGGTTCAACAATCAAACCTCTGTCATGTTGCCAGTCCACAGGATTCTGCCATCAAACTTCAGTCAATTTCCCAGGTCACAGATTTCCAGAATCAAACCTCAGTCATATTCCCAGGACACATGGTTCCAGAAAAAAAACCTCAGTCTTGTTGGCAGGACCCACGGTTCCACAATCAAACCACAGTCATGTTCCCAGGACAAAGGTGTCCAGAATCAAACCTCAGTCATGTTCCCAGGGAACAGGGTTCCAGTAACAAACCTCAGTCATTTTGCCAAGCCACAGTTTTCCACCATCAAACCTCAGACATATTCCCAGGCCACAGGGTTCCAGAATCAAGCCTCAGTCATGTTCCCAGGCCACAGGGATCCAGAATCAAACCTCAGTCATGTTGCCAGGCCAGAGGGTACCACCATCAAACCTCAGTCATATTCCCAGACCACAGGTTTCCACAATCAAACCGATTTCATGTTCCCAGGCAACAGGGTACCAGAATCCAAACCGATGTCATGTTCCCAGGCCACAGGATTCCACGATCTAACATCAGTCATATTCCCAGGCCACATGGTTCCAGAATCAAACCTCAGTCTTGTTCCCAGTCCACAGGATTCCAGAACCAAGCCTTCAGTCCGGTTCCCAGGGCACAGTATGCCACAATCTAAACAGATGTCATGTTCCCAGGCCACAGGTTTCCAGAATCACGCCTCAATCATGTTCCCAGGCCACAGGGTTTCAGAATCAAACCAATGTCAATTTCCCAGGCCATGGGTTTCCAGTACCAGGCCACAGTCATATTTCCAGGCCACAGGGTTCTACAATCAAACCTCAGTCAACTTCCCAGGCCACAGATTTCCAGAATCAATCCTCAGTCATATTCCCAGGACACATGGTTCCAGAATAAAACCTCAGTCATGTTTGCAGGACCCATGGTTCCACAATCAAACCACAGTCATGTTCCCAGGACAAAGGTGTCCAGAATCAAACCTCAGTCATGTTCCCAGGGAAGAGGGTTCCAGGAACAAACCTCAGTCATGTTGCCAAGCCACAGGTTTCCACCATCAAACCTCAGACATGTTCCCAGGCCACAGGGTTCCAGAATCAAACCGTTCTCATGTTACCAGGCCACAGGTTTCAAGAATCCACTGATGTCATGTTCCCAGGCCACAGGATTCCAGAATAAAACCTCAGTCATGTTCCCAGTCCACAGGGTTCCAGAACCAAGCCTCAGTCAGGTTCCCAGGGCCCAGTATTCCACAATCTAAACAGATGTCATGTTCCCAGGCCACAGGATTCCAGAATCACGCCTCAGTCTTGTTCCTGGCCACAGAGTTCCGGAATCAAAACAATGTCAAGTTCCCAGGCCATGGGTTTCAAACATCAGGTCGCAGTCATGTTTCCAGGGCACAGGGTTCTACAATCAAACCTCAGTCATGTTGCCAGTCCACAGATTTCTGCCATCAAACCTCAGTCAAGTTCCCAGGCCACAGATTTCCAGAATCAAACCTCAGTCATATTCCCAGGCCACAGTTTTCCAGAATCACGCCTCAGTCATGTTCCCAGGCCACAGGGTTCCAGAATCAAACCAATGTCAAATTCCTAGGCCATGGGTTTCCAGTACCAGCCCACAGTCATGTTTCCAGGGCACAGGGTTCTACAATCAAACCTCAGTCATGTTGCCAGTCCACAGGTTTCTGCCATCAAACCTCAGTCAAGTTTCCAGGCCACAGATTTCCAGAATCAAACCTCAGTCATATTCCCAGGACACATGGTTCCAGAATAAAATCTCAGTCTTGTTCCCACTCCACAGGATTCCAGAACCAAGCCTTCAGTCCGGTTCCCAGGGCACAGTATGCCACAATCTAAACAGATGTCATGTTCCCAGGCCACAGGTTTCCAGAATCACGCCTCAATCATGTTCCCAGGCCACAGGGTTTCAGAATCAAACCAATGTCAATTTCCCAGGCCATGGGTTTCCAGTACCAGGCCACAGTCATATTTCCAGGCCACAGGGTTCTACAATCAAACCTCTGTCATGTTGCCAGTCCACAGGTTTCTGCCATCAAACCTCAGTCAAATTCCCAGGCCACAGATTTCCAGAATCAAACCTCAGTCATATTCCCAGGACACATGGTTCCAGAATCAAACCTCAGTCATGTTTGCAGGGAACAGGGTTCCAGAAACAAACCTCAGTCATGTTGCCAAGCCACAGGTTTCCACCATCAAACCTCAGACATGTTCCCAGGTCACAGGGTTCCAGAATTAAACCGTTCTCATGTTCCCAGGCCACAGGTTTCCAGAATCCACTGATGTCATGTTCCCAGGCCACAGGGTTCCAGAAACAATCCTCAGTTATGTTCGCAGGCTACAAGGTTCCAGAATCAATCCTCAGTCATGTTCCCAGGCCACAGGGTTCCAGAATCAAACCAATGTCAAATTCCTAGGCCATGGGTTTCTAGTACCAGGCCACAGTCATGTTTCCAGGGCATAGGGTTCTACAATCAAACCTCAGTCATGTTCCCAGTCCACAGATTTCTGCCATCAACCCTCAGTCAAGTACCCGGCCACAGTTTTCCAGAATCAAACCTCAGTCATGTTCCCAGGCCACAGGGTTCCAGAATCAAAGCAATGTCAAATTCCTAGGCCATGGGTTTCCAGTACCAGGCCACAGTCATGTTTCCAGAGCACAGGGTTCTACAATCAAACCTCAGTCATGTTCCCAGTCCACAGGGTTCCAGAACCAAGCCTCAGTCAGATTCCCAGGGCACATTATTCCACAATCTAAACAGATGTCACGTTCCCAGGCCACAGGATTCCAGAATCAGGCCTCAGTCATGTTCCCAGGCCACAGGGATCCAGAATCAAACCTCATTCATGTTGCCAGGCCAGAGGGTACCACCATCAAACTTCAGTCATATTCCCAGACCACAGGTTTCCACAATCAAACCGATTTCATGTTCCCAGGCAACAGGGTACCAGAATCCAAACCGATGTCATGTTCCCAGGCCACAGGATTCCACGATCTAACATCAGTCATATTCCCAGGCCATATGGTTCCAGAATCAAACCTCAGTCTTGTTCCCAGTCCACAGGATTCCAGAACCAAGCCTTCAGTCCGGTTCCCAGGGCACAGTATGCCACAATCTAAACAGATGTCATGTTCCCAGGCCACAGGTTTCCAGAATCAGGCCTCAATCAGGTTCCCAGGCCACAGGGTTGCAGAATCAAACCAAAGTCAATTTCCCAGGCCATGGGTTTCCAGTACCAGGCCACAGTCATATTTCCAGGCCACAGGGTTCTACAATCAAACCTCAGTCATGTTGCCAGTCCACAGGTTTCTGCCATCAAACCTCAGTCAAGTTTCCAGGCCACAGATTTCCAGATTCAAACCTCAGTCATATTCCCAGGACATATGGTTCCAGAATAAAATCTCAGTCTTGTTCCCACTCCACAGGATTCCAGAACCAAGCATTCAGTCCGGTTCCCAGGGCACAGTATGCCACAATGTAAACAGATGTCATGTTCCCAGGCCACAGGTTTCCAGAATCACGCCTCAATCATGTTCCCAGGCCACAGGGTTTCAGAATCAAACCAATGTCAATTTCCCAGGCCATGGGTTTCCAGTACCAGGCCACAGTCATATTTCCAGGCCACAGGGTTCTACAATCAAACCTCAGTCAACTTCCCAGGCCACAGATTTCCAGAATCAAACCTCAGTCATATTCCCAGGACACATGGTTCCAGAATAAAACCTCAGTCATGTTTGCAGGACCCATGGTCCCACAATCAAACCACAGTCATGTTCCCAGGACAAAGGTGTCCAGAATCAAACCTCAGTCATGTTCCCAGGGAAGAGGGTTCCAGTAACAAACCTCAGTCATGTTGCCAAGCCACAGGTTTCCACCATCAAACCTCAGACATGTTCCAAGGCCACAGGGTTCCAGAATCAAACCGTTCTCATGTTCCCAGGCCACAGGTTTCAAGAATCCACTGATGTCATGTTCCCAGGCCACAGGATTCCAGAATAAAACCTCAGTCATGTTCCCAGTCCACAGGGTTCCAGAACCAAGCCTCAGTCAGGTTCCCAAGGCCCAGTATTCCACAATCTAAACAGATGTCATGTTCCCAGGCCACGGGATTCCAGAATCACGCCTCAGTCTTGTTCCTGGCCACAGGGTTCCGGAATCAAAACAATGTCAAGTTCCCAGGCCATGGGTTTCAAATATCAGGTCGCAGTCATGTTTCCAGGGCACAGGGTTCTACAATCAAACCTCAGTCATGTTGCCAGTCCACAGATTTCTGCCATCAAACCTCAGTCAAGTTCCCAGGCCACAGATTTCCAGAATCAAACCTCAGTCATATTCCCAGGCCACAGTTTTCCAGAATCACGCCTCAGTCATGTTCCCAGGCCACAGGGTTCCAGAATCCAACCAAAGTCAAATTCCTAGGCCATGGGTTTCCAGTACCAGGCCACAGTCATGTTTCCAGGGCACAGGGTTCTACAATCAAACCTCAGTCATGTTGCCAGTCCACAGGTTTCTGCCATCAAACCTCAGTCAAGTTCCCAGGCCACAGATTTCCGGAATCAAACCTCAGTCATATTCCCAGGACACATGGTTCCAGAATCAAACCTCAGTCATGTTTGCAGGACCCATGGTTCCACAATCAAACCACAGTCATGTTCCCAGGACAAAGGTGTCCAGAATCAAACCTCAGTCATATTCCCAGGGAAGAGGGTTCCAGTAACAAACCTCATTCATGTTGCCAAGCCACAGGTTTCCACCATCAAACCTCAGACATGTTCCCAGGCCACAGTGTTCCAGAATCCAACCGTTCTCATGTTCCCAGGCCACAGGGTTCAAGAATCCACTGATGTCATGTTCCCAGGCCACAGGATTCCAGAATAAATCCTCAGTCATGTTCCCAGTCCACAGGGATCCAGAACCAAGCCTCAGTCAGGTTCCCAGGGCCCAGTATTCCACAATCTAAACAGATGTCATGTTCCCAGGCCACAGGATTCCAGAATCACGCCTCAGTCTTGTTCCTGGCCACAGGGTTCCGGAATCAAAACAATGTCAAGTTCCCAGGCCATGGGTTTCAAATATCAGGTCGCAGTCATGTTTCCAGGGCACAGGGTTCTACAATCAAACCTCAGTCATGTTGCCAGTCCACAGATTTCTGCCATTAAACCTCAGTCAAGTTCCCAGGCCACAGATTTCCAGAATCAAACCTCAGTCATATTCCCAGGCGACAGTTTTCCAGAATCACGCCTCAGTCATGTTCCCAGGCCACAGGGTTCCAAAATCCAACCAATGTCAAATTCCTAGGCCATGGGTTTCCAGTACCAGCCCACAGTCATGTTTCCAGGGCACAGGGTTCTACAATCAAACCTCAGTCATGTTGCCAGTCCACAGGTTTCTGCCATCAAACCTCAGTCAAGTTTCCAGGCCACAGATTTCCAGAATCAAACCTCAGTCATATTCCCAGGACACATGGTTCCAGAATCAAACCTCAGGCATGTTTGCAGGACCCATGATTCCACAATCAAAACACAGTCATTGTCCCAGAACAAAGGTGTCCAGAATCAAACCTCAGTCATGTTCCCAGGGAACAGGGTTCCAGAAACAAACCTCAGTCATGTTGCCAAGCCACAGGTTTCCACCATCAAACCTCAGACATGTTCCCAGGTCACAGGGTTCCAGAATTAAACCGTTCTCATGTTCCCAGGCCACAGGGTTCCAGAATCCACTGATGTCATGTTCCCAGGCCACAGGGTTCCAGAATCAAACCAATGTCAAATTCCTAGGCCATGGGTTTCCAGTACCAGGCCACAGTCATGTTTCCAGGGCACAGGGTTCTACAATCAAACCTCAGTCATATTCCCAGTCCACAGGGTTCCAGAACCAAGCCTCAGTCAGATTCCCAGGGCACATTATTCCACAATCTAAACAGATGTCATGTTCCCAGGCCACAGGATTCCAGAATCACGCCTCAGTCATGTTCCCAGGCCACAGGGATCCAGAATCAAACCTCAGTCATGTTGCCAGGCCAGAGGGTACCAGCATCAAACCTCAGTCATATTCCCAGACCACAGGTTTCCACAATCAAACCGATTTCATGTTCCCAGGCAACAGGGTACCAGAATTCAAACCAATGTCATGTTCCCAGGCCACAGGATTCCACGATCTAACATCAGTCATATTCCCAGGCCACATGGTTCCAGAATCAAACCTCAGTCTTGTTCCCAGTCCACAGGATTCCAGAACCAAGCCTTCAGTCCGGTTCCCAGGGCACAGTATGCCACAATCTAAACAGATGTCATGTTCCCAGGCCACAGGTTTCCAGAATCAGGCCTCAATTATGTTCCCAGGCCACAGGGTTGCAGAATCAAACCAATGTCAATTTCCCAGGCCATGGGTTTCCAGTACCAGGCCACAGTCATGTTTCCAGGGCACAGGGTTCTACAATCAAACCTCAGTCATGTTGCCAGTCCACAGGTTTCTGCCATCAAACCTCAGTCAAGTTTCCAGGCCACAGATTTCCAGAATCAAACCTCAGTCATATTCCCAGGACACATGGTTCCAGAATAAAATCTCAGTCTTGTTCCCACTCCACAGGATTCCAGAACCAAGCCTTCAGTCCGGTTCCCAGGGCACAGTATGCCACAATCTAAACAGATGTCATGTTCCCAGGCCACAGGTTTCCAGAATCACGCCTCAATCATGTTCCCAGGCCACAGGGTTTCAGAATCAAACCAATGTCAATTTCCCAGGCCATGGGTTTCCAGTACCAGGCCACAGTCATATTTCCAGGCCACAGGGTTCTACAATCAAACCTCTGTCATGTTGCCAGTCCACAGGTTTCTGCCATCAAACCTCAGTCAAATTCCCAGGCCACAGATTTCCAGAATCAAACCTCAGTCATATTCCCAGGACACATGGTTCCAGAATCAAACCTCAGTCATGTTTGCAGGGAACAGGGTTCCAGAAACAAACCTCAGTCATGTTGCCAAGCCACAGGTTTCCACCATCAAACCTCAGACATGTTCCCAGGTCACAGGGTTCCAGAATTAAACCGTTCTCATGTTCCCAGGCCACAGGTTTCCAGAATCCACTGATGTCATGTTCCCAGGCCACAGGGTTCCAGAAACAATCCTCAGTTATGTTCGCAGGCTACAAGGTTCCAGAATCAATCCTCAGTCATGTTCCCAGGCCACAGGGTTCCAGAATCAAACCAATGTCAAATTCCTAGGCCATGGGTTTCTAGTACCAGGCCACAGTCATGTTTCCAGGGCATAGGGTTCTACAATCAAACCTCAGTCATGTTCCCAGTCCACAGATTTCTGCCATCAACCCTCAGTCAAGTACCCGGCCACAGTTTTCCAGAATCAAACCTCAGTCATGTTCCCAGGCCACAGGGTTCCAGAATCAAAGCAATGTCAAATTCCTAGGCCATGGGTTTCCAGTACCAGGCCACAGTCATGTTTCCAGAGCACAGGGTTCTACAATCAAACCTCAGTCATGTTCCCAGTCCACAGGGTTCCAGAACCAAGCCTCAGTCAGATTCCCAGGGCACATTATTCCACAATCTAAACAGATGTCACGTTCCCAGGCCACAGGATTCCAGAATCAGGCCTCAGTCATGTTCCCAGGCCACAGGGATCCAGAATCAAACCTCATTCATGTTGCCAGGCCAGAGGGTACCACCATCAAACTTCAGTCATATTCCCAGACCACAGGTTTCCACAATCAAACCGATTTCATGTTCCCAGGCAACAGGGTACCAGAATCCAAACCGATGTCATGTTCCCAGGCCACAGGATTCCACGATCTAACATCAGTCATATTCCCAGGCCATATGGTTCCAGAATCAAACCTCAGTCTTGTTCCCAGTCCACAGGATTCCAGAACCAAGCCTTCAGTCCGGTTCCCAGGGCACAGTATGCCACAATCTAAACAGATGTCATGTTCCCAGGCCACAGGTTTCCAGAATCAGGCCTCAATCAGGTTCCCAGGCCACAGGGTTGCAGAATCAAACCAATGTCAATTTCCCAGGCCATGGGTTTCCAGTACCAGGCCACAGTCATATTTCCAGGCCACAGGGTTCTACAATCAAACCTCAGTCATCTTGCCAGTCCACAGGTTTCTGCCATCAAACCTCAGTCAAGTTTCCAGGCCACAGATTTCCAGATTCAAACCTCAGTCATATTCCCAGGACATATGGTTCCAGAATAAAATCTCAGTCTTGTTCCCACTCCACAGGATTCCAGAACCAAGCCTTCAGTCCGGTTCCCAGGGCACAGTATGCCACAATGTAAACAGATGTCATGTTCCCAGGCCACAGGTTTCCAGAATCACGCCTCAATCATGTTCCCAGGCCACAGGGTTTCAGAATCAGACCAATGTCAATTTCCCAGGCCATGGGTTTCCAGTACCAGGCCACAGTCATATTTCCAGGCCACAGGGTTCTACAATCAAACCTCAGTCAACTTCCCAGGCCACAGATTTCCAGAATCAAACCTCAGTCATATTCCCAGGACACATGGTTCCAGAATAAAACCTCAGTCATGTTTACAGGACCCATGGTCCCACAATCAAACCACAGTCATGTTCCCAGGACAAAGGTGTCCAGAATCAAACCTCAGTCATGTTCCCAGGGAAGAGGGTTCCAGTAACAAACCTCAGTCATGTTGCCAAGCCACAGGTTTCCACCATCAAACCTCAGACATGTTCCAAGGCCACAGGGTTCCAGAATCAAACCGTTCTCATGTTCCCAGGCCACAGGTTTCAAGAATCCACTGATGTCATGTTCCCAGGCCACAGGATTCCAGAATAAAACCTCAGTCATGTTCCCAGTCCACAGGGTTCCAGAACCAAGCCTCAGTCAGGTTCCCAAGGCCCAGTATTCCACAATCTAAACAGATGTCATGTTCCCAGGCCACGGGATTCCAGAATCACGCCTCAGTCTTGTTCCTGGCCACAGGGTTCCGGAATCAAAACAATGTCAAGTTCCCAGGCCATGGGTTTCAAATATCAGGTCGCAGTCATGTTTCCAGGGCACAGGGTTCTACAATCAAACCTCAGTCATGTTGCCAGTCCACAGATTTCTGCCATCAAACCTCAGTCAAGTTCCCAGGCCACAGATTTCCAGAATCAAACCTCAGTCATATTCCCAGGCCACAGTTTTCCAGAATCACGCCTCAGTCATGTTCCCAGGCCACAGGGTTCCAGAATCCAACCAAAGTCAAATTCCTAGGCCATGGGTTTCCAGTACCAGGCCACAGTCATGTTTCCAGGGCACAGGGTTCTACAATCAAACCTCAGTCATGTTGCCAGTCCACAGGTTTCTGCCATCAAACCTCAGTCAAGTTCCCAGGCCACAGATTTCCGGAATCAAACCTCAGTCATATTCCCAGGACACATGGTTCCAGAATCAAACCTCAGTCATGTTTGCAGGACCCATGGTTCCACAATCAAACCACAGTCATGTTCCCAGGACAAAGGTGTCCAGAATCAAACCTCAGTCATATTCCCAGGGAAGAGGGTTCCAGTAACAAACCTCATTCATGTTGCCAAGCCACAGGTTTCCACCATCAAACCTCAGACATGTTCCCAGGCCACAGTGTTCCAGAATCCAACCGTTCTCATGTTCCCAGGCCACAGGGTTCAAGAATCCACTGATGTCATGTTCCCAGGCCACAGGATTCCAGAATAAATCCTCAGTCATGTTCCCAGTCCACAGGGATCCAGAACCAAGCCTCAGTCAGGTTCCCAGGGCCCAGTATTCCACAATCTAAACAGATGTCATGTTCCCAGGCCACAGGATTCCAGAATCACGCCTCAGTCTTGTTCCTGGCCACAGGGTTCCGGAATCAAAACAATGTCAAGTTCCCAGGCCATGGGTTTCAAATATCAGGTCGCAGTCATGTTTCCAGGGCACAGGGTTCTACAATCAAACCTCAGTCATGTTGCCAGTCCACAGATTTCTGCCATTAAACCTCAGTCAAGTTCCCAGGCCACAGATTTCCAGAATCAAACCTCAGTCATATTCCCAGGCGACAGTTTTCCAGAATCACGCCTCAGTCATGTTCCCAGGCCACAGGGTTCCAAAATCCAACCAATGTCAAATTCCTAGGCCATGGGTTTCCAGTACCAGCCCACAGTCATGTTTCCAGGGCACAGGGTTCTACAATCAAACCTCAGTCATGTTGCCAGTCCACAGGTTTCTGCCATCAAACCTCAGTCAAGTTTCCAGGCCACAGATTTCCAGAATCAAACCTCAGTCATATTCCCAGGACACATGGTTCCAGAATCAAACCTCAGTCATGTTTGCAGGACCCATGATTCCACAATCAAAACACAGTCATTGTCCCAGAACAAAGGTGTCCAGAATCAAACCTCAGTCATGTTCCCAGGGAACAGGGTTCCAGAAACAAACCTCAGTCATGTTGCCAAGCCACAGGTTTCCACCATCAAACCTCAGACATGTTCCCAGGTCACAGGGTTCCAGAATTAAACCGTTCTCATGTTCCCAGGCCACAGGGTTCCAGAATCCACTGATGTCATGTTCCCAGGCCACAGGGTTCCAGAATCAAACCAATGTCAAATTCCTAGGCCATGGGTTTCCAGTACCAGGCCACAGTCATGTTTCCAGGGCACAGGGTTCTACAATCAAACCTCAGTCATATTCCCAGTCCACAGGGTTCCAGAACCAAGCCTCAGTCAGATTCCCAGGGCACATTATTCCACAATCTAAACAGATGTCATGTTCCCAGGCCACAGGATTCCAGAATCACGCCTCAGTCATGTTCCCAGGCCACAGGGATCCAGAATCAAACCTCAGTCATATTGCCAGGCCAGAGGGTACCAGCATCAAACCTCAGTCATATTCCCAGACCACAGGTTTCCACAATCAAACCGATTTCATGTTCCCAGGCAACAGGGTACCAGAATTCAAACCAATGTCATGTTCCCAGGCCACAGGATTCCACGATCTAACATCAGTCATATTCCCAGGCCACATGGTTCCAGAATCAAACCTCAGTCTTGTTCCCAGTCCACAGGATTCCAGAACCAAGCCTTCAGTCCGGTTCCCAGGGCACAGTATGCCACAATCTAAACAGATGTCATGTTCCCAGGCCACAGGTTTCCAGAATCAGGCCTCAATTATGTTCCCAGGCCACAGGGTTGCAGAATCAAACCAATGTCAATTTCCCAGGCCATGGGTTTCCAGTACCAGGCCACAGTCATGTTTCCAGGGCACAGGGTTCTACAATCAAACCTCAGTCATGTTGCCAGTCCACAGGTTTCTGCCATCAAACCTCAGTCAAGTTTCCAGGCCACAGATTTCCAGAATCAAACCTCAGTCATATTCCCAGGACACATGGTTCCAGAATAAAATCTCAGTCTTGTTCCCACTCCACAGGATTCCAGAACCAAGCCTTCAGTCCGGTTCCCAGGGCACAGTATGCCACAATCTAAACAGATGTCATGTTCCCAGGCCACAGGTTTCCAGAATCACGCCTCAATCATGTTCCCAGGCCACAGGGTTTCAGAATCAAACCAATGTCAATTTCCCAGGCCATGGGTTTCCAGTACCAGGCCACAGTCATATTTCCAGGCCACAGGGTTCTACAATCAAACCTCTGTCATGTTGCCAGTCCACAGGTTTCTGCCATCAAACCTCAGTCAAATTCCCAGGCCACAGATTTCCAGAATCAAACCTCAGTCATATTCCCAGGACACATGGTTCCAGAATCAAACCTCAGTCATGTTTGCAGGGAACAGGGTTCCAGAAACAAACCTCAGTCATGTTGCCAAGCCACAGGTTTCCACCATCAAACCTCAGACATGTTCCCAGGTCACAGGGTTCCAGAATTAAACCGTTCTCATGTTCCCAGGCCACAGGTTTCCAGAATCCACTGATGTCATGTTCCCAGGCCACAGGGTTCCAGAAACAATCCTCAGTTATGTTCGCAGGCTACAAGGTTCCAGAATCAATCCTCAGTCATGTTCCCAGGCCACAGGGTTCCAGAATCAAACCAATGTCAAATTCCTAGGCCATGGGTTTCTAGTACCAGGCCACAGTCATGTTTCCAGGGCATAGGGTTCTACAATCAAACCTCAGTCATGTTCCCAGTCCACAGATTTCTGCCATCAACCCTCAGTCAAGTACCCGGCCACAGTTTTCCAGAATCAAACCTCAGTCATGTTCCCAGGCCACAGGGTTCCAGAATCAAAGCAATGTCAAATTCCTAGGCCATGGGTTTCCAGTACCAGGCCACAGTCATGTTTCCAGAGCACAGGGTTCTACAATCAAACCTCAGTCATGTTCCCAGTCCACAGGGTTCCAGAACCAAGCCTCAGTCAGATTCCCAGGGCACATTATTCCACAATCTAAACAGATGTCACGTTCCCAGGCCACAGGATTCCAGAATCAGGCCTCAGTCATGTTCCCAGGCCACAGGGATCCAGAATCAAACCTCATTCATGTTGCCAGGCCAGAGGGTACCACCATCAAACTTCAGTCATATTCCCAGACCACAGGTTTCCACAATCAAACCGATTTCATGTTCCCAGGCAACAGGGTACCAGAATCCAAACCGATGTCATGTTCCCAGGCCACAGGATTCCACGATCTAACATCAGTCATATTCCCAGGCCATATGGTTCCAGAATCAAACCTCAGTCTTGTTCCCAGTCCACAGGATTCCAGAACCAAGCCTTCAGTCCGGTTCCCAGGGCACAGTATGCCACAATCTAAACAGATGTCATGTTCCCAGGCCACAGGTTTCCAGAATCAGGCCTCAATCAGGTTCCCAGGCCACAGGGTTGCAGAATCAAACCAATGTCAATTTCCCAGGCCATGGGTTTCCAGTACCAGGCCACAGTCATATTTCCAGGCCACAGGGTTCTACAATCAAACCTCAGTCATGTTGCCAGTCCACAGGTTTCTGCCATCAAACCTCAGTCAAGTTTCCAGGCCACAGATTTCCAGATTCAAACCTCAGTCATATTCCCAGGACATATGGTTCCAGAATAAAATCTCAGTCTTGTTCCCACTCCACAGGATTCCAGAACCAAGCCTTCAGTCCGGTTCCCAGGGCACAGTATGCCACAATGTAAACAGATGTCATGTTCCCAGGCCACAGGTTTCCAGAATCACGCCTCAATCATGTTCCCAGGCCACAGGGTTTCAGAATCAAACCAATGTCAATTTCCCAGGCCATGGGTTTCCAGTACCAGGCCACAGTCATATTTCCAGGCCACAGGGTTCTACAATCAAACCTCAGTCAACTTCCCAGGCCACAGATTTCCAGAATCAAACCTCAGTCATATTCCCAGGACACATGGTTCCAGAATAAAACCTCAGTCATGTTTGCAGGACCCATGGTCCCACAATCAAACCACAGTCATGTTCCCAGGACAAAGGTGTCCAGAATCAAACCTCAGTCATGTTCCCAGGGAAGAGGGTTCCAGTAACAAACCTCAGTCATGTTGCCAAGCCACAGGTTTCCACCATCAAACCTCAGACATGTTCCAAGGCCACAGGGTTCCAGAATCAAACCGTTCTCATGTTCCCAGGCCACAGGTTTCAAGAATCCACTGATGTCATGTTCCCAGGCCACAGGATTCCAGAATAAAACCTCAGTCATGTTCCCAGTCCACAGGGTTCCAGAACCAAGCCTCAGTCAGGTTCCCAAGGCCCAGTATTCCACAATCTAAACAGATGTCATGTTCCCAGGCCACGGGATTCCAGAATCACGCCTCAGTCTTGTTCCTGGCCACAGGGTTCCGGAATCAAAACAATGTCAAGTTCCCAGGCCATGGGTTTCAAATATCAGGTCGCAGTCATGTTTCCAGGGCACAGGGTTCTACAATCAAACCTCAGTCATGTTGCCAGTCCACAGATTTCTGCCATCAAACCTCAGTCAAGTTCCCAGGCCACAGATTTCCAGAATCAAACCTCAGTCATATTCCCAGGCCACAGTTTTCCAGAATCACGCCTCAGTCATGTTCCCAGGCCACAGGGTTCCAGAATCCAACCAAAGTCAAATTCCTAGGCCATGGGTTTCCAGTACCAGGCCACAGTCATCTTTCCAAGGCACAGGGTTCTACAATCAAACCTCAGTCATGTTGCCAGTCCACAGGTTTCTGCCATCAAACCTCAGTCAAGTTCCCAGGCCACAGATTTCCGGAATCAAACCTCAGTCATATTCCCAGGACACATGGTTCCAGAATCAAACCTCAGTCATGTTTGCAGGACCCATGGTTCCACAATCAAACCACAGTCATGTTCCCAGGACAAAGGTGTCCAGAATCAAACCTCAGTCATATTCCCAGGGAAGAGGGTTCCAGTAACAAACCTCATTCATGTTGCCAAGCCACAGGTTTCCACCATCAAACCTCAGACATGTTCCCAGGCCACAGTGTTCCAGAATCCAACCGTTCTCATGTTCCCAGGCCACAGGGTTCAAGAATCCACTGATGTCATGTTCCCAGGCCACAGGATTCCAGAATAAATCCTCAGTCATGTTCCCAGTCCACAGGGTTCCAGAACCAAGCCTCAGTCAGGTTCCCAGGGCCCAGTATTCCACAATCTAAACAGATGTCATGTTCCCAGGCCACAGGATTCCAGAATCACGCCTCAGTCTTGTTCCTGGCCACAGGGTTCCGGAATCAAAACAATGTCAAGTTCCCAGGCCATGGGTTTCAAATATCAGGTCGCAGTCATGTTTCCAGGGCACAGGGTTCTACAATCAAACCTCAGTCATGTTGCCAGTCCACAGATTTCTGCCATTAAACCTCAGTCAAGTTCCCAGGCCACAGATTTCCAGAATCAAACCTCAGTCATATTCCCAGGCGACAGTTTTCCAGAATCACGCCTCAGTCATGTTCCCAGGCCACAGGGTTCCAAAATCCAACCAATGTCAAATTCCTAGGCCATGGGTTTCCAGTACCAGCCCACAGTCATGTTTCCAGGGCACAGGGTTCTACAATCAAACCTCAGTCATGTTGCCAGTCCACAGGTTTCTGCCATCAAACCTCAGTCAAGTTTCCAGGCCACAGATTTCCAGAATCAAACCTCAGTCATATTCCCAGGACACATGGTTCCAGAATCAAACCTCAGTCATGTTTGCAGGACCCATGATTCCACAATCAAAACACAGTCATTGTCCCAGAACAAAGGTGTCCAGAATCAAACCTCAGTCATGTTCCCAGGGAACAGGGTTCCAGAAACAAACCTCAGTCATGTTGCCAAGCCACAGGTTTCCACCATCAAACCTCAGACATGTTCCCAGGTCACAGGGTTCCAGAATTAAACCGTTCTCATGTTCCCAGGCCACAGGGTTCCAGAATCCACTGATGTCATGTTCCCAGGCCACAGGGTTCCAGAATCAAACCAATGTCAAATTCCTAGGCCATGGGTTTCCAGTACCAGGCCACAGTCATGTTTCCAGGGCACAGGGTTCTACAATCAAACCTCAGTCATATTCCCAGTCCACAGGGTTCCAGAACCAAGCCTCAGTCAGATTCCCAGGGCACATTATTCCACAATCTAAACAGATGTCATGTTCCCAGGCCACAGGATTCGAGAATCACGCCTCAGTCATGTTCCCAGGCCACAGGGATCCAGAATCAAACCTCAGTCATGTTGCCAGGCCAGAGGGTACCACCATCAAACCTCAGTCATATTCCCAGACCACAGGTTTCCACAATCAAACCGATTTCATGTTCCCAGGCAACAGGGTACCAGAATTCAAACCAATGTCATGTTCCCAGGCCACAGGATTCCACGATCTAACATCAGTCATATTCCCAGGCCACATGGTTCCAGAATCAAACCTCAGTCTTGTTCCCAGTCCACAGGATTCCAGAACCAAGCCTTCAGTCCGGTTCCCAGGGCACAGTATGCCACAATCTAAACAGATGTCATGTTCCCAGGCCACAGGTTTCCAGAATCAGGCCTCAATTATGTTCCCAGGCCACAGGGTTGCAGAATCAAATCAATGTCAATTTCCCAGGCCATGGGTTTCCAGTACCAGGCCACAGTCATATTTCCAGGCCACAGGGTTCTACAATCAAACCTCTGTCATGTTGCCAGTCCACAGGTTTCTGCCATCAAACCTCAGTCAAGTTCCCAGGCCACAGATTTCCAGAATCAAACCTCAGTCATATTCCCTGGACACATGGTTCCAAAATAAAACCTCAGTCATGTTTGCAGGACCCATGGTTCCACAATCAAACCACAGTCATGTTCCCAGGAAAAAGGTGTCCAGAATCAAACCTCAGTCATGTTCCCAGGGAACAGGGTTCCAGTAACAAACCTCAGTCATGTTGCCAAGCCACAGGTTTCCACAATCAAACCTCAGACTTGTTCCCAGGTCACAGGGTTCCAGAATCCAACCGTTCTCATGTTCCCAGGCCACAGGTTTCAAGAATCCACTGATGTCATGTTCCCAGGCCACAGGATTCCAGAATAAAACCTCAGTCATGTTCCCAGTCCACAGGGTTCCAGAACCAAGCCTCAGTCAGGTTCCCAGGGCCCAGTATTCCACAATCTAAACAGATGTCATGTTCCCAGGCCACAGGATTCCAGAATCACGCCTCAGTCTTGTTCCTGGCCACAGGGTTCCGGAATCAAACCAATGTCAAGTTCCTAGGCCATGGGTTTCAAATATCAGGTCGCAGTCATGTTTCCAGGGCACAGGGTTCTACAATCAAACCTCAGTCATGTTGCCAGTCCACAGATTTCTGCCATTAAACCTCAGTCAAGTTCCCAGGCCACAGATTTCCAGAATCAAACCTCAGTCATGTTCCCAGGTCACAGGGTTCCAGAAAGAAACCAATGTCAAATTCGTAGGCCATGGGTTTCCAGTACCAGACCACAGTCATGTTTCCAGGGCAAAGGGTTCTACAATCAAACCTCAGTCATGTTGCCAGTCCCCAGTTTTCTGCCATCAAAGCTCTGTCAAGTTCCCAGGCCACAGATTTCCAGAATCAAACCTCAGTCATATTCCCAGGACACATGGTTCCAGAATCAAACCTAAGTCATGTTTGCAGGACCCATGATTCCACAATCAAAACACAGTCATGTACCCAGCACAAAGGTGTCCAGAATCAAACCTCAGTCATGTTCCCAGGGAACAGGGTTCCAGAAACAAGCCTCAGTCATGTTGCCAAGCCACAGGTTTCCACCATCAAACCTCAGACATGTTCCCAGGTCACAGGGTTCCAGAATTAAACCGTTCTCATGTTCCCAGGCCACAGGGTGCCAGAATCCACTGATGTCATGTTCCCAGGCCACAGGGTTCCAGAAACAATCCTCAGTTATGTTCAAAGCCTACAGGGTTCCAGAAACAAACCTCCGTCATGTTCCCAGGCCAGAGGGTTCCAGAAACAAACCAATGTCAAATTCCTAGGCCATGGGTTTCCAGTACCAGGCCACAGTCATGTTTCCAGGCCACAGGGTTCAACAATCAAACCTCTGTCATGTTGCCAGTCCACAGGATTCTGCCATCAAACTTCAGTCAATTTCCCAGGTCACAGATTTCCAGAATCAAACCTCAGTCATATTCCCAGGACACATTGTTCCAGAAAAAAAACCTCAGTCTTGTTGGCAGGACCCACGGTTCCACAATCAAACCACAGTCATGTTCCCAGGACAAAGGTGTCCAGAATCAAACCTCAGTCATGTTCCCAGGGAACAGGGTTCCAGTAACAAACCTCAGTCATTTTGCCAAGCCACAGTTTTCCACCATCAAACCTCAGACATATTCCCAGGCCACAGGGTTCCAGAATCAAGCCTCAGTCATGTTCCCAGGCCACAGGGATCCAGAATCAAACCTCAGTCATGTTGCCAGGCCAGAGGGTACCACCATCAAACCTCAGTCATATTCCCAGACCACAGGTTTCCACAATCAAACCGATTTCATGTTCCCAGGCAACAGGGTACCAGAATCCAAACCGATGTCATGTTCCCAGGCCACAGGATTCCACGATCTAACATCAGTCATATTCCCAGGCCACATGGTTCCAGAATCAAACCTCAGTCTTGTTCCCAGTCCACAGGATTCCAGAACCAAGCCTTCAGTCCGGTTCCCAGGGCACAGTATGCCACAATCTAAACAGATGTCATGTTCCCAGGCCACAGGTTTCCAGAATCACGCCTCAATCATGTTCCCAGGCCACAGGGTTTCAGAATCAAACCAATGTCAATTTCCCAGGCCATGGGTTTCCAGTACCAGGCCACAGTCATATTTCCAGGCCACAGGGTTCTACAATCAAACCTCAGTCAACTTCCCAGGCCACAGATTTCCAGAATCAATCCTCAGTCATATTCCCAGGACACATGGTTCCAGAATAAAACCTCAGTCATGTTTGCAGGACCCATGGTTCCACAATCAAACCACAGTCATGTTCCCAGGACAAAGGTGTCCAGAATCAAACCTCAGTCATGTTCCCAGGGAAGAGGGTTCCAGTAACAAACCTCAGTCATGTTGCCAAGCCACAGGTTTCCACCATCAAACCTCAGACATGTTCCCAGGCCACAGGGTTCCAGAATCAAACCGTTCTCATGTTCCCAGGCCACAGGTTTCAAGAATCCACTGATGTCATGTTCCCAGGCCACAGGATTCCAGAATAAAACCTCAGTCATGTTCCCAGTCCACAGGGTTCCAGAACCAAGCCTCAGTCAAGTTCCCAGGGCCCAGTATTCCACAATCTAAACAGATGTCATATTCCCAGGCCACAGGATTCCAGAATCACGCCTCAGTCTTGTTCCTGGCCACAGGGTTCCGGAATCAAAACAATGTCAAGTTCCCAGGCCATGGGTTTCAAATATCAGGTCGCAGTCATGTTTCCAGGGCACAGGGTTCTACAATCAAACCTCAGTCATGTTGCCAGTCCACAGATTTCTGCCATCAAACCTCAGTCAAGTTCCCAGGCCACAGATTTCCAGAATCAAACCTCAGTCATATTCCCAGGCCACAGTTTTCCAGAATCATGCCTCAGTCATGTTCCCAGGCCACAGGGTTCCAAAATCCAACCAATGTCAAATTCCTAGGCCATGGGTTTCCAGTACCAGACCACAGTCATGTTTCCAGGGCACAGGGTTCTACAATCAAACCTCAGTCATGTTGCCAGTCCACAGGTTTCTGCCATCAAACCTCAGTCAAGTTCCCAGGCCACAGATTTCCAGAATCAAACCTCAGTCATATTCCCAGGACACATGGTTCCAGAATCAAACCTCAGTCATGTTTGCAGGACCCATGGTTCCACAATCAAACCACAGTCATGCTCCCAGGACAAAGGTGTCCAGAATCAAACCTCAGTCATATTCCCAGGGAACAGGGTTCCAGTAACAAACCTCAGTCATGTTGCCAAGCCACAGGTTTCCACCATCAAACCTCAGACATGTTCCCAGGCCACAGGGTTCCAGAATCAAACCGTTCTCATGTTCCCAGGCCACAGGGTTCAAGAATAAATCCTCAGTCATGATCCCAGTCCACAGGGTTCCAGAACCAAGCCTCAGTCAGGTTCCCAGGGCCCAGTATTCCAGAAACTAAACAGATGTCATGTTCCCAGGCCACAGGATTCCAGAATCACGCCTCAGTCTTGTTCCTGGCCACAGGGTTCCGGAATCAAAACAATGTCAAGTTCCCAGGCCATGGGTTTCAAATATCAGGTCGCAGTCATGTTTCCAGGGCACAGGGTTCTACAATCAAACCTCAGTCATGTTGCCAGTCCACAGATTTCTGCCATCAAACCTCAGTCAAGTTCCCAGGCCACAGATTTCCAGAATCAAACCTCAGTCATATTCCCAGGCCACAGTTTTCCAGAATCACGCCTCAGTCATGTTCCCAGGCCACAGGGTTCCAGAATCAAACCAATGTCAAATTCCTAGGCCATGGGTTTCCAGTACCAGCCCACAGTCATGTTTCCAGGGCACAGGGTTCTACAATCAAACCTCAGTCATGTTGCCAGTCCACAGGTTTCTGCCATCAAACCTCAGTCAAGTTTCCAGGCCACAGATTTCCAGAATCAAACCTCAGTCATATTCCCAGGACACATGGTTCCAGAATAAAATCTCAGTCTTGTTCCCACTCCACAGGATTCCAGAACCAAGCCTTCAGTCCGGTTCCCAGGGCACAGTATGCCACAATCTAAACAGATGTCATGTTCCCAGGCCACAGGTTTCCAGAATCACGCCTCAATCATGTTCCCAGGCCACAGGGTTTCAGAATCAAACCAATGTCAATTTCCCAGGCCATGGGTTTCCAGTACCAGGCCACAGTCATATTTCCAGGCCACAGGGTTCTACAATCAAACCTCTGTCATGTTGCCAGTCCACAGGTTTCTGCCATCAAACCTCAGTCAAATTCCCAGGCCACAGATTTCCAGAATCAAACCTCAGTCATATTCCCAGGACACATGGTTCCAGAATCAAACCTCAGTCATGTTTGCAGGGAACAGGGTTCCAGAAACAAACCTCAGTCATGTTGCCAAGCCACAGGTTTCCACCATCAAACCTCAGACATGTTCCCAGGTCACAGGGTTCCAGAATTAAACCGTTCTCATGTTCCCAGGCCACAGGTTTCCAGAATCCACTGATGTCATGTTCCCAGGCCACAGGGTTCCAGA
Source organism: Balaenoptera borealis (assembly GCF_965194805.1). Lineage (NCBI taxonomy): Eukaryota > Metazoa > Chordata > Mammalia > Artiodactyla > Balaenopteridae > Balaenoptera > Balaenoptera borealis. The sequence goes on from NW_028123308.1 coordinate 299,696, forward strand.
AACAATCCTCAGTTATGTTCGCAGGCTACAAGGTTCCAGAATCAATCCTCAGTCATGTTCCCAGGCCACAGGGTTCCAGAATCAAACCAATGTCAAATTCCTAGGCCATGGGTTTCTAGTACCAGGCCACAGTCATGTTTCCAGGGCATAGGGTTCTACAATCAAACCTCAGTCATGTTCCCAGTCCACAGATTTCTGCCATCAACCCTCAGTCAAGTACCCGGCCACAGTTTTCCAGAATCAAACCTCAGTCATGTTCCCAGGCCACAGGGTTCCAGAATCAAAGCAATGTCAAATTCCTAGGCCATGGGTTTCCAGTACCAGGCCACAGTCATGTTTCCAGAGCACAGGGTTCTACAATCAAACCTCAGTCATGTTCCCAGTCCACAGGATTCCAGAACCAAGCCTTCAGTCCGGTTCCCAGGGCACAGTATGCCACAATCTAAACAGATGTCATGTTCCCAGGCCACAGGTTTCCAGAATCAGGCCTCAATCATGTTCCCAGGCCACAGGGTTGAGAATCAAACCAATGTCAATTTCCCAGGCCATGGGTTTCCAGTACCAGGCCACAGTCATATTTCCAGGCCACAGGGTTCTACAATCAAACCTCAGTCATGTTGCCAGTCCACAGGTTTCTGCCATCAAACCTCAGTCAAGTTTCCAGGCCACAGATTTCCAGATTCAAACCTCAGTCATATTCCCAGGACACATGGTTCCAGAATAAAATCTCAGTCTTGTTCCCACTCCACAGGATTCCAGAACCAAGCCTTCAGTCCGGTTCCCAGGGCACAGTATGCCACAATCTAAACAGATGTCATGTTCCCAGGCCACAGGTTTCCAGAATCACGCCTCAATCATGTTCCCAGGCCACAGGGTTTCAGAATCAAACCAATGTCAATTTCCCAGGCCATGGGTTTCCAGTACCAGTCCACAGTCATATTTCCAGGCCACAGGGTTCTACAATCAAACCTCAGTCAACTTCCCAGGCCACAGATTTCCAGAATCAAACCTCAGTCATATTCCCAGGACACATGGTTCCAGAATAAAACCTCAGTCATGTTTGCAGGACCCATGGTCCCACAATCAAACCACAGTCATGTTCCCAGGACAAAGGTGTCCAGAAGCAAACCTCAGTCATGTTCCCAGGGAAGAGGGTTCCAGTAACAAACCTCAGTCATGTTGCCAAGCCACAGGTTTCCACCATCAAACCTCAGACATGTTCCCAGGCCACAGGGTTCCAGAATCAAACCGTTCTCATGTTCCCAGGCCACAGGGTTCAAGAATCCACTGATGTCATGTTCCCAGGCCACAGGATTCCAGAATAAAACCTCAGTCATGTTCCCAGTCCACAGGGTTCCAGAACCAAGCCTCAGTCAGGTTCCCAGGGCCCAGTATTCCACAATCTAAACAGATGTCATGTTCCCAGGCCACAGGATTCCAGAATCACGCCTCAGTCTTGTTCCTGGCCACAGGGTTCCGGAATCAAAACAATGTCAAGTTCCCAGGCCATGGGTTTCAAATATCAGGTCGCAGTCATGTTTCCAGGGCACAGGGTTCTACAATCAAACCTCAGTCATGTTGCCAGTCCACAGATTTCTGCCATCAAACCTCAGTCAAGTTCCCAGGCCACAGATTTCCAGAATCAAACCTCAGTCATATTCCCAGGCCACAGTTTTCCAGAATCACGCCTCAGTCATGTTCCCAGGCCACAGGGTTCCAGAATCCAACCAAAGTCAAATTCCTAGGCCATGGGTTTCCAGTACCAGGCCACAGTCATGTTTCCAGGGCACAGGGTTCTACAATCAAACCTCAGTCATGTTGCCAGTCCACAGGTTTCTGTCATCAAACCTCAGTCAAGTTCCCAGGCCACAGATTTCCGGAATCAAACCTCAGTCATATTCCCAGGACACATGGTTCCAGAATCAAACCTCAGTCATGTTTGCAGGACCCATGGTTCCACAATCAAACCACAGTCATGTTCCCAGGACAAAGGTGTCCAGAATCAAACCTCAGTCATATTCCCAGGGAAGAGGGTTCCAGTAACAAACCTCATTCATGTTGCCAAGCCACAGGTTTCCACCATCAAACCTCAGACATGTTCCCAGGCCACAGGGTTCCAGAATCAAACCGTTATCATGTTCCCAGGCCACAGGGTTCAAGAATCCACTGATGTCATGTTCCCAGGCCACAGGATTCCAGAATAAATCCTCAGTCATGTTCCCAGTCCACAGGGTTCCAGAACCAAGCCTCAGTCAGGTTCCCAGGGCCCAGTATTCCACAATCTAAACAGATGTCATGTTCCCAGGCCACAGGATTCCAGAATCACGCCTCAGTCTTGTTCCTGGCCACAGGGTTCCGGAATCAAACCAATGTCAAGTTCCTAGGCCATGGGTTTCAAATATCAGGTCGCAGTCATGTTTCCAGGACACAGGGTTCTACAATCAAACCTCAGTCATGTTGCCAGTCCACAGATTTCTGCCATTAAACCTCAGTCAAGTTCCCAGGCCACAGATTTCCAGAATCAAACCTCAGTCATGTTCCCAGGTCACAGGGTTCCAGAAAGAAACCAATGTCAAATTCGTAGGCCATGGGTTTCCAGTACCAGACCACAGTCATGTTTCCAGGGCACAGGGTTCTACAATCAAACCTCAGTCATGTTGCCAGTCCCCAGTTTTCTGCCATCAAAGCTCTGTCAAGTTCCCAGGCCACAGATTTCCAGAATCAAACCTCAGTCATATTCCCAGGACACATGGTTCCAGAATCAAACCTCAGTCATGTTTGCAGGGAACAGGGTTCCAGAAACAAACCTCAGTCATGTTGCCAAGCCACAGGTTTCCACCATCAAACCTCAGACATGTTCCCAGGTCACAGGGTTCCAGAATTAAACCGTTCTCATGTTCCCAGGCCACAGGTTTCCAGAATCCACTGATGTCATGTTCCCAGGCCACAGGGTTCCAGAAACAATCCTCAGTTATGTTCGCAGGCTACAAGGTTCCAGAATCAATCCTCAGTCATGTTCCCAGGACACAGGGTTCCAGAATCACGCCTCAGTCTTGTTCCTGGCCACAGGGTTCCGGAATCAAAACAATGTCAAGTTCCCAGGCCATGGGTTTCAAATATCAGGTCGCAGTCATGTTTCCAGGGCACAGGGTTCTACAATCAAACCTCAGTCATGTTGCCAGTCCACAGATTTCTGCCATCAAACCTCAGTCAAGTTCCCAGGCCACAGATTTCCAGAATCAAACCTCAGTCATATTCCCAGGCCACAGTTTTCCAGAATCATGCCTCAGTCATGTTCCCAGGCCACAGGGTTCCAAAATCCAACCAATGTCAAATTCCTAGGCCATGGGTTTCCAGTACCAGGCCACAGTCATGTTTCCAGGGCACAGGGTTCTACAATCAAACCTCAGTCATATTCCCAGTCCACAGGGTTCCAGAACCAAGCCTCAGTCAGATTCCCAGGGCACATTATTCCACAATCTAAACAGATGTCATGTTCCCAGGCCACAGGATTCCAGAATCACGCCTCAGTCATGTTCCCAGGCCACAGGGATCCAGAATCAAACCTCAGTCATGTTGCCAGGCTAGAGGGTACCAGCATCAAACCTCAGTCATATTCCCAGACCACAGGTTTCCACAATCAAACCGATTTCATGTTCCCAGGCAACAGGGTACCAGAATTCAAACCAATGTCATGTTCCCAGGCCACAGGATTCCACGATCTAACATCAGTCATATTCCCAGGCCACATGGTTCCAGAATCAAACCTCAGTCTTGTTCCCAGTCCACAGGATTCCAGAACCAAGCCTTCAGTCCGGTTCCCAGGGCACAGTATGCCACAATCTAAACAGATGTCATGTTCCCAGGCCACAGGTTTCCAGAATCAGGCCTCAATCATGTTCCCAGGCCACAGGGTTGCAGAATCAAATCAATGTCAATTTCCCAGGCCATGGGTTTCCAGTACCAGGCCACAGTCATATTTCCAGGCCACAGGGTTCTACAATCAAACCTCTGTCATGTTGCCAGTCCACAGGTTTCTGCCATCAAACCTCAGTCAAGTTCCCAGGCCACAGATTTCCAGAATCAAACCTCAGTCATATTCCCTGGACACATGGTTCCAAAATAAAACCTCAGTCATGTTTGCAGGACCCATGGTTCCACAATCAAACCACAGTCATGTTCCCAGGAAAAAGGTGTCCAGAATCAAACCTCAGTCATGTTCCCAGGGAACAGGGTTCCAGTAACAAACCTCAGTCATGTTGCCAAGCCACAGGTTTCCACAATCAAACCTCAGACTTGTTCCCAGGTCACAGGGTTCCAGAATCCAACCGTTCTCATGTTCCCAGGCCACAGGTTTCAAGAATCCACTGATGTCATGTTCCCAGGCCACAGGATTCCAGAATCAGGCCTCAGTCATGTTCCCAGGCCACAGGGATCCAGAATCAAACCTCATTCATGTTGCCAGGCCAGAGGGTACCACCATCAAACTTCAGTCATATTCCCAGACCACAGGTTTCCACAATCAAACCGATTTCATGTTCCCAGGCAACAGGGTACCAGAATCCAAACCGATGTCATGTTCCCAGGCCACAGGATTCCACGATCTAACATCAGTCATATTCCCAGGCCACATGGTTCCAGAATCAAACCTCAGTCATATTTCCAGGCCACAGTTTTCCAGAATCACGCCTCAGTCATGTTCCCAGGCCACAGGGTTCCAGAATCAAACCAATGTCAAATTCCTAGGCCATGGGTTTCCAGTACCAGCCCACAGTCATGTTTCCAGGGCACAGGGTTCTACAATCAAACCTCAGTCATGTTGCCAGTCCACAGGTTTCTGCCATCAAACCTCAGTCAAGTTTCCAGGCCACAGATTTCCAGATTCAAACCTCAGTCATATTCCCAGGACATATGGTTCCAGAATAAAATCTCAGTCTTGTTCCCACTCCACAGGATTCCAGAACCAAGCCTTCAGTCCGGTTCCCAGGGCACAGTATGCCACAATGTAAACAGATGTCATGTTCCCAGGCCACAGGTTTCCAGAATCACGCCTCAATCATGTTCCCAGGCCACAGGGTTTCAGAATCAAACCAATGTCAATTTCCCAGGCCATGGGTTTCCAGTACCAGGCCACAGTCATATTTCCAGGCCACAGGGTTCTACAATCAAACCTCAGTCAACTTCCCAGGCCACAGATTTCCAGAATCAAACCTCAGTCATATTCCCAGGACACATGGTTCCAGAATAAAACCTCAGTCATGTTTGCAGGACCCATGGTCCCACAATCAAACCACAGTCATGTTCCCAGGACAAAGGTGTCCAGAATCAAACCTCAGTCATGTTCCCAGGGAAGAGGGTTCCAGTAACAAACCTCAGTCATGTTGCCAAGCCACAGGTTTCCACCATCAAACCTCAGACATGTTCCAAGGCCACAGGGTTCCAGAATCAAACCGTTCTCATGTTCCCAGGCCACAGGTTTCAAGAATCCACTGATGTCATGTTCCCAGGCCACAGGATTCCAGAATAAAACCTCAGTCATGTTCCCAGTCCACAGGGTTCCAGAACCAAGCCTCAGTCAGGTTCCCAAGGCCCAGTATTCCACAATCTAAACAGATGTCATGTTCCCAGGCCACGGGATTCCAGAATCACGCCTCAGTCTTGTTCCTGGCCACAGGGTTCCGGAATCAAAACAATGTCAAGTTCCCAGGCCATGGGTTTCAAATATCAGGTCGCAGTCATGTTTCCAGGGCACAGGGTTCTACAATCAAACCTCAGTCATGTTGCCAGTCCACAGATTTCTGCCATCAAACCTCAGTCAAGTTCCCAGGCCACAGATTTCCAGAATCAAACCTCAGTCATATTCCCAGGCCACAGTTTTCCAGAATCACGCCTCAGTCATGTTCCCAGGCCACAGGGTTCCAGAATCCAACCAAAGTCAAATTCCTAGGCCATGGGTTTCCAGTACCAGGCCACAGTCATCTTTCCAAGGCACAGGGTTCTACAATCAAACCTCAGTCATGTTGCCAGTCCACAGGTTTCTGCCATCAAACCTCAGTCAAGTTCCCAGGCCACAGATTTCCGGAATCAAACCTCAGTCATATTCCCAGGACACATGGTTCCAGAATCAAACCTCAGTCATGTTTGCAGGACCCATGGTTCCACAATCAAACCACAGTCATGTTCCCAGGACAAAGGTGTCCAGAATCAAACCTCAGTCATATTCCCAGGGAAGAGGGTTCCAGTAACAAACCTCATTCATGTTGCCAAGCCACAGGTTTCCACCATCAAACCTCAGACATGTTCCC